>NC_134573.1:83521309-83826309 GCF_050947875.1 Dermacentor variabilis
CCGATGAGCATGGAATCGATCTCAGTGGAACCTGCCATGGTGACTCCGACTTGCAGCTGGAACGCATCAATATCTACTACAATTAGGCTTCCGGAGGCAAATACAGGGTCCTAAATTTTTGGCTGCGCGCGCTCAAAAAAAAAAAAAAGATTTTGCGCTCACCGCTGCCCGGTTCTTGCTCAAATTTTGGAGAAAGATAGCATGTTGGCGTCGACTTCATTTAGTATAACACTTGGCATAGTTAGTTGCCTGGTTTTTAAGAAAAATAGTGGAAATTTGCCGGCGCTTATGGGGCTGCGAGCTGCTGCGGCGCCGCCGCAAGCATAAACTTGTGTCGCCATCTGTCGTAATCTGCATAAAGCAGCGTTTCAGGACGGGCAGTCGCCTGTTCCAGGAGCGCGCAACACACGGCAGCCCTCTCTGAAACGCTGCTTCCTGCAAATGACGGCAACTGGCGACACAAGTCTATGCCAGGGCTGGCTTCTCAGAGGGCATTTTTCCCATAGATGAAAACAGTTTCTCATTTTTTTCTTAAAAACAGGCGATTAATCGTGCTAAGTGTTGTACTAAACAAAGTCGACGCCAAAATGCGATCATTGTGCGAAATTTGAGGAAGAACGGTGCAACGGTGAGCGCTAAATCTTTTTTTGAACACGCGCAGCCAAATATTCAGGACCCTGTATCTGCCTCGTGCCATCCTGCACTACGATTTGCTAGCGATGGCGTTTCCCGATGGTTATGCCTTTCGGCGCTTTTCGTGTTCGTGAGTGGGCGCGTTCGACACTTCGCCGGCAGTGGAGCGTCTCTTGACCACTCACGAACGCGAAAAACGCGAAAGGCATCTAGAAAAGGCATCTTTCATCTTTCATTCATCTGGAGGGGTGAGGGTAACAACTATGTTAAGGGCCACTACACAGACGGCGCCGAACTGGTGGACTCTGCGCGACGTTGTCCGCAAGGAAGCCGTGTGCTCTGACTGCCTGCAAGGCTTCCAGCTGATCTGAGATCTGCACAGTAGCCGCGGTAACCATAATACGCCATCGCGGCGATATGATGCCCGCGGCTGGGGTTATTCACGAAAGGCATTTGCTTAATAGAAACTTTGTGAACATGACCCTTGGCCAGTGTGTAGCTGCATAGATGATGTACGCCACAGCTCTTAATTTGGGCCCGTATCACACCGATGTCGCATAGACATGGCGTAGTGGGAAACAAAAAAGTGTTCTATGTTATTTCGTTTGTTAACATTCATCACCATTAACAGTAGAGTACGCCCGAACAATACAATTGCTACTACTATTAGACTATCACTACTGCTACCAAACACGTAATAGTGATGGCATACTATAGACCTCTGCTCTCATAAACTGCTATATAAAGCGACGTCTCTGCGCCGACATTTACATTCGCAGGAACGCAACGACGTCGAAGTAATGGCTCGACCAGGGAATTGGTACATGAACCGGAGATTCCAAGCAGTGCTTTCCACCACGGCCATCCTCTGCAGCGTCGCTGTTCTGATTTATCTTGGCTCGACTCTATGGATTCACATAAAGTACCGCGACATTCTCCGCGCCAGCACCCGAAGGGCTCATGCAGAACATGCGGACCTTCCCCTGTTTTCAGGCTGCGACGAAAGGGCATGCCAACTCAACCTGGCTGCTATAAGAACTGCCATCAACAAGTCTCAAGACCCCTGCACAGACTTCTACGGGCATGTCTGCGACGGCTGGAAGCATCAACACCACCTGCTCTCTGTTGTGGACGCGGCTGAAGATACAATGTACAAACGCGCGCTGAACGTTATCCAACAGGCTTCCCAGGACAGCCACAACCTCGCTCAAGCCGTTTCGTCTGTGACAAGCGTCGAGAAGAAAGTGGCCGCCCTAGCCAGGTCCTGTATTGAACTTTCGGAGAGCAGCCTGCAATATCTGAGAAGGTTCATGTTCGAGCGTCACCTGCCATGGCCCGAAAAATCTCGCTGGGACCCACTAGCGATTCTGCTCGACCTGTCTGGTAACTGGAACGTTCATCTCTGGTTTCAAGTCAACATCAGACTGTCTGCGCTTCGCGTCGGTAGCACCGAGCCGGTACTGAAGATTGTTCCCAGTGCAGCTTTTCGTTCGTGGATGGCTAGCATGCGTGCATTCGCCGGCCATCCAACAGGGTCGGCGCCGTGGCTTCGCTACCACATGTACGTTCGCAAGATGCTGCGCCTGTTCGACGGTTCAGAGTCGGCCTCTAGTGAAATCGTCTCAACCATCGAGGCAATGGACAAGCTCACACTAGAAACGCTGGGACCTGCCATGAACGTGCCTGAGCCGAGAATAGTGCGCATGTCCATCCGGAACCTTACCGAGACGGCGACTCTCCGCATTGCAACCGGTCGCCTGGTCCTCCTCTTCAACGAGCACTTTATGTGGGCACGAGGCTTCTCTCCCAGTGATATCGTGCAAGTGGAAAACCTGGGTCTGTTGCGGTCTGTCGTCAACATCCTGGGACTCGAGGCCGAGACGCAAGAGGCGTTATCTCTGAGCCTGGGACTTCGCGTCGCCAGCGAGCTGGGCTGGATGGCCCACAGAGAAATCGCGGACGTCACGCTCGAGCTCGCAGGCCTGCCTCCGTCGGCTCACACGCGCCGCTGCCTCGTCCAGATCGAAAGTACCGTGGGTGTCGGATGGCTCAGTCTGTTTCCCAAGCATCAGGAAGCCGAGTCCTTCGTCCGAGACGTGAGAGACGTTCTCATTGATGCCGTAGCAGGTCGAAGTAGGGCGCTTTTTCAGCTCCGTGCCCATAGTACCGCTACCCCGTCGAACAGGGACAGCTTCCTGGCCAGCGTGCTTCCAGAACCGTCACGCCGCGCTCGCTTCTTCATCGATTGGCTGAATCTGATGATTGGACGCTGGCGGCTACATGAGCGAGACAATGTTCTCAAGCCGGGCTCTTTGCTCAGCCGTCGATGGAGTTTTCAAAGCGCACTCACGGTTGCGGAGGACTACTTTGTCTTTCCTTTATACCACTCGGACCTGCCGTCAGCTGTCAATTACGGAGGCGCTGGCCGGCTAATTGCTGACGAAGTGCTCAGGGGTTTGTTTCATGAGCTGGCGTACAACCCAAGCCACAGTCGAAACAACCGAGGCCGCACAGGGTTATTTGAACATTTGAACTACACCCTGCCGTCGGATTGGCCCCCGTACCACGTGGATACCAAGGCTCTCCTGGCCGCCCTGTCTGCGTATAGGCTAGCTGTCGTGCATGACTTGAGCAGTGCGCATGCCAGGTTGTCGAGCCTCGCACAAGACAGGCTTTTCTTTGTGTCAACGTGCTACGCGCTTTGCTCAAGCGGCCACTACGTGGACCCCTTGTACGGGGACGCGAGGCGTCGTTGCAACGAACCCTTGAAGCAGCTGTCAGAGTTTGCAGCAGCATTCCAGTGCAATGTGCCATTCGCCAAGCTCTAGATATGACTTGAGTTTCCTTTTTCTTTCTTTTTGCCTTAATTCACCCGGATATGTTTCTCAATATGCCCAGGCCTGGCACATATGGCTTATTAAACACTTGCGGAGCACCGTAGCACCATATGCTGTATCTTTAATGCGTGGTTAGCTTAAGTAAGCTCTAAAAGACGCCGTATCATATTTACGATACTTGGTGGAATGGCTCGATACTGCAATGTCAATCATGTATCGTGGTCGCACTTTCATAGCCGTCAGGTGCACTGCGTAGTAAGGGTGTGTCAACATTCGAAACTTGCGAATAACGAATCAGTGTCCCATTTGATTCGAAGACCGAGTTGAATCGTCGCTATTCGTAAATTCGAATATTTTTGAGCACTTGTCGAATGTTTCAGAACGTCAACCGCGCACAAATAAGTATAAAAGGAGCGAAAATGCACTAAATGTTCATCCGCGCGGGCATAGTGTAGATATAAAACATGAGAACATTAGGCTACGTCACTTGAGTAGTCGTACTTTACAGGCTCTACAGCGATCATTCGCACTGTCCATCTGAATACACTACTTGTTAGCTACTTACGCTCCATTTGTGATTTTAATAAACAATGCTTCATGACGTCCTATAAAAACCTGACTAACAATAGTGGGATGTGAACTTTGTATTATATTAATTGCAAGAGACACTGTTCATGGTTCGAATACTATTCCAAAACATTTATTCGATTCGCTTATGGCACTATTCGATTCGTATTCGATTCGGTATCATAAATCACTATTCGGTATCATAAATCACTATTCGGTATCATAAATCACTATTCGCGCACCCCTACTACAGCGACTACATAGGGCATACCACACGAGTTTCTGAGCCGTTCGTCAAATCCGAAAAGCTTTAATCAAGCCACTGCATTTATTTTCATGTTTTAGATTCAGATTCAGATGGTTCATTTTTCTTGAAGTTCTTTCTAAGAATTTTTTTTCCTAAAGCAACCCGTGCTTCTAATTAAAAAAAATTGCAGCTCACATATTACGTTGACTCTCAGCGGTAATGCGATTAGCATTCAAGCAATGTAGTGACACACCGTATTCTGAAGTCACATTCGCAAAGTAGTCAAGAGGGCTCTTGGGTTACCCATCAGGACCCATACCGAGGATCTCTTCAAGCTAGGGGTACATGACACCGCCGAGGAGATTGCCGAAGCCCAAGAACGCGCGCAATTCAGTCGCCTGACCACCACAGTGGCAGGTAAACGCATCCTCGAAGAGCTGGGTTATTACCCTGCGGAACTCCCCATGGTCAGTACCCCGATCTCTAGGTGCATTCGAAACAATTTCGTAGTGGCCCCTGTGCCCCGAAACGTCCATCCCGTCCACAACGAGGGCAGACGCAAGGTCAGAGCAGCAGCCATCCTCAAACAGATCAAGCAACACGACATTAGAGCAAGCTTCGTCGACGCCGCGGAGTACAGTGACAGGAACACCTTTGCCGTCGTTGCGGTCGACTCGAGTGGAAAGATTCCCAGTAGCGCCTTGGTTCGCATTTCAGACCCCGAAGTCGCCGAGCAAGTCTCCATCGCCCTCGCCCTGCTGGACGGTCGTGGGTCCGAAATCTATAGTGATTCCAAAACGGCAGTTAGGGCCTGAAGCGCATGCCGTTCGTTACTGGGAAGTACCGGGCTCGCAGCGTTAAAGAAAGGAAATGCGGACAAGATGGATGACGTTTCTTGTTGTGTGACAAGATACAACCCAAAGGGTGTAAATTTGTTTTAGTGTGTTGAGCCGCGGCCGCTCACTTCGCCACGATGCGCGCGAACGGTTCTTTTGCACGAAGAACGCTTGAGAGCGCTGCAGTATTGTTGTAGGAAGAAAGCAGGCCCACGAGTGTAATATATAGTATATTTACGACTGGTGTATATGGCGTTCAGGCAACTGCCGGTCTTCGTCTTCCTCTAGTCTAAATCAACTTTTTCCTTCCATTCACCGTGACATCACCCTTCTGGCGGGGTACTTCGTCCCGGTGCAAGTTCTAGAGCCTCACTTAATGGGGGGGGGGGGGGCGTAGGACTTGAGCCTGGCGACGTGAACAACATCGATGGTGACGTTGGGAGGCACTAAAGGCTGACCGACTGGGGCGATCTCGTATGTCACGTCGGACAGTTGGCGTAAGATCTGGCACGGACCAGAATATTGGGAAAGTAGTTTTTCCGACAAGCCGACACGACGTGAAGGCGTCCAGAGAAGGACAAGGGAACCAGGTGAAAAATGGTGGTCTCAGTGCCGAAGGTCGTAGCGTCGCTTTTGAGAAGCTTGCGAGACTCTGAGGCGATGACGGGCGACCTCTCCGGCCTGTGCGGCTAAGTCAATAGCATCGCGAGCGTAATCAGTACTGGGTGATTGTACTGAGGAAGGTAGCAACGTGTCAAAGGGCAAGGTGGGGTCGCGGCCATACAAAAGGTAAAATGGTGAAAATCCGGCAGTGTCGTGACGGGACGAGTTGTACGCGAAAGTGATGTATGGTAAAGCGACGTCCCAGTCGCGGTGATCGTCGGAAAAGCACATGGCCAGCATTTCAGTTAGTGCGCGGTTGAGTCGCTCGGTGATGCCGCTCGTTTGAAGGTGGTACGCGTTAGCAGTCTGGTGTTCTGTAGAACAGGAGCGGAGCAGATCATCGACAACCTTCGATAGAAAGTAGCGGCCGCGATCGGTCAGCAACTGGCGAGGGGCGTATAGTAAGAAGTCGGCGACATCGGTAGCGCAGCTGGTTGGCGGTGCTCGTGTGATGGCATATCTCGTGGCATAATCGGTTGCTACAGCAACCCATTTGTTTCCTTTGATGGCAATCGGAAAGGGGCCAAGGAGGTCGAGGCCCACACGGAAGAAGGGCTCTGTAGGAATATGAATTGGTTGAAGCAAACCAACGGGAGACATCGCAGGTGTCTTCCGGCGCTGACACAGGTCGCAAGAAGCGGCATAACGGCGCACAGAGCGATAAATGCCGGGCCAGAAGAAGCGGCGCCGCAGGCGGTTGTATGTATGAGTGATGCCCAGATGTCCAGCAGTTGAAGCGTCGTGAAGTTGCTGGAGCACGGCGAGTCGAAGGTGCTTGGGAACGACGCCGTCAGGACGAACGCTACGACGGTGTGAAGTTCCATCGCGCAAGGTGAACATCCGGATGGACGGGTCATTGGGCGAGCAGCTCAGGCGTTCGATAGGTGTTCGAAGAACAAAATCTTTGCGCTGCTCGTCGCCAATATGGAGGAAGCCCGAGAGGGATAGAACACTGATGTCCGAGTCTGCATCGGTATCGTCCGGTTGATCCACGGGATTGCGGGACAGGCAGTCAGCATCCTTATGTAGGCGCCCTACATTATAGAAAATGTATATTCTTGTAGACGCAATGCGCAACGTGCAAGCCGTACAGTTGGGTCCTTCAAAGAGGAAAGCCAGCAGAGGGCGCGATGATCGGTTATGACGCGGAATCTCCGACCGAAAAGGTACGGTTGAAATTTCGCGACCGCCCATACGAGCCCGAGACATTCTCTCTCGATAATGGAGTAATTTCGCTCGGACGTGGAAAGAAGGCGGCTAGCGTAAGCGATGACACGGTCTTGGCCCTGTTGACGCTGAGCGAGGACAGCGCCGATGCCATGACCACTCGCGTCAGTTCGTGCTACAGTGGGCACAGAAGGGTCAAAGTGTGAGAGAATCGGGGAAGTTGTAAGCCGCTCAATCAGGGTAGAGAAGGCTTTCTCCTGTAGTGGTCCCCAAGAGAAAAATACTTGTTTCTTAAGAAGGGCAGTGAGAGGGTGAGCGATGTCGGAAAAATTTTTCACAAATCGCCGGAAATAAGAGCTTAAGCCCAGAAAACTACGGACATCGTTTGTGGAACAACGTACAGGAAAATTTCGCACGGCTTGAACTTTCTGTGGATCAGGTTGGATGCCGGCGGCGTTTAAGAGATGGCCGAGCATGTTAATTTCACGGCGACCGAAATGACACGTGGCGGAGTGTAGCTGAAGGCCAGCCCTGCGAAACATTGAGAGTATGGTTGTGAGGCGCCGCAGGTGGCTCTCAAGGTTTTGCGAAAACACAATCACATCTTCTAGGTAACAGAGGCATGTAGACCAGTTCAAGCCACGCAAGAGAGACTCCATCATGCGCTCGAATGTAGCTGGCGCATTGCACAATCCAAAGGGCATGACTTTATATTGGTACAGACCGTCCGGTGTGACGAAGGCGGTTTTCTCGCGGTCCATCTCATCGACGCTAATCTGCCAAAAGCCGGAGCGCAGGTCTATTGATGAAAGTATTGGGATCCGTGAAGGCAGTCAAGAGCGTCATAAATGCGGGACCGGGGTAAAACATTCTTCTTTGTTATCCTGTTGAGGTGACGGTAGTCAACGCAGAAGCGCCACGAGTTGTCTTTTTTTTTTTACTAAGACAACCGGTGATGCCCACGGGCTACTCGAAGGTTCAATGAAGTCCTTGTCCATCAACCTGTCTAACTCTTTCTGTATGATGGCCCTTTCTGTGGAGGAGACACGATATGGCCGCCTATGAAGGGGGCTGGCGTCACCTCGTGTTGATGCGATGCGTGACAACAGATGTCTGGCCAAGCGGACGGTCGTTCAAATCAAAGATGTCCCGATAAGATGACAGGAGGTGACGGAGAGCTGTTGTTCGCTCGGAAGGAAGGTCAGGGGCTATCATCTTAGAAACATCGCCCGCAGGCGTCGAGTACGAAGGAGTGGGTGACAAAGGTCCGTTGGTACTGAAGAACGACTCAGAGGTCAAAGAAGAAATCTCAAATTCTTCCAAAGGAGTGATATGCACTATGGCGATACCGTGTGGCAGCACATGCGACGAAAATCCGAAATTGAGGATGGGCACGCGAGCGCCGTTTGCGTGGATCTGGATTAGGGTGCTCGGTAGGGCAATATTGCGCGACAAAACCACGTCAGTAAGGGGCGACACGACGTACTCGCCATCAGGTACAGGAGGACAGGACGTCAGGAGGACATTTGTAGCCGCCTGTGGAGACAGCCTTGCAAACTCAGCAGAACATAAGCGGTGTGAAGCGAAAGTGGTTGCGTCGGCAGGAAGCGGTAGATCCAACTGGACAACACCTGCGGAGCAGTCAATTTGGGCAGAGTGTTTGGAAAGGAAGTCGAGGTCGAGAATTAGGTCGTGCGGACAGTGTTCAAGGACGATAAACAGAACAACGGTATAATGGCCATCAATGATCACACCTGCTGTGCACATTCCAAGGACAGGTGAAGTACTCCCGTCGGCGACTCCCACAGTGCACGGTACGGCGGGTGTCAAAAGCTTTTTGAGCCTTCGGTGGAGAACAGCGCTCATAACTGAAAGGTGCGCTCCTGTATCAACAAGAGATCTAACAGGAATGCCATCAACTTCAATGTCCAGTAGGTTTCCACAGGTAGGTAGGGTCAACAGAGGATTTGTGGGCCGGGTCGGAGTTGCAGCTTCACCTCCGGGAGCTGCACCGCCTAGTTTCCCGAAGCGAAGCGACCGGTTGCAGAAGGGGAAGAAGAGCGGTGAACGAGAGGCGAATGCGACCTACGACCTTGCGGAGACGGGGAGCAGCTGGATCTTGGTGGAGCACTGTCGGCGTCGATGTTCCTAGTCGGTGTATAGGGCAAGAAAGTACGATTGTCTTGTACTCGGCGATAGTGACTCGGAGACGACCACCGAGGAGGCGACGACCAGTTGTTGGGGCAATGACGGGCGATGTGCCCAATACCGGAAAATTTAAACAGATGGGCTTATCATCCGCTTTGCGCCAGACAGCTGGGTTGCGACGGAGTGGCGGAAAGTTTTGCGTCTGGGAGCGAGCGGCCGGAGAAATCTGGTAGGTGTTCGTATGGAGGACCGAGCAGAGAGATGGAATGCCCAAACTTGCTATTTCCTCCCGAACAACCGCTTGTATAAGGGAGATAGCGGGCACGCTTTCCCGACAGTCGGAACGAACTGGTGCCGGAGCCATGGCCTGAAGCTCACGGCAAGCGATGCGCGTTATATCTTCCGGTCTTACGAACCGCGGCGGGTCTTCGCAAGAAGATGTCGCGGCGGTATTGTGCAGTCGGTCGAATGTTTTAGCGATGCGGCCGCCCTTCGCTTGTTCGAAGCGCCGGCACTCCTTTATAATTCCTTGCAGAGTGGCACAATCGTTACACATCGTCTGCAATACCTTTCAGTAAGTGACCAATCTTGTCTGCCTCGGTCATGCTGTTATCAGCCTTGCGACAGAGGGCCAGCACATTCTGTATGTACACGACATAGGATTCTGTGGACGTCTGAGCGCGGCACGCAAGTTCTTTTTTTTTTTTTTGCTGCCAGCTGACGACCGATAGGTCTGCCAAACTGGTCTCGCATTTTTTCTTTGCAAACATCCCAGCTCGTTAGGTCAGCTTCATTCAGCTTCATCGTCAGCTTGGCAGTTCCTCTCAGATAAAATATCACGTTTGCTAGCATCATTGTTGGATCCCACCGTTTGTTGTTGCACACTCGCTCGTACATCGTAAGCGAGTCCTCGACGTCGGCGTTGTCTGTGCCACAGGATGTCCCCGGGTCCCGCGGATGAGTGAGGATGACCGTTGGCAAGCGCTGCTGAGGCGTTGTCGCATGTGTCGGCTGATTTGCTGTTGTGGCGGCAGGTAGATGACGTCTGATGCGAAGTTCCGTGATTGTACCCCGCACCTTCCACCAAAATGTTGCAGGAAGAAAGCAGGCCCACGAGTGTAAAATATAGCATAACTACAACGGGTGTATATGGCGTTCAGGCATGCTATCGTATTCCTTATGCGATGGCGCACACCCACTCTGGGGGATTGGCCTAGGTTTGGGTGAAATTAGGCAAGCTTTATTAAATACTAAAATTGGTAAAGCTAACTGGAGGAAATGAACAAAAATAAAATGTTTAAGAATTCAAGATAATCTCATTGTAGCAATGATAATTTCCTCCATGGTTTAGCAAATATCCCTGTGGCACTTTCCAAGAGAGAAGGCTCCTAGAGAAAGGATAGTTATAATTGAAAAGCTTAAACCAAGCTGTGTAAATCTTGATTCTAGAATATGTTTATTAAAGAAGTAAAACGGCGGCAGAATATGAAAAAATGATCTATTATTTCACCTTCTCCACAGACTGGGCACAGAGGGGAGGGCACCAGACCAGCCATGTGACGATAGAAGTTTAATTTTGGTATTCGACAACGTAATCTGGTAAAGATGACTTCAGTTTTTCTGGTGTGAAATGAATTTTTGGGCCAAGGGAATAGGAGGTGTCGATATTCTGAAAAATTAGCTACAGCTGGGTTCAAAAAGTCTTGAATAATTGTATATCTCCTGAATCTAGTAGTCGTTAGGTGAGCTATTGTAGGAAGTAATGGTAATACAGGGCCACTGAGGGCCGCTCTCGCGAGACTGTCCGCCATTTCGTTCATGACTAATCCTTTATGTCGAGGCACTCAAAGCAGTCTAATTAAATTTATGTGGGCAGGCACTAGAAAATGAAATGCACGTAAAAGGTTAGTGACACCATTTGCTGCGAGCGAGGAACATAAGGATAAAGAATCTGTTATTATTACTACCGCCGATATTGACGAATTTAGTTTGCGTAAGCCTAGAACCACAGCTAGAAATTCAGCCAATAATACGGAATAGAAGTCCAGAATCCTGATTGCAAATGACCAGTCTAGAGTGGGAGAGAAAATGCCAACTCCAGATTTTTCTTCACACTGTGAGGCGTCTGTCGCAATGACCGTACTTATAGATAAACTCAATAAATGTTCCTGTAATAAGCCGTTTAATATATTGTAAGAGAGAAGTTTTGCATTATTTGGCTAGATGTCATCAAATATAATTTGTAGGTTCTCTAGGACATCACAAATAGTTGGTACCTCCCAGAGACGTACATTTAAGGGAATGATCAATGTTTGTACGAAGACCATCTGTGGTGTATGAAAACGATGCCAGTGTACTACGAAGAATATGGCAGGCTGGGAAATGAATATGTATTCCAATCTTGTAATAGGAGATTCATACAGTTTTAAGACTGTTTGCACCGTCAGTAAACGTAATCTACCCAATATTGAGGGCAACCTGACTTCTTGGTGTAGTATGTTATTGGCAACACATTTCGGTAATCCGCAACACAGTCGAAGCGCTTCCCGCTCAAGTAGAACAAGGGGACGTAATTTACAAGCGGGCGCACCAGAAAATAAAACACATCCATATTCTAAACTGGGCCGCACATACATTTTGTATATCATTAAGATTGGATCTCTGCGCATTCCGGATCGACTGTTGCACAGCTTACGTAGCCTACCAACTGCTCGCACTCCCTTTTTAACTATATAACTATATGGTCAATATGGCCGAGCCAGCTGAGGGAACCATCATATACTACTCCTAAGTATTTCACCGACTCCACTTGAGGTATAGTCTCGAGGCGATAGGATATCGATATGTTAACGGGATTGTTAAGAGGGAAAACCAAAATCGAGCATTTTCTAACGTTAAGTGAAAGGCGAATTTTGTTTAACCAGGTTTCTATGGCGTTGAGGTAGTTTTGTAGTCGATAATATAGAGAGTGAATATCACTGTCTGATGCGAAGAAAGCAATGTCATCCGCGTACACGTATGTTTGTACATCTTGATGAAGAGGAATGGAACACATCAGAATATTAAATAGTAATGTGAAGTGACAGCTCCTTGAGGAACACCTCGTGATTGATTATATATACTCGAGGAAACGCCTCTCAGACAGCAGTAAAATGTTCTTCCATCTAAAAATTCACCAATCCAGTTTGAAAAGTAATTTGGAATCTGTAGATTTCGCGATATATCTAATAAAATTAGGTGTTCTACACTGTCGTAGGCTTTGGAAATTTCTAATGTCACAAGAGCACCTATTTGCCTCGGTCGCCGCGCTAATTTTATTCTACTTTCTAGGTCCACGTGAGCATGCCAAATTGAACATGATGGTCGGAATCCAATTTGGCAGGGGCTAAGCAAGTCCTTGTTCTGTATAAATTTAATCATGTGGGCATATAGAATTCTTCCAATTAATTTAACCAAATTTGAAGTTAGCGGAATTGGCCTAATGTTATCTATTGTATATCCTTCCCCATGATTTTTAAGAATAGGGATGATTTTAGCAATTTTCCACGCAGACGGAATCCATGAGAACCGAATTTAGTAATTTACAATAGCTAAAGGGTCATCAGGAGCTTCCTTAAATAAAATTCTGATCATAGTAGATGTTACCCCATCCACACCGGGAGCTGAATCTGGAAGTCGCTCCACGATTTTAGCCAATTCTAACATGGAGATTTCTGTAAAATCATCTGATGCCCTTCGTAAGCGAGAACTTGGCAAGACAGAAGAAAATTTAATTTGTAATCCCTTTGCGATTTCTTCTAGTGATTGTTTCATTTCATCGCTACCTAAGAATATAGAGTCAATATTAATTTGATGCGGAAGAACTTTTCTACGGCGGAGAAAACGGATCAATGCACGCTTATTTTTATTGTTAGACAAGAAATCAAGATGCTTACAATCGAATTGATCTTTGGCTTTAGACACTGTCTGTTTAAAGACAGCTGGAAGAATATATAGTCGCTTCAATTTTAGGTACTCTGGTTATGCAATAATTTTTTCCAAGCAGCTTTTCTCTTTCGGTAGTCTCGAGGGCATGCTTCATTCCACCAAGGACGGTCAGAAGTTCTTTTATTCAATCTAATCTCAAATTGGGGGGGGGGGGGGCTTCTTTTGAGAACTTGCCAATGCGGAACAGATAATCGTGGTTTTTTGTTCTCTAGGCACATCAGACAGAGATGAAAGAACATTTCGTAAACATTTTTTAAAAATGCTGTAATTTCTGAACGTTCGAACCTGGTAAATCATAACTGTTAGAGGACGTGCAACGTCGAATACTATTGGAAGGTGGTCACTGCTTGTCGAACAATCAACAGTCGACCAAGAAGTTACGGAGAGAGTCGGGCCACAGAATGTAAGATCTAGTGAAGAGTAAGATCGGCCTCTCACAAACCTAATAGATCCGGAGTTTACACACGTTAGTCCATTGTCCAACGACCAGTTCCACAATCGGGTGCCTCACAAATCTGTTCTTAAACCCCATGAGATATGGTGAGAATTGAAATCACCTGTGATTACAATGTCTCGTCCACAAGAGCTAATAACACTATCCAGTGTGCTAGTGTCCTGTACGTCAGATGGAAAATATGCATTAAATACGGTAAAGGGACAACATCCCGGGAGAACCAGCTCTATCGCTGGGATGTCACACTCTGGAGTGGAAAGTTGAAATGAAATTTTAGCCTTATGGCAAATTTTAGATCAGATAAATGTAAATAATCCGCCATATCTTTTAGGACGGTCAAATCGAAATGATCTGTAGAATTTCATTTGAAGAGATTTCTAAGGATTTAGCCACGTTTCTTGTAACATAATTAAATCAGGATTAAGTTGAGAAATTAGACAAGTTATATCTACTGAAGCAGAATATAAAGAGCGGCAGTTCTACTGAAACACATTTAGTGATCCTATTTTTTGCACTGCGGGTCGAGCCAAGCACCATGGAGGAATCGATGGCTTAGTTGCGGGGGTGAAGCCTGATGGAAGGCAGGTGTAATTCTCCGAAATCGTAGTACAAAATAATGCCGGCGGCCTTTCTGACGGTAGTGTTGCCAGATGGTGAGAACAGGCACGGGCAATGTGCCTAGTGTGCACTCTCAACACTTCTACCGCAATGTGTGTTTGTATGGGTTGGTCCCGGGCAATCGCAATTGTCGCTGCTGTCGATGTGCATTTTGGCAAACCGAGACAAACCCTGAGAGCCCTAGCTTGAATAGCCTGTAGAGCACGAAGATTTGTCTGGCAGGTGTTGGTCAGTACGGGCAAACTGCATCTCAAGAAGCCCAGAAAAAGAGCCTTGTACAATTCCAACATTGCATGCACTGATATTCCCCAAGTCTTTCCTCCCAGAAACTTGAAGAAAAGTTGGGAGACTGCTGTCAGACGCTGTTTCAAGTAGGTCACGTGCGGGCTCCATGAGAAGTCTCTATCAATTATTATGCCAAGAAATTTGTGAGTCTTCTCATAAGAAATTACTTGGCCATTTATTGAGATGGCGTAGGGTGTCATTGGTGTTCAAGCAGATTAGTCAAAAAATTTTACGTTATTTAGTTTGGGTCAGGTGTACTGATAACCGTTGACACAGGAACGCTTTAGAATAACAACAGAGTTTGGTGGTAGTAGTAGTAGTAGTAGTAGTAGTAGTAGTAGTAGTTGTAGTAGTAGTAGTAGTAAAGCTTTATTAAGAGCGGGATTGGGGGAAAAGGGGTCAAAGAGTTATGGGTGGCTGCCCTATAATCTAGGGCTTCACTGATTTTGGTCTCCCTGTCGACTTGCTGGAGGACTGTCCTCTGAACCACCAGGTCGTAGCTGGAAAGCTGTACCTCCCACTGCTCCTCTAATGATTGTTGTTGGTTTCTGTTCGGCTGAATGATGTTTATCCGCACCTCTTAAAATTTCACGCGCTCTACACAACATTGAGCTAGATGCCGTTGTGTGGCGGTAGACCGACCCTATCCCACATTTCGTGGACGTGTGAAAGAGTTGGGTAACTTTTTCTACATAACACGCTATACTGCTGGAATGCAACACCTTATATTGAAGGCCAGATTTGTAATATTAATGTACTCCTGATTACTTTTAGCAAAATATTTGCACATGAAGATGCCGCTTGTTTGACGTCACGTTTCCACGGCGACGCGTCCTCACTACACTGGGACTTAGGTTCGATCCGAGCTGAGAAGAAAAAAAAAAACGAAGACTTGCCGTACTGTCCTTTCATGGTGACTTTGCCAACAAGGGCATTTACGCGGTGAATTGAACAGGACCAACGTGTCCATGTTTTCCGACTCTATATGCTTTAGGTGCAAAGCTACTGGTTCACATTTTGGCTTGGTTCTGGCACGAAGGTGAAATCGGTTTGTATTCTGCAGATTCCCCTCAGTTCTCTATAAAGTATGCTGTTTTGTGAAACTTTCATCATCCACTTGTGAGACCATGACGAGCTTAACTTAAACGAGACATAATTTTCTTTTTGGTACAGCTCTTCTTGCTAAACGGCGGCAACATATTATTTATACAATGCGAGCAACAGGTTATATTCAGTTAAGTCGCCTGTGCTATCTGCCTGGTCCCTGATTCACATGCTTGAACCAAAAAGTGCGTCGAAAGGAGCGTCGCTGAATGAGTGAAGTTCACTTGGGCTTTTCTGTACGTAATATAGTCGAATCTTCCTGCAGTGCATGATGGCTAGCCGCGATGCTGTGTGACTAGCAACAGTAGGAGAACCGTCAGTCCGTTTATTTAGAGAGTGGGAACTAGCAAGAAATTGATAGGAACGGCGGATGACACAGAATAGGGGTGCTACCTCTTCCCTGACAGTTTTGTACTCGTTCCCGCCCTGTAAATATTGCATTTTTGTTTTGTAATAATCTCGTACACTGTGCGGTTTCAGTTACTTTCGCATCATTAGGATTAGATGCGTGGGCTGCAGCATGTGTAAATAAAAAATAAAAAGAATACGTACCAACAAGTCTAACAACGCACATTGCGTCATCCCATCGTCTCCTTTGCTTCCAGTGTTCATGCATGAACCGGTCCGAGGATGCCGCATTTTGTGAAATTTGTTCTTTCCATCGAAGCCTCACATTGATGAGCACTCTATTTTAGAGTCTACGCTAACTTCCTAAGTTGAACAAAAACTAAATAAGCTTTCCTACGCGTTCTTTAGGCACATAACACTTGAAAGTGTAGGAATGATTCCTGCGGCACAGAATAACTAGAGACAGTAATGGTAGTCGTCTTGAGCTGTGGTATGATGACGTTTCAACGGAACCAATGTTACTTCAACTCAGTGCACTCCACTTTAAGAACTGAAGACAGTATGGGCATGGAAAACAGGCTTAGTGCAAGGACTGTTGGCACCGTCCGCATGACCTGGGTGCCCGTACTAGTCTTCGTCGGAAAAAGGCAACCTTTCAACTCACTGCCACCACCAAATAAATGCATTGTTTCCTACAGTGGCAGATTTAGTTCCTTTTGGTGTCCTGCACCCATTGCTGTTGAAAGTGGAATTTTTCACTTTTTTATCGGCTCGCCTTCGAAGAACGAGCTTCTCATATTTCAAACTGTATACGTAGAGTGGTCGGTAACTCTTCCCATCCATAATTTTTGCACACGCGCGGTGCATCAGAACTGCATCAGCAACTGAAATTTAACTCTCACATACTATATGCCTTCGCTATAGAAATGAATTAAGAAGACGCATGGCTGTTCTGGTCTTAACAAGTAGTTTCGCTATGTACGTTACATATTTTGTAAGGCCACCTGCTTGCCACTTGCAAAAGAACACAAACATCGGTCCACTGAGTTACCACAGGCACGTACGTAGATATCCCGGCGAAAAGCTACAAAGTTCCAGCGAAACGTTGTAGCATATTTCTCTTGAGAAATAACACGTGCATCTGGCGTCCAATCGTTAATGTCGTCTTAAAAATTCTGTTGTCTTTCCGTTTAATTTTTGTTGCAAGAAACAGACATTGCTCTCGCATGCAACTGAATTTTATGCTCGATTTTTGCAAGGGTGTGTGCGTAATACCATTCAATAAATGACAGCTTGTGGACCGTGCTAACGTCTGTCATCTCTACGCACAACACGTCACTAGAAAGCGAGCAAAGAGGTTACATTCCGATAACCGTAAATTGTTCCTCCAGGCAGCGACAGTGAGTTCTTGCGTTTGTATAAGAAAAATAATGATCGATGCTTGGCTTCTCCGCTAATCATTCCGGCACACCCGTTTCTGTTTCCTTATATTTACAGTTTGTCTTATAATTAAAGCACACCTGAACTTTGGAGAAGCCAATGAGACAAAGTTTATACGATCTAACAGTACAAAAATGGCTTTCTTTTACCGAATTTCGCTGTTATGTTCTAAGCCTCTCATTATTACAACAAATGCACCCTCAGGATTTTTGCTGTTAGTGTGCGCCAATATCAGTAAGAACATCATCAGAAAATGCAAGGAGCTTTAATAAAAGAACGGTGTCCAGGTACCGAAGGTACTTGCAAGGAAAGAGCTCAAGAACTGGCATTCTGGAGTGTTTTGGTGTCTTCACGTGTATTTGGGGTTGAAAAGTGCTACTCGCTAGCTAAATTATGCCTTATTTTTTACACTGTCACATGAGTATTTTCACTGTTTATGTAGAAGAATGTTGTATTTGAGTTGCTAACCGCCGATACTTATGGCTTTGGTATGTTGTCCTCTTTAGAAAATCCTGCACGGCGGCGACGCTATTAATTGTATTGCGCAACCTTAATATGAGTTATAGAGAGAACTCCAGCTATCCAGAGGTACAGGAACAAAAAAATCCTAAGCCATTCCAATATGGGAAGGTGGAGGACCAGCGAAGTTGTGTAGCACACGACAAAGGAGAGACACAGAATTTTCAACGAAGGTATGAACACATTTATTGTCTCGATCGGTGGTCATCGTGACGAAAGGTAGGCACATACATTTATTTTTTATAAATCCACGTTCATTCGTCTTATACATTCGTTATATACATTCGTGTTTTCATTTCGGCACATATTGAGGCAAAGAATTTGAGAACGAAATCACGGCACCGGCAGGCAGTGGGCCAGTGCCGTCAGCGCTTTCTTAGAAGGAGGGGCAGTATGGGGTGGGGGGGGGGGGGGGCGAACGCTGACGGCGAAGGCGACGACCTCTTGCGTGCAAGCGAGGTGCCAGAGAAGAAGAAGCCTTAGCTGAGCACTTGTCCTAATTCTCTCGATTATATACCGCTCTCGGCTCTTGTATCCAGCGAGCCGTGACAATATTTTTTAATCAAACTGATTTGTTAACCGACACGATAAATGCATGGAACCCTATCCATAAGGAGCGTCGTTGTAGCAGCTAATGAATAAATTATTAAGCAAAGAGCGACTAGAACCCGCCAATCGAGGCACACGAGGAAGAGAAGAAGAATGGTCGCGCTCTGCCAATTGCACGTCGCAAGATGCCCAAATTGTAATCCCACCAGTCGATGCTAACCAGACCCAATGCACAGGCTCCAACGATAACACAGAGGGCGCAGATGAAATGGACATGGATCCTCGATCATTAAAACGATGTAGGTCCCCTTTGTCTAGAAAAGCTACGACTCTAACTCAGGCAAAGACAAAAAAGTATCAGAAAGACAGCCTTACAAAGGAAGATTTCTTAAAGGAAAACATTTTAGGTAAAGCAGTTACTGAGTCCATACTTACGCAACCATAGGTCTCCTTAAAATTATTCATTGAAATTGCCGATCAATTTACTCTGCAGCAACAGATTTATTGTATCTATCCTCGAAATTCTCCCCGGATATCATTGCTTTGCAAGAAACATGGCTTTCAGTACATCAAAGTTTTCAATTGACGAACTATCGATCTTTCCGTCTGGACCGTCCATCGAAGGGCGGAGGTTTAGCTTTCTTTATCAATAACAGAATCAGCCTTAAGGCAAAGATTTCATATAAACTTATGTCCCCCGAAGCTGAAATTCTCGCATTAGATATAACTATACCAGGATGTCCACCTTTCTCGTTAGTAAACGTATACTTTCCGGCGGGTGTACAGAACACTCGATGTTTAAATTCTGCAGTGACTTCATGGTGTAAGGACAAAATTCTGGTTGGAGATTTCAACTCACATCACACGGGCTGGGGCTTTCGGACTGACCAATGTGGAAAACGCTTGTGGGATTGGAGAATAGATAATAATCTGACTTGCCTGAACTCTAGAATTCCTACATATATTTGTAAACAGTCCCGCTCCGCATTAGATTTAAGTTTCGTAAGTTCGTCCTTCACTAACTCATCCTGGACAGCCTTGAACTGTGCAACCAACAGTGACCACTTACCAATAATGGTTGAAATTGCTTGCCCGATTAGGCCATCGTGCTCCCAGGTACGCGTATTTGTAGATTATAATAAATTTAAATCCGATCTTAAGGTACATTTGGCTTCTCATTCCGAAGAGCAGGAAGACACCAAGGCTATGAAACTTTGTGCGGTAATTAAAAGAACATACAAAAAGGCTGAATTCAGTGTTACATCTGCAAAGCAATCATCTTATAACCCTTGGTGGAATACAGACTGCACGCGAGACCACCGACGCCGACAGGCAGCTTGGAAGCAGCTCCTCTACAACCAGTGCCCCAAAAATTGGTCTGATTACAAGTTTCATGCTGCTGTCTTTAAACATACAGTTGCTAAAGCCAAAGAGGATTATGATAGGAAACACTATGATTTCCTTTCCAAATCTAAAAACAAAAAACCGTTGTTTAGATATATGAGATATCGGAAAATTCTGCCATCGCCAGCTAATATTGATTATGTCAATCTGTCTCCCGATGAAATGAGAAAATCTCTTGAACTCCTTGCTAAAGGCTTGGAGAGTAGATTCTAGTCATCGATGTCGTATAATTTGCAAAAAGTTGCCCCATCCTTAGTGTACACTGAAGTTACATTGCCTGAATTATCTCAAGTGATTCGAAACTTACCTTTGTCAGCCCCTGGTCCTGATGGAATTACCGTTCACATGATAAAAATTTTATTTGATCTATCTCCTGGAGATCTTCTAAACATTATAAACTATCCCTTACACAAAGCCTGGATACCTTACGATTGGAAAGTAGCAAAAGTAATCCCGATACCTAAAAAACAAGGACTAGGTTATAACATAGAAAATATCAGACCTATTGCTCTTACTTCTAATATGGTCAAACTCATAGAGAGGGTATTACACTGCCGAATTACTGTCTGGATGACAGATAATTTAATATTAAGTCCAAATCAAATTGGCTTTAGAGCTAATTGCTCAATATGGTGTGCCCATGCTGATTTAGAGAGCCGCATCCAACTTGCCCTGAAAAGGAGAGAATATTCTGCTTTGATGACATTAGATATAGATAAAGCTTATGACAGCGTCGAACATCCAATTCTACTGGATATTCTGCAGCGTCGTAATTTCCCCAATTATATAACCGCGTGGGTGGCAGAATTTTTGCGATCAAGAGAATTTTATTGCTTCAAGGACGGATGTTCTTCGTCTAAATTCAGACAAACTCGCGGAGTTCCCCAAGGATCTGTCCTATCCCCAATATTATTTAATATATTAATGAGCTCTATCCCAACTTGTCAGGACGTGCACGTTTACGTGTATGCAGATGACATTGCATTCTTTTCTGCCGACACTGACATTAACACATTATACCAAAAATTACAAAGATACATGAGCATGCTAGAGGTATGGCTTCAGACAATTTGTATGTCCTTAAATGTAAGCAAAAGCGCCCTTTTAGTGTTCTCGGTCATGGACCCGGTTTCAATTTCTCTAACTTATAAGCAAGAACCCATCCCACAGGTTGAGTCTCTAAAATATTTGGGAATCACATATAATGGCAAACTCAACTGGAGTCCGCACATAGAGAGTGTAGCGGGTAAGGCACAACGTGCTTTAGGTATTCTGCGCAGAATGAGTAACCGAAAATATGGACTACGTAGGGATTCACTGTTGATGATTTATAAAATGTATATGCGCCCCATATTGGAATTCGGGTGTGTCTTGTTCTCAGGCGGCCCTGCTTATAAAATAAAGCCTCTGGTTCTTTTGGAGCGTGAGGCCCTACGCCTGTGTCTGGGACTCCCCAGGTTTGTGGCTATTAATGTTATCTACCAAGAAGCACGCCTTCCAACATTGCCCTGCAGATTTCGCATCTTAACAGTTCAAACATTTCTGAAATTTTACAGCTTGCAGCTTAGACGATCTGAATACGCATTCATTAATGATCCAAATTCCTTCTTCCTTGCTCACTGGCCTCGATTTCACACTCCACAGATCATATTTGTTCAAAAACAATTAGATAGCCTGAATGTGAACATTCGAGAGGTAATTCCGTCAACCGAATCACATCAGAATATTAAGATAGATTTTGATGACATTTTCCCCCCCAACTCCAAGTTTCAATCTGCCACTTTTTTAAATAACCTGTTGCAAGATTACCTAGCACACGTGCAAACAAATAACATAATAGCTACAGACGCTTCAGTGAACAACGAAAAGGCGGGCGTAGGCATCTTCTCGCTTCCGCTTGGCTGGTCATTCTCCTTGAGACTGCCAGACTTCACACCTGTCTTTGAAGCCGAGCTTTTAGCAATTCTTTTAGCGCTTCGGAAACTCCCGTCGAACTCAATAAGTGCGGTTATTATGACAGATTCCCTTTCGGTCTGTACTTCGCTTACGGCTTCACCCAATTCGCCACCACTAAAGACGTTTCTAACATTAGTTCCTCCACAGTTGAATTCTCTAAAACTATTATGGGTACCTGGACATTGTGGCTTACATTCAAATGAAATGGCAGACGCATTAGCGCGAGCATCCCTGAGTGGACCTGTAATGCCCGTTCTTCCTTTGGTGGCTCACATAACAGCAATCAGATATAGAAAATATTCATTTCATAGAGATATCATTGAATCAATAACAACATGGACAGAATATGGGCACCTCAAATTTCCGTGGAAAATCCAGTGGTGTCCATCAAGACAATCAGAAGTAGCAATCACGAGATTACGCTGCCGTGTCCCTCCATTAAACCTATATTTACACAGGACTGGTCTGACGCTATCACCTCTGTGTCCATACTGCCAAGAAACAGAATCACTAGATCATTATTTTTTGGTGTGTCGACGATACAAATTGTTAAGAAAAAGACATCTAGAACTTCCGTTCGCAAAATTAGGGTTAATGTTATCAACAGAAATTATACTATCTTTCGGTGCGTCAGTTATAGGGGGCAGCCACAGGGACGTTTTTGATGCCGTTTGCAGTTACATCCAGTCAACAAAACGAATAACTTTTTAACTTTGTCTTGTATTTTGTTTGTTTTTGTATGTTTTCTTCTCTCTTTCGTTAAAATTTTTTTTTCTCATCGAATAAGTGGCACTTCAAAAGAATAGGTGAACGTTTCAGCACCCAATTCTTGGCCAATCCCCCAGTGTGGGTATGAGCCATAACATGAGGCCATCATCATCATCATCATCATCATTTCGAACGTGCCACGCGGTGTAGCAGCTGCAGCACCGCCGGCATCGAAAGCGGATCGGCTTCGCCACAGCGGTTGTTAAAAGCTCCCGGAGCAATTTGTCCTTTCCGAAGCGCGCATTCACTCGCAGAACGCTGTTCAGACGCACCGGAGACCGGGTCGAGTTGAAGAGCGCCGCGATGCTAGAGACTGGGACGAGCGCTTCCTGCAGCAGCAGCAGCAGCAGCAGCAGTGACAGCAGTTCGAGCTCTTCAGACGCGGACGTGGACCCGTTGGGCGGCCACAGCCCTATCGCACAGCCGGCGAGGCGGCCGGGCTTGCAGCGCCTCGAGTTGCACGAGCTTCACGAAGTGCGCCACATGCAGGCGGCGGCTCGTGGCGATGGCGCAGGCACCGGGCTGGACTCGCTAGGCCTCGCACAGCCGGCGCCGATGAACCAGGTCAGATAAGGATGTCGAGCGCGAGAGTTAGACCAGCGTGTGCCCTGTGCGCATGTTGGAGCGTACACGGGATGTTTCAGCGAGCACTTTCAAAAATCTTTAGAATTTGACTGTGGCAGATGTCACAATTCTAGTTCATGAGCTGGCCTACTCGAAGCGGTGGACAATACTTGCACAAAAAATTGGGATGCAAAATCCGCTAATTAATAAACATCCATTATGCTTTAACTAATTGCATTGTGGCCCATATTGCAATTTACAAATTATAGCCGTGGAATTCGCAAGGCGAAAGATCCACTTGGAACGAATTTTCAAGATGACATCAGTTTCGAGATATAAATTCCCGAACTTCACATAGAAATGCATTGGCGTTTCATTTAAATTGTTAAAAAAAAGTCGTTTCATGTACTGAAGCACAAAAGTAACTGGAATGCCAATGCATTTCTCAACGAAGTTCGGGAATTTATATCTCGTAACTGCTGTCGTCTTGAGAATTCGTTCCAAGTGGATCCGCCTTGCGAAGTCCACTGCTAGAATTTGTGAATTGCAATATGGGTCATAAGATAATTAGCTGAAATTAATTAGTGAATTCTTGTTAATGAGTCAGTTTTCAATTCCATGCTCTTGATAAGGTGTTGTTCGCAGCTTCGAGTAGACCGGCTCATAAACTAGAATTGAGCCATGTGTCACAGGCAACCTTTAAAAATGTTTGAAAGTGTTCGCTGACACGCCCTGCATGTAGGGTAACGATATCGGGCGTTTACGTTGAAGCGATGCGCACTTGCACTGCTAAAACCGAGGTCATGGGTTCGAACCCGGGTGGCTGCCGCATGCAAAAACGTTTAGGTGCGCGTTAAGTAAACTCCAGGTGGTCCAGAGGCCTCCTCTAAGGCAGCGCCTATCATAGCCCTGCAGTACTCACGGTCCGCAGCTGTTAGGGCAATATCTTTGCGAGAACTGCGTGTTTGCCTGTCGCATCTCTTGTGCTGTTCCCTTCAATGACACAGCCACAGTGTTACTTTGGGACGTTAAATGCCATATGCATCAATCAATTAAAAGATCAATTGCAGTCTACAGTTCATAAATAGCAATATGTACGACAGTCTTCCGTTAAAAACAAAGCTTTCTTGATTAATTCATTATGTATATTGATTTATTACGCAAGTGATGTCCGCCTCCTCGAGCAATCCAGTTCAACGATTACAAATGTGCTTTTCCCCACAGGAAACCTTTAGAGCGCAGCCCTTAGACGCCCGTTCATGCGTTGAGCGTCGGAGTGCCTCGGCGTCCCTCATCGTCCCTCGTAACCGAGCAAACGAGCAGAGCGAAAGAGAACAGAGCAAATGCGGAGCGTAGCGGGGGATGAAAGGCGGATATAGCGAAGAGAGCGCGAGGAGGAAAGTGCAGGAGAAGGTTACAGTGAAAGCATGAGGTGGAAAGCGGGAGGAGATACGGCGAAAGGGTGAGGAGCAAAACAGTGTGTCGCACGAGAGTATGCGATCATGCCATAGTACCAGAACGCAAGCGTCGGCGTCCTTCGTAACCGAGCGAATGAGCATAGCAAAGGATGAAATCGAACGCGGAGCGCAGTGGTGGACGAAAGACGGTGGTAGCGAAGAGAGCGCGAGGACGAAAGCGGAGGAGGAGGTTATGGCGAACGCGTCAGACGGAATGCGCAGTGCGGCGCAAGACGGGCTCTGCGACGACGATGGCTACTAGATGGCGCCGGAGTAGCGCGCGTCGTTTGTTCACCGATGGCGCCACTGGTACCATGTATGGAAACAAAGCGCTGCATGTGCGGAGGTCTGTCAACGGCGGCTGCTGTGAATCGCAACCACGCGTCACCCACGCATTGTCTCTCGAGATTCCTTGATTAGGAAGGCACTTGCGCCACACACTTCGCTCCGATTGCAGCGTGCCGCACAAGACAGCCTGTCCACTCCAGCCAATTGTATCACGAAATGAAAACACGTATAGAGCTGCGCTCAAATATTGCATTAGGGAGTATTGTAATCGTCCCTGAATTTAAAGAAGAATGTTAAAATTCAGCCGTTGAGACCCTGTGCACTCAGTCTCTGCGGTCGAGGACTACGTGCAGCATCAGTTCTGTCATCATTGTCCTCCTCGTCTACACCAAGATGCGTGAAAGTGTTTACGTCCAGGCCGGTCTGTGTGGGAACCAAATCGTAGGAAAGTTTTGGGAAGTGATCGCCGATGAGTATGGCATCGATCTCAGTGGCACCTGCCATGGTGACTCCGACTTGCAGCTGGAACGCATCAATATCTCATCAATGTTGTCCCTGCAAACATCTTTATTTCATCCGCCCACCTAACTTTCTGCCGCCCCCTGCTACGCTTCCCTTCCCTTGGAATCCAGTCCGTAACCCTTAATGACCATCGGTTATCTTCCCTCCTCATTACATGTCCTGCCCATGCCCATTTCTTTTTCTTGATTTCAACTAAGATGTCGTTTACCCGCGTTTGTTGCCTCACCCAATCTGCTCTTTTCTTATCCCTTAACGTTACACCCATCATTCTTCTTTCCATAGCTCGTTGCGTCGTCCTCAATTTCAGCAGAACCCTTTTCGTAAGCCTCCAGGTTTCTGCCCCATATGTGAGTACTGGTAACACACAGCTGTAATACACTTTCCTTTTGAGGGATAGTGGCAACCTGCTGTTCATGATTTGAGAATGCCTGCCAAACGCACCCCAGCCCATTCTTATTCTTCTGGTTATTTCAGTCTCATGATCCGGATCCGTGGTCACTACCTGCCCAAAGTAGATGTATTCCCTTACCACTTCCAGTGCTTCGCTACCTATCGTAAACTGCTGTTCTCTTCCGAGACTGTTAAACAATACTTTAGTTTTCTGCAAATTTATTTTCAGACCCGCCCTTCTGCTTTGCCTCTCTAGGTCAGAGAGCATGCATTGCAATTGGTCCCCTGAGTTACTAAGCAAGGCAATAATCATCAGCGAATCGCAAGTTGCTAAGGTATTCTCCATCAACTTTTATCCCCAATTCTTCCCACTCCAGGCCTCTGAATACCTCCTGTAAACATGCTGTGAATAGCATTGGAGATATCGTATCTCCCTGTCTGACGCCTTTCTTTATAGGGATTTTGTTACTTTCTTTGTGGAGGACTACGGTGGCTGTGGAGCCGCTATAAATATCTTCGAGTATTTTAGAGCGCAGCTCTTTGGCGTCCGTTCCTGGGTTTCGCGTCGTCGTCGGCGTCGTCGTCGGCGTCGGCGTCGTCGTCGGCCTCGTAACCAGCTCCGCCCCCCTTTCATCCCCCCAGCGCTTGCAGCGACCGACTGATACCGCTGGATGCCGCTGACGCCGCTAGAGAGTCAAGATAACGTGACTGCATAGAACACCGTCGCCGCCATGCAGAAAGAGGAGGAAAGGGTCCCCCCCCCCCCCTGTTCTTGTGTGGCGGATAGCTGGGGTTGACTCACTATCGCTGTCAGCGGCATCAGTCAGTCGCTGCTATCTCTTCCCTCCTCCCTTTATCGTATTGTCCGCTTGCTGCGCGCGCTTCTGCCCCCATCGTTTGCCGCTGGGTGTACACGCCGCCCCCCTCCGCTTCCGCTTACTGCTGGTTGCTCTCGACGGCGGCGATGAGCCTCCGCTTCGGCGGCGCGAACTGCAGGGTCTTCTCGGCGGCGGCGATGAGCTTCTGCTTCAGCCTCGCATACTGCTGGTTGCTCTCGACGGCGGCGATGAGCCTCCGCTTCGGCGGCGCGAACGGCAGGGTCTTCTCGGCGGCGGCGCTTAGCCTCTGCTTCCCCCATGGCTGTGACAACCTCGCGAGGCACTTGTATAGATCTCGTCTTTGAGAATCAAGCATTGGCGTACCAAGTCGAACATATATCAGTCTATTTCTCCGACCACAAAGCTTCCTTCATGACTGTCAAGAACTGTTAGTGGAGTCTTTGTTAAAGGAATAAGTGTGAAAAGAAATTATGTGATAGCGCATACATGTGTTGCTCGATTTCTTTGCCTCAATCTATCCAAAAGGTGAAACAGCTTATTTGCTGCGCTCAAATTTCGCATTAGGAAGTAACGTTATCGTCGGTAATTTTTTTACATATGGCTCATCTACACCCTGATTCCGTAATGCCTCCACGACTACTGAGGTTTCGACTGAATCAAACGCTTTCTCGTAATCAATGAAAGCTATATATAAGGGTTGGTTATATTCTGCACATTTCTCTATCACTTGATTGACAGTGTGAATATGGACTATTGTTGAGTAGCCTTTACGGAATCCTGCCTGGTCCTTTGGTTGACAGAAGTCTAAGGTGTTCCTGATTCTATTTGCGATTACCTTAGTAAATACTTTGTAGGCAACGGACAGTAAGCTGATCGGTCTATAATTTTTCAAGTCTTTGGCGTCCCCTTTCTTATGGATTAGGATTATGTTAGCGTTCTTCCAAGATTCCGGTACACTCGAGGTTATGAGGCATTGCGTATACAGGGTGGCCAGTTTCTCTAGAACAATCTGACCACCATCCTTCAACAAATCTGCTGTTATCTGATCCTCCCCAGCTGCCTTCCCCCTTTGCATAGCTCCTAAGGCTTTCTTTACTTCTTCTGGCGTTACCTGTGGGATTTCGAATTCCTCTAGGCTATCCTCTCTTCCACTATCGTCGTGGGTACCACTGGTACTGTATAAATCTCTATAGAACTCCTCAGCCACTTGAACTATCTCATCCATATTGGTAACGATATTGCCGGCTTTGTCTCTTAACGCACACGTCTGATTCTTGCCTATTCCTAGTTTCTTCTTCACTGTTTTTAGGCTTCCTCCGTTCCTGAGAGCCTGTTCAATTCTATCCATATTATAGTTTCTGATGTCCGCTGTCTTACGCTTGTTGATTAACTTAGAAAGTTCTGCCAGTTCTATTCTAGCTGTAGGGTTAGAGGCAAATACAGGGTCCTAAATTTTTGGCTGCGCGCGTTCAAAAAAAGAAAAGATTTCGCGCTCACCGCTTCCCTGTTCTTGCTCATATTTTGGAGAAAGATAGCATGTTGGCGTCGACTTCATTTAGTATAACACTTGGCATAGCTAGTTGCCTGGTTTTTAAGAAAAATAGTTGAAATTTGCCGGCGCTTATGGGGCTGCGAGCTGCTGGGGCGCCGGCGCAAGCATAAACTTGTGTCGCCATCTGTCGTCATCTGCATAAAGCAGCGTTTCAGGACGGGCTGTCGCCTGTTCCAGGAGCGCGCAACACACGGCAGCCCTCTCTGAAACGCTGCTTCCTGCAGATGACGGCAACTGGCGACACAAGTCTATGCCAGGGCTGGCTTCTCAGACGCCATTTTTCCCATAGATGAAAACAGTTTCTCACTTTTATCTTAAAAACAGGCGATTAATCGTGCTAAGTGTTGTACTAAACAAAGACGACGCCAAAATGCGATCGTTCTGGAAAATGAGGAAGAACGGTGCATCGGTGAGCGCAAAATATTTTTTTGAACACGCGCAGCCAAATATTCAGGACCCTGTACCTGCCTCGTGCCATCCTGCACCACGATTTGCTAGCGATGGCGTTTCCCGATGGTTATGCCTTTCGGCGCTTTTCGTGTTCGTGAGTGGGCGCGTTCGACACTTCGCCGGCAGTGGAGCGTCTCCTGACCACTCACGAACGCGAAAAACGCGAAAGCCATCTAGAAAAGGCATCTTTCATCTTTCATTTATCTGGAAGGGTGCGGGTAACAACTATGTTAAGGGCCACTACACAGACGGCGCCGAACTGGTGGACTCTGCTCGACGTTGTCCGCAAGGAAGCCGTGTGCTCTGACTGCCTGCAAGGCTTCCAGCTGACCTGAGATCTGCACGGTAGCCGCGGTAGCCATAATACGCTACCGCGGCGATATGATGCCCGCGGCTGGGGTTATTAACGAAAGGCATTTGCTTAATAGAAACATTGTGAACACGACCCTTGGCCAGTGTGTAGCTGCATAGATGATGTACGCCACAGCTCTTAATTTGGGCCCGTATCACACCGATGTCGCATAGACATGGCGTAGTGGGAAACAAAAAAGTGTTCTATGTTATTTCGTTTGTTAACATTCATCACCATTAACAGTAGAGTGCGCCCGAACAATACAATTGCTACTACTATTAGACTATCACTACTGCTACCAAACACGTAATAGTGATGGCATACTATAGACCTCTGCTCTCATAAACTGCTATAATAAGCGACGTCTCTGCGCCGACATTTACATTCGCAGGAACGCAACGACGTCGAAGTAATGGTTCGACCAGGGAATTGGTACATGAACCGGAGATTCGAAGCAGTGCTTTCCACCACGGCCATCCTCTGCAGCGTCGCTGTTCTGATTTATCTTGGCTCGACTCTATGGATTCACATAAAGTACCGCGACATTCTCCGCGCCAGCACCCGAAGGGCTCATGCAGAACATGCGGACCTTCCCCTGTTTTCAGGCTGCGGCGAAAGGGCATGCCAACTCTACCTGGCTGCTATAAGAACTTCCATCAACAAGTCTCAAGACCCCTGCAATGACTTCTACGGGTTGGTCTGCGACGGCTGGAAGCATCAACACCACCTGCTCTCTGTTGTGGACGCAGCTGAAGATACAATGTACAAACGCGCGCTCAACGTTATCCAACAGGCTTCCGAGGACAGCCACAACCAGGCTCAAGCCGTTTCTTCTGTGACAAGCGTCGAGAAGAAAGTGGCCGCCCTAGCCAGGTCCTGTATTGAACTTTCGGAGAGCAGCCTGCAAGATCTGAGAAGGTTCATGTTCGAGCGTCACCTGCCATGGCCCGAAAAATCTCGCTGGGACCCACTAGCGATTCTGCTCGACCTGTCTGGTAACTGGAACGTTCATCTCTGGTTTCAAGTCATCAGACTGTCTGCGCTTCGCGTCGGTAGCACCGAGCCGGTACTGAAGATTGTTCCCAGTGCAGCTTTTCGCTCGTGCATGGCTAGCATGCGTGCATTCGCCGGCCATCCAACAGGGTCGGCGCCGTGGCTTCGCTACCACATGTACGTTCGCAAGATGCTGCGCCTGTTCGACGGTTCAGAGTCGGCCTCTAGTGAAATCGTCTCAACCATCGAGGCAATGGACAAGCTCACACTAGAAACGCTGGGACCTGCCATGAACGTGCCTGAACCGAGAATAGTGCGCATGTCCATCCGCAACCTTACCGAGACGGCGACTCTCCGCATTGCAACCGGTCGCCTGGTCCTCCTCTTCAACGAGCACTTCATGTGGGCACGACGCTTCTCTCCCAGTGATATCGTGCAAGTGGAAAACCTGGGTCTGTTGCGGTCTGTCGTCAACATCCTGGGACTCGAGGCCGAGACGCATGAGGCGTTAACGCTGAGCCTGGGACTTCGCGTCGCTCACGAGCTGGGCTGGATGGCCCACAGAGAAATCGCGGACGTCACGCTCGAGCTCGCAGGCCTGCCTCCGTCGGCTCACACGCGCCGCTGCCTCGTCCAGATCGAAAGTACCGTGGGTGTCGGATGGCTCAGTCTGTTTCCCAAGCATCAGGAAGCCGAGTCCTTCGTCCGAGACGTGAGAGACGTTCTCATTGATTCCGTGGCAGGTCGAAGTAGGGCGCTTTTTGAGCTCCGTGCCTATAGTACCGCTAACCCGTCGAACAGGGACAGCTTCCTGGCCAGCCTGCTTCCAGAACCGTCACGCCGCGCTCGCTTCTTCATCGACTGGCTGAATCTGATGATTGGACGCTGGCGGCTACAAGAGCGAGACAATGTTCTCAAGCCGGGCTGTTTGCTCAGCCATCGCTGGAGTTTTCAAAGTGCAGTCACGGTTGCGGAGGACTACTTTGTCTTTCCTTTATACCACTCGTACCTGCCGCCGGCTGTCAACTACGGCGGCGCTGGCCGGCTAATTGCTGACGAAGTGCTCAGGGGTTTGTTTTACGAGCTGGCGTACAACCAAAGCCACAATCGAAACAACCGAGGCCGCACAGGGTTCTCTGAACATTCGAACTACACCCTGCCATCGGATTGGCCCCCGTACCACGTGGATACCAAGGCTCTCCTGGCCGCGCTGTCTGCGTATAGGCTAGCTGTAGTGCAAGACTTGAGCAGTGCGTATGCCAGGTTGTCGAGCGTCGCACAAGACAGGCTTTTCTTTGTGTCATCGTGCTACGCGCTTTGCTCAAGCGGCCACTACGTGGACCCCTTGTACGGGGACGCGAGGCGCCGTTGCAACGAACCCGTGAAGCAGCTGTCAGAGTTTGCAGCAGCATTCCAGTGCAATGTGCCATTCACCAAGCTCTAGATATGACTTGTTTCCTTTTTTTTTCTTTTTGCCTTAATTCACTCGGATATGTTTCTCAATATGCCCAGGCCTGGCACATACGGCTTATTAAACACTTGCGGAGCACCGCAGCACCATATGCTGTATCTTTAATGCGTGGTTAGCAAAAGTAAGCTCTAAAAGACGCCGTATCATATTTACGATACTTGGTGGAATGGCTGGATACTGCAATGTCAGTCATGTATCGCGGTCGCACTTTCAGAGCCGTCAGGTGCACTGCGTAGTAAGGGTGTGTCAACATTCGAAACTTGCGAATAACGAATCAGTGTCCCATTTGATTCGAAGACCGAGTTGAATAATCGCTATTCGTAAATTCGAATATTTTTGAGCACTTGTCGAATGTTTAAGAACGTCAACTGCGCACAAATAAGTATAAAAGGAGCAAAAGTGCACTAAATGTTCATCCGCGCGGGCACAGTATAGACATAAAACATGAGAGCATTAGGCTACGTCACTTGAGTAGTCGTACTTTACAGGCTCTACAGCGATCATTCGCACTGTCCATCTGAATACACTACTCGTTAGCTCCTTACGCTCTATTTGTGATTTTAATAAACAACGCTTCATGAAGTCCTATAAAAACCTTCCTGACTAACAATAGTGGGATGTGAACTTTGTTTTATATTAATTGCAATAGACACTGTTCATGGTTCTAATACTATTCCAAAAGCATTACATTTATTCGATTCGCTTATGGCACTATTCGATTCGTATTCGATTTGGTATCATAAATCACTGTTAGCGCACCCCTACTACACCTACTACATAGGGCATCCCACACGAGTTTCTGAGCTGTTCGTGAAATCCGAAAAGCTTCATTGAAGCCACGGCATTTATTTTCATGTTTTAGATTCAGATTCAGATGGTTCATTTTTCTTGAAGTTCTTTCTAAGAATTTTTTTTCCTAAAGCAACCCGTGCTTCTAATTAAAAAAAAATTGCAGCTCACATATTACGTTGACTCTCAGCGGTAATGCGATTAGCATTCAAGCAATGTAGTGACACAGCGTATTCTGAAGTCACATTTGCAAAGTAGTCAAGAGGGCTCTTGGGTTACCCATCAGGGCCCATATCGAGGATCTCTACAAGCTAGGGGTACATGACACCGCCGAGGAGATTGCCGAAGCCCAAAAACGCGCGCAATTCAGTCGCCTGACCACCACAGCGGCAGCTAAACGCATCCTCGAAGAGCTGGGTTATTACCCTGCGGAACTCCCCATGGTCAGTACCCCGATCTCTAGGTGCATTCGAAACAATTTCGTAGTGGCCCCTGGGCCCCGAAACGTCCATCCCGTCCACAACGAGGGCAGACGCAAGGCCAGAGCAGCAGCCATCCTCAAACAGATCAAGCAACACGACATTAGAGCAAGCTTCGTCGACGCCGCGGAGTACGGTGACAGGAACACCTTTGCCGTCGTTGCGGTCGACTCGAGCGGAAAGATTCCCAATAGCGCCTCGATTCGCAGTTCAGATCCCGGAGTCGCCGAGCAAGTCGCCCTCGCCCTCGCCCTGCTAGACGGTCGTGGGTCCGAAATCTATAGTGATTCCAAAACGGCAGTTAGGGCCAGAAGCGCATGCCGTTCGTTACTGGGAAGTACCAGGCTCGCAGCGTTAAAGAAAGGAAATGCGGACAAGATGGATGACGTTTCTTGTTGTGTGACAAGATACAACCCAAAGGGTGTAATTTTGTTTTAGTGTGTAGAGCCGCGGCTGCTCACTTCGCCACGATGCGCGCGCACGGTTCTTTCTCACGAAGAACGCTTGAGAGCGCTGCAGTATTGTTGTAGGAAGAAAGCAGACCCACGAGTGTAAAATATAGTATATTTACGACTGGTGTATATGGCGTTCAGGCAACTGCCAGACTTCGTCTTCCTCTAGTCTAAATCAACTTCTTCCTTCCCTTCACCGTAACATGACCCTCCCGGCGGGGTAGCTTCGTCCCGGTGCAAGTTATAGAGCCTCACTTAATGGGGGGACGTAGGACTTGAGCCTGGCGACGTGAACAACATCGCTGGTGACGTTGGGAGGCACTGAAGGCTGACCGACTGGGGCGATCTCGTATGTCACGTCGGACAGTTGGCGTAAGATCTGGCACGGACCAGAATATTGGGAAAGTAGTTTTTCCGACAAGCCGACGCGACGTGAAGGCGTCCAGAGAAGGACAAGGGAACCAGGTGAAAAATGGTGGTCTCAGTGCCGAAGGTCGTAGCGTCGCTTTTGAGAAGCTTGCGAGACTCTGAGGCGATGGCGGGCGACATCTCGGGCCTGGGCGGCTAAGTCAATAGCATCACGAGCGTAATCAGTACTGGGTGATTGTACTGAGGAAGGTAGCAACGTGTCAAAGGGCAAGGTGGGGTCGCGGCCATACAAAAGGTAAAATTGTGAAAATCCGGCAGTGTCGTGACGGGACGAGTTGTACGCAAAAGTGATGTATGGTAAAGCGACGTCCCAGTCGCGGTGATCGTGGGAAACGCACATGGCCAGCATTTCAGTTAGTGCGCGGTTGAGTCGCTCGGTGATGCCGTTCGTTTGAAGGTGGCACGCGTTAGCAGTCTGGTGTTCTGTAGAACAGGAGCGGAGCAGATCATCGACAACCTTCGATAGAAAGTAGCGGCCGCGATCGGTCAGCAACTGGCGAGGGGCGCCGTGGTGCAGGATGACGTCGTATAGTAAGAAGTCGGCGACATCTGTAGCGCAGCTGGTTCGCAGCGTTCGTGCGATGGCATATATCGTGGCATAATTGGTCGCTGCAGCAATCCATTTCTTTCCTTTGCTGGAAATCGGAAAGGGGCCAACGAGGTCGAGGCCCACACGGAAGAAGGGCTCTGTAGGGATATGAATTGGTTGAAGCAAACCAGCGGGAGACATCGCAGGCGTCTTCCAGCGCTGACACAGGTCGCAAGAAGCGACATAACGGCGCACAGAGCGTTAAATGCCGGGCCAGAAGAAGCGGCACCGCAGGCGGTCGTATGTACGAGTGATGCCCAGATGTCCAGCAGTTGAAGCGTCGTGAAGTTGCTGGAGCACGGCGAGTCGAAGATGCTTGGGAACGACGCCGTCAGGACGAACGCTACGACAGTGTGAAGTTCCATCGCGCAAGGTGAACATCCGGATGGACGGGTCATTGGGCGAGGAGCTTAAGCGTTCGATAGGTGTTCGAAGAAAAAGATCTTTGCGCTGCTCGTCGCCAATATGGAGGAAGCCCGAGAGGGATAGAACACTGATGTCCGAGTCTGCATCGGTATCGTCCGGTTGATCCACGGGATTGCGGGACAGGCATTCAGCATCCTTATGTAGGCGCCCTACATAATAGAAAATGTATATTCTTGTAGACGCAATGCGCAACGTGCAAGTCGTACATTTGGGTCCTTCAAAGAAGAAAGCGAGCAGAGGGCGCGATGATCGGTTACGACGCGGAATCTCCGAACGAAAGGGTACGGTTGAAATTTCGCGACCGCCCATACGAGCCCGAGACATTCTCTCTCAATAATGGAGTAATTTCGCTCAGACGTGGAAAGAAGGCGGCTAGCGTAAGCGACGACACGGTCTTGGCCCTGTTGACGCTGAGTCAGGAAAGCGCCGATACTATGACCACTCGCGTCAGTTCGTACTTCAGTGGGCACAGAAGGGTCAAAGTGTGAGAGAATCGGGGAAGTTGTAAGCCTCTCAATCAGGGTAGAGAAAGCTTTCTCCTGTAGTGGTCCCCAAGAGAAAAATACTTGTTTCTTGAGAAGGGCAGTGAGAGGTTGAGCGATGTCGGCAAAATTTTTCACAAATCGCCGGAAATAAGAGCGTAAGCCCAGAAAACTACGGACATCGTTTGTGGAACAACGTACAGGAAAATTTCGCACGGCTTGAACTTTCTGTGGATCAGGTTGGATTCCGGCGGCGTTTAAGAGATGGCCGAGCATGTTAATTTCACGGCGACCGAAATGACACGTGGCGGAGTGTAGCTCAAGGCCTGCCCTGCAAAACATTGAGAGTATGGTTGTGAGGCGCCGCAGGTGGCTCGCAAAGTTCTGCGAAAACACAATCACATCTTCGAGGTAACAGAGGCATGTAGACCACTTCAAGCCACGCAAGAGAGACTCCAGCATGCGCTCGAATGTAGCTGGCGCATTGCACAATCCAAAGGGCATGACTTTATATTGGTACAGACCGTCCGGTGTGACGAAGGCGGTTTCCTCGCGGTCCATCTCATCGACGCTAATCTGCCAATAGCCGGAGCGGAGGTCTATTGATGAAAGTATTGGGATCCGTGAAGGCAGTCAAGAGCGTCATAAATGCAGGGCAGGGGTAAAACATTCTTCTTTGTTATACTGTTGAGGTGACGGTAGTCAACGCAGAAGCGCCACGAGTTGTCTTTTTTCTTTACTAAGACAACCGGTGATGCCCACGGGCTACTCGAAGGTTCAATGATGTCCTTGTCCATCATCCTGTCTAACTCTTTCTGTATGATGGCCCTTTCTGTGGAGGAGACACGATATGGCCGCTTATGAAGGGGGCTGGCGTCACGTCGTGTTGATGCGATGCGTGACAACAGATGTCTGGCCAAGTGGACGGTCGTTCAAATCAAAGATATCCCGATAAGATGACAGGAGGTGACGGAGAGCTGTTGTTTGCTCGGAAGGAAGGTCAGGGGCTATCATCTTAGAAACATCGCCCGCAGGCGTCGAGTACGAAGGACTGGGTGGCAAAGGTCCGTTGGTACTGAGGAACGACTCAGAGGTCAAAGAAGAAATCTCAAATTCTTCCAAGGGAGTGATATGCACTATGGCGATACCGTGTGGCAGCACATGTGACGAAAATCCGAAATTGAGGATGGGCACGCGAGCGCAGTTTGCGTGGATCTGGATTAGAGTGCTCGGTAGGGCAATATTGCGCGACAAAACCACGTCAGTAAAAGGCGACACGACGTACTCGCCATCAGGTACAGGAGGACAGGACGTCAGGAGGACATTTGTAGCCGCCTGTGGAGACAGCCTTGCAAACTCAGCAGAACATAAGCGGTGTGAAACACAAGTTGTTGCGTCGGCAGGAAGAGGTAGATCCAACTGGACAACACCTGCGGAGCAGTCAATTTGCGCAGAGTGTTTCGGAAGGAAGTCGAGGTCGAGAATTAGGTCGTGCGGACAGTGTTCAAGGACGATAAACAGAACAACGGTATAATGGCCATCAATGATCACACCTGCTGTGCACATTCCACGGACAGGTGAAGTACTCCCGTCGGCGACTCGCACAGTGCACGGTACGGCGGGTGTCAAAAGCTTTTTGAGCCTTCGGTGGAGAACAGCGCTCATAACTGAAAGGTGCGCTCCTGTATCAACGAGAGATCTAACAGGAACGCCATGAACTTCAATGTCCAGTAGGTTTCCACAGGTAGGCAGGGTCAACAGAGGATTTGTGGGCCGGGCCGGAGTTGAAGCTTCACCTCCGGGAGCTGCACCGCCTAGTTTCCCGAAGCGAAGCGACCGGTTGCAGAAGGGGAAGAAGAGCGGTGAACGAGAGGCGAAAGGGATCTACGGCCTTGCGGAAACGGGGAGCGGCTGTATCTTGGTGGATCACTCTCGGCGTTGATGTTCCTAGTGGGTGTACAGGGCGAGAAAGTACGATTGTCTTGTACTCGGCGATAGTGACTCGGAGACGACCACCGAGGAGGCGACGACCAAACGTTGCTGCAATGACGGGCGATGTGCCCAATACCGGAACAATTAAAACAGATGGGCTTATCATCCGCTGTTTGCCAGACAGCTGGGTTGCGACGGAGTGGCGGAAAGTTTTGCGTCTGGGAGCGAGCGGCCGGAGAAATCTGGTAGGTGTTCGTATGGCGGACCGAGGAGAGAGATGGAATGCCCAAACTTGCTATTTCCTCCCGAACGACCGCTTGTATAAGGGAGATAGCGGGCACGCTTTCCCGACAGTCGGAACGAACTGGTGCCAGAGCCATGGCCTCAAGCTCACGGCAAACGATGCGCGTTATATCTTCCGGTCCTGTCGGCTGAACGAACCGCGGCGGGTCTTCGCAAGAAGATGTCGCGGCGGTATTGTGCAGTCGGTCGAAAGTTTTAGCGATGCGGCCGCCGTTCGCTTGTTCGAAGCGCCGGCACTCCTTTATAATTGCATCCACAGTGGCACAATCCTTACACATCGTCTGCAATACCTTTCAGTAAGTGACCAATCTTGTCTGCCTCGGTCATGCTGTTATCAACCTTGCGACAGAAGGCCAGCACATCCTGTATGTACACGACATAGGATTCTGTGGACGTCTGAGCGCGGCACGCAAGTTCTTTTTTTTTTTTTTGCTGCCAGCTGACGACCGACAGGTCTGCCAAACAGGTCTCGCATTTTTTCTTTGCAAACATCCCAGCTCGTTAGGTCAGCTTTTGTGTATCGTACCATTGCTTGGCAGTTCCTCTCAGATAAAATATCACGTTTGCTAGCATCATTGTTGGATCCCACCGTTTGTTGTCGCACACTCGCTCGTACATCGTAAGCGAGTCCTCGACGTCGGCGTTGTCTGTGCCACAGGATATCCCCGGGTCCTGAGGATGAGTGAGGATGACCGTTGGCAAGCGCTGCTGAGGCGTTGTCGCATGTGTCGGTTGATTTGCCGTTGTGGCGGCAGGTAGATGACGTCTGATGCGAAGTTCCGTGATTGTACCCCGCACCTTCCACCAAAATGTTGCAGGAAGAAAGCAGGCCCACGAGTGTAAAATATAGTATATTTACAACGGGTGCATATGGCGTTCAAGTATGGTATCGTATTCCTTATGCGATGGCGCACACCCACTCTGGGGGATTGGCCTAGGTTTGGGTGAAATTAGGCAATCTTTCATCATCATCATCAGCCTAGTTACGCCCACTGCATGGCAAAGGCCTCTCCCATACAGCTCCAACTACCCCGGTCATGTACTAATTGTGGCCATGTTGTCCCTGCAAACATCTTAATTTCATCCGCCCACCTAACTTTCTGCCGCCCCCTGCTACGCTTCCCTTCCCTTGGAATCCAGTCCGTAACCCTTAATGACCATCGGTTATCTTCCCTCCTCATTACATGTCCTGCCCATGCCCATTTCTTTTTCTTGATTTCAACTAAGATGTCGTTTACCCGCGTTTGTTGCCTCACCCAATCTGCTCTTTTCTTATCCCTTAACGTTACACCCATCATTCTTCTTTCCATAGCTCGTTGCGTCGTCCTCAATTTCAGCAGAACCCTTTTCGTAAGCCTCCAGGTTTCTGCCCCATATGTGAGTACTGGTAACACACAGCTGTTATACACTTTCCTTTTGAGGGATAGAGGCAAACTGCTGTTCATGATTTGAGAATGCCTGCCAAACGCACCCCAGCCCAGTATTATTCTTCTGGTTATTTCAGTCTCATGATCCGGAACCGTGGTCACTACCTGCCCTAAGTAGATGTATTCCCTTACCACTTCCAGTGCTTCGCTACCTATCGTAAACTGCTGTTCTCTTCCGAGACTGTTAAACAATACTTTAGTTTTCTGCAAATTAATTTTCAGACCCACCCTTCTGCTTTGCCTCTCCAGGTCAGTGAGCATGCATTGCAATTGGTCTCCTGAGTTACTAAGCAAGGCAATATCATCAGCGAATCGCAAGTTGCTAAGGTATTCTCCATCAACTTTTATCCCCAATTCTTCCCACTCCAGGCCTCTGAATACCTCCTGTAAACATGCTGTGAATAGCATTGGAGATATCGTATCTCCCTGTCTGACGCCTTTCTTTATAGGGATTTTGTTACTTTCTTTGTGGAGGACTACGGTGGCTGTGGAGCCGCTATAGATATCTTCCAGTATTTTTACATATGGCTCATCTACACACTGATTCCGTAATGCCTCCATGACTGCTGAGGTTTCGACTGAATCAAACGCTTTCTCGTAATCAATGAAAGCTATATATAAGGGTTGGTTATATTCTGCACATTTCTCTATCACTTGATTGACAGTGTGAATATGGTCTATTGTTGAGTAGCCTTTACGGAATGCTGCCTGGTCCTTTGGTTGACAGAAGTCTAAGGTGTTCCTGATTCTATTTGCGATTACCTTAGTAAATACTTTGTAGGCAACGGACAGTAAGCTGATCGGTCTATAATTTTTCAAGTCTTTGGCGTCCCCTTTCTTATGGATTAGGATTATGTTAGCGTTCTTCCAAGATTCCGGTACGCTCGAGGTTATGAGGCATTGCGTATACAGGGTGGCCAGTTTCTCTAGAACAATCTGACCACCATCCTTCAACAAATCTGCTGTTACCTGATCCTCCCCAGCTGTCTTCCCCCTTTGCATAGCTCCTAAGGCTTTCTTTACTTCTTCTGGCGTTACCTGTGGGATTTCGAATTCCTCTAGGCTATTCTCTCTTCCACTATCGTCGTGGGTACCACTGGTACTGTATAAATCTCTATAGAACTCCTCAGCCACTTGAACTATCTCATCCATATTGGTAACGATATTGCCGGCTTTGTCTCTTAACGCACACGTCTGATTCTTGCCTATTCCTAGTTTCTTCTTCACTGTTTTTAGGCTTCCTTCGTTCCTGAGAGCCTGTTCAATTCTATCCATATTATAGTTTCTGATGTCCGCTGTCTTACGCTTGTTGATTAACTTAGAAAGTTCTGCCAGTTCTATTCTAGCTGTAGGGTTAGAGGCTTTCATACATTGGCGTTTCTTGACCAGATCTTTCGTCTCCTGCGATAGCTTACTGGTTTCCTGTATAACGGCGTTACCACCGACTTCTATTGCGCACTCCTTAATGATGCCCATCAGATTGTCGTGCATTGCTGCAACACTAAGGTCCTCTTCCTGAGTTAAAGCCGAGTACCTGTTCTGTAGCTTGATCCGGAATTCCTCTAGTTTCCCTCTTACCGCTAACTCATTGATTGGCTTCTTGTGTACCAGTTTCTTCCGTTCCCACCTCAAGTCTAGGCTAATTCGAGTTCTTACCATTCTATGGTCACTGCAGCGTACCTTGCCGAGCACGTCTACATCTTGTATGATGCCAGGGTTCGCGCAGAGTATGAAGTCGATTTCATTTCTAGTCTCACCATTCGGGCTCCTCCACGTCCACTTTCGACTAACCCGCTTGCGGAAAAAGGTGTTCATTATCCGCATATTATTCTGTTCTGCAAACTCTACTAATAATTCTCCTCTGCAATTCCTAGAGCCTATGCTATATTCCCCCACTGACTTGTCTCCAGCCTGCTTCTTGCCTACCCTGGCATTGAAGTCGCCCATCAGTATAGTGTATTTTGTTTTGACTTTACCCATCGCCGATTCCACGTCTTCATAAAAGCTTTCGACTTCCTGGTCATCATGACTGCATGTAGGGGCATAGACTTGTACCACCTTCAATTTGTACCTCTTATTAAGCTTCACAACAAGACCTGCCACCCTCTCGTTAATGCTATAGAATTCCTGTATGTTACCAGCTATTTCCTTATTAATCAGGAATCCGACTCCTAGTTCTCGCCTCTCTGCTAAGCCCCGGTAGCACAGTACATGCCCGCTTTTTAGCACTGTATATGCTTCTTTTGTCCTCCTAACCTCACTGAGCCCTATTATATCCCATTTACTACCCTCTAATTCCTCCAATAACACTGCTAGACTCGCCTCGCTAGATAGCGTTCTAACGTTAAACGTTGCCAGGTTCAGATTCCAATGGCGGCCTGCTATATATATATATATATTTTATTTTTGTTCATTTCCTCCAGTTAGCTTTGCCAATTTTAGTATTTAATAAAGATTGCCTGTTGCATTCATATAGGAGGTTATATATATATATATATATATATATATATATATATATATATATATATATATATATATATAACCTCCTATATGAATACAACAGGCAATCTTTATTAAATACTAAAATTGGCAAAGCTAACTGGAGGAAATGAACAAAAATAAAATGTTAAAGAATTCAAGACAATCCGATTGTAGCAATTATATATTCCTCCACGGTTGAACAAATATCCCTGTGGCCCTTTCCAAAAGAGGAGGCTCCTAGAGAAAGGATATTTATAATTGAAAAGCTTAAACCAAGCTGTGTAAATCTTGATTCTAGAATATTTTTAATACAGAAGTAAAACGGCGGCAGAATATGATAAAATGATCTATTGTTTCATCTTCTCCACTAACTGGGCACAGAGGGGAGGGCTCCAGACCAGCCCTGTGACAATAGAAGTTTAATTTTGGCATTCGACAACGTAATCGGGTAAAGATGACTTCAGTTTTTCTGGTGTGAAAGGAATTTTTGGTCCAAGGGAATAGGAGGTGTAGATATTCTGAAAAATTAGCTACAGCTGGGTTCAAAAAGTCTTGAATAATTGTATATCTCCTGAATCTAGTAGTCGTTAGGTAAGCTATTGTAGGAAGTAATGGTAATATAGGGCCACTGAGGGCCGCCCTCGCGAGACTGTCCGCCATTTCGTTCATGACTAATCCTTTACGTCGAGGCACCCAAAGCAGTCTAATTAAATTTATGTGGGCAGGCACTAGAATATGCAATGTACGTAAAAGGTTAGTGACACCATTTGCTGTGAGCGAGGAACGTAAGGATAAAGAATCCGTTATTATTACTACCGCCGATATTACCGAATTTAGTTTGCGTAAGGCTAGAACTACAGCTAGAATTTCAGCCGAAAAATACGGAAAAGAACTCCGGAATCCTGATTGCAAATGACCAGTCTAGGGCGGGAGAGAAAATGCCAATTCCAGATTTTTCTTCACACTGTGACGCGTCTGTCGCAATGACCGTACTTATAGATACACTCAATAAATGTTCCTGCAATAAGCCGTTTAATATATTGTAAGAGAGAAGCTTTGCATTATTTGGCTAGATGTCATCAAATATAATTTGTAGGTTCTCTCGGACATCACAAATAGTCGGTACCTCCCAGAGGCGTACATTTAAGGGAATGATCAATGTTTGTACGAAGACCATCTGTGGTGTATGAAAACGATGCCAGTGTACTACGAAGAATATGGCAGGCTTGGAAATGAATATGTATTCCAACCTTGTAATAGGAGATTCATACAGTTTTAAGACTGTTTGCACCGTCAGTAAACGAAATCTACACAATATTGAGGGCAACTTGACTTCTTGGTGTAGTATGTTATTGGCAACACATTTCGGTAATCCGCAACACAGTCGTAGGGCTTCCCGCTCAAGTAGAACAAGGGGACGTAATTTATAAGCGGGAGCACCAGAAGATAAAACACATCCAAATTCTAAAATGGGTCGCACATACATTTTGTACATCATTGAAAGTGGATTTCTCCGCATTCCGGACCGACTGTTGCACAGCTTACGTAGCCTACCAACTGCTCGCACTCCCTTTTTAAATATATAACTATATGGTCAATATGGCCGAGCCAGCTGAGGGAACCGTCATATGCTACACCTAAGTATTTCACCGACTCCACTTGAGGTATAGTCTCGAGGCGATAGGATATCGACATGTTAACGGGATTGTTAAGAGGGAAAACCAATATCGAGCATTTTCTAACGTTAAGTGAAAGGCGAATTTCGTTTAACCAGGTTTCTATGGCGTTGAGGTATTTTTGTAGTCGATAATACAGAGAGTTAATATCACTGTCTGGTGCGAAGAAAGCAATGTCATCCGCGTATACGTATGTTTGTACATCTTGATGAAGAGGAATGGAACACATCACAATATTAAATAGTAATGGTGAAGTGGCAGCTCCTTGAGGAACACCTCGTGATTGATTATATATACTCGAGAAAGCGCCTCTCAGACAGCAGTAAAATGTTCTTCCATTTAAAAATTCACCAATCCAGTTTGAAAAATAATTTGGAATCTCTAGATTTCGCAATATATCTAATAAAATTAAGTGTTCTACACTGTCGTAGGCTTTGGAAATGTCTAATGTCACAAGAGCACCTATTTGCCTCTGTCGCCGCGCTAATTTTATTCTACTTTCTAGGTCCACGTGAGCATGCCAAATTGAACATGATGGTCGGAATCCAATTTGGCAGGGGCTAAGCAAGTCCTTGTTCTGTATAAATTTAATCATGCGGCCATATAGAATTCTTTCAATTAATTTAACCAAATTTGAAGTGAGCGCAATTGGCCTAATGTTATCTATTTTATATCGTTCCCCATGATTTTTAAGAATAGGGATTATTTTAGCAATTTTCCACGCAGACGGAATCCATGAGAACCGAATTGAGTAATTTACAATAGCCAAAGGGTCATCAGGAGCTTCCTTAAATAAAATTCTGATCATAGTAGACGTTACCCCATCCACACCGGGAGCTGAATCTGGAAGTCGCTCCACGATTTTAGCCAATTCTAACATGGAGATTTCTGTAAAATCATCTGATGCCCTTCGTAAGCGAGAACTTGGCAAGACAGAAGAAAATATAATTTGTAATCCCTTTGCGATTTCTTCTAGTGATTGTTTCATTTCATCGCTACTTAAGATAATAGAGTCAATATTAATTTGACGCGGCAGAATTTTTCTACGGCGGAGAAAACGGAACAATGCACGCTTATTTTTATTGTTAGACAAGAAATCAAAATGCTTACGATCGAATTCATCTTTGGCTTTAGAAACTGTCTGTTTAAAGACAGCTCGAAGAATATATAGTCGCTTCAATTTTTGGTACTCTGGTTATGCAATAATTTTTTCCAAGCAGCTTTTCTCTTTCGGTAGTCTCGAGGGCATGCTTCATTCCACCAAGGACTGTCAGAAGTTCTTTTATTCAATCTAATCTCAATTTTTTTCTTTGGGGGGGGGGGGGGGTCTTCTTTTGAGAACTTTCCAAAGCGGAACAGATAATCGTGGTTTTTTGTTCTGTAGGCACATCAGACAGAGATGAAAGAACATCTCGTAAACATTTTTTAAAAATGCTGTAATTTCTGAACGTTCGAACCTGGTAAATCATAACTGTTAGAGGACGTGCAACGTCGAATACTATTGGAAGGTGGTCACTGCTTGTCGAACAATCAATAGTCGACCAAGAAGTTACGGAGAGACTCGGGCCACAGAATGTAAGATCTAGTGAAGAGTAAGATCGGCCTCTCACAAACGTAATAGATCCGGAGTTTACACACGTTAGTCGATTGTACAACGACCAGTTCCACAATCGGGTGCCTCACAAATCTGTTCTTAAACCCCATGAGATATGGTGAGAATTGAAATCACCTGTGATTACAATGTCTCGTTCACAAGAGTTAATAACACTATCCAGTGTGCTAGTGTCCTGTACGTCAGATGGAAAATATGCATTAAATACGGTAAAGGGACAACATCCCGGGAGAACCAGCTCTCTAACATCCCTAACATCGAGGAGCGCCTTGAGAAAGTTAGTAGCGCTCAGTTTATTTCCACCCTAGATCTTGTCAGGGGTTATTGGCAGGTTCCACTTACAGAAGAGGCTAGTAGGTATGCGGCGTTCATTTCACCAATGGGAACATTCCGTCCTAAAGTGTTGAGTTTTGGTTTGAAGAACGCGCCATACTGTTTTTCAAGCCTCATGGATAAAGTGTTGCGGGGACAGCAAGAATTCGCTTTACCGTATCTAGACGACGTAGCGATATTCTCCGCATCCTGGTCTGAGCATATGGCACACTTGCGGGCAGTGCTAACCCGCCTGCGCGAAGCGGGCTTGACAGTCAAGGCTCCTAAGTGCCAGTTAGCACAGGCCGAGGTTGTCTACCTCGGTCACGTGATTGGTCAGGGTCGTCGCCGCCCCTCTGAAATAAAAGTGGCCGCTGTGCGAGACTTTCCGCAACCGCGCACGAACACCGATATTCGGTCGTTCTTAGGTGTCGCCGGCTACTATCAGAGGTACATCCCTAGGTACTCTGATATCGCGGCTCCCCTGACGGATGCTCTAAGAAAGACAGAGCCTCAAACAGTCGTCTGGGACGAGACAAAGGAAAGAGCTTTTAGCGCCCTAAAGAGTGCCCTAACAAACCAGCCTGTGCTACGATCGCCAGACTATACAAAAGGGTTCATTGTTCAGTGCGATGCTAGTGAGCGAGGCATGGGCGTTGTACTGTGCCAACGGGAAAAGGGAGAAGTAGAACACCCCGTCCTGTATGCTAGTCGTAAGCTGACCAGTCGTGAGCAGGCGTATAGCGCCACCGAGAAAGAGTGTGCATGTCTCGTGTGGGCCGTTCAGAAATTGTCATGCTATCTAGCCGGCTCGAGGTTTATCATTGAGACGGATCACTGCCCTCTCCAATGGCTGCAGACCATCTCTCCCAAAAATGGCCGCCTCCTGCGCTGGAGCCTCGCTTTACAACAATATTCCTTTGAGGTGCGTTACAAAAAGGGGAGTCTCAACGGTAACGCCGATGGCTTAAGTCGAAGCCCCTAACGTAGGAATCAGCCTCAAAATTGTTGGTTACTGATGTTTTTCTTCCTGAGGCAGGATTTTTTTTAACATATTGCTTTTGCTTAGTGTTTCAAAGTGATGATATGCTTTCTAGTGCAATTTTCTAATTTGTGGACGCGTTCTGAGTGATGCTAGACTACTGTAAGGAACTAGGCAGTGGTATAAAAAGGGGAAAGAGCCTGGCAGGGCTTAGTGAGGGTTGTGCCGTGCTTGCTGACTGAGCGGTTGAGTTTCAGCGTAGTTCTAACGCTTGCCGGGAACGAGAACAAAAATGTGAACTCTCCCGAAGTCACTTTGCAGTGTCCCGTGCGAACCTGAACGAGAGAACGAGGCCTTCTCTGTGCGCTGCACTCAAGAAACGTCGAGGGACGCCCGACTTCGGTTATGAGCATCATCGAGCGACATCCCTCCGGACAGCGGATGCAGTCCCCTGTCCATCGGGATCTCCTTCCCCCGGCGGGGCGGTCTGTTGCGTTTCGCCTGCGACACGCGGTTTTGCCGGCGCGACTGCGGCGGGGCGGCAGACATTTTGGCCCGTTCGGCGTCGCCGCAACGCTCCCCGCCAGGCGTTTCCAGGCGTTTCCAGGCATGTTCCGATGCCACGTGTCTTCATGTGCGTGTGTGAGTGTATGTGCCATTGTGCCCGAACCAGGCGATGCGACAGCAGGGGTCACCCTCTCCTTCCAGTCATTGTGCCCGAACCAGGCGGTGCGACAGCAGGGGTCACCCTCTCCTTCCAGTCATTGTGCCCGAACCAGGCGGTGCGACAGCAGGGGTCACCCTCTCCTTCCAGTCATTGTGCCCGAACCAGGCGGTGCGACAGCAGGGGTCACCCTCTCCTTCCAGTCATTGTGCCCGAACCAGGCGGTGCGACAGCAGGGGTCACCCTCTCCTTCCAGTCTTTGTGCCCGACCGGCGGCAGTGTGCGTCACCTTAGCCCATTGTACAATCACGTGCTCGTCTATTGAGGGGTTCCTTCTTGCCCTCAACTGCGAGAGTATAAAAACAGCTGCCCCCGGACGCCAAAAGGGGGGCTCCGATTTCTTCTGTTGAGTAAAGTGCTCTCCCGTCTCTCTACTTCGGTCAACCTGACCGCCAACTCTTTGCGATGTTAAAATAAACAAGTTGTTTTGTTGTTACCAGTCGACTCATGCTTTGCCGGGACCTTCGGATGCTTCCAGTTGTACCCCAGGCCGCCAGGCCAACGCTACCCTTGGGGCTTGCGACCCAGGTACAACCACGGGCGTCAGCGCCGAGTTCCCAACAACCGATGCCATCGGTGGGATCCAAACATCTGGTTGGCAGCGGTGAGATCGCCTCCGACTTCAAACAACTGTCTGCCAGCGGTGAGATCGCGACAACGGAGGCCAGCAGCGAAGAGATGCAGTTGACTGTATGCTGAGCAGGTCAACGACGATCCGGGAGCAGTGCAACGAGCCCTGAGTGACGACTGGTTGCCTGCAGCGGAACGACTGCGCGGAATTCCTGCCTGCGAGGTTTGGTGAGTGCGGGACTTTCTTCTTCTGAGCTTTGCCAGGCTTTTGTTAGTGTCAGAAACAGAGCTGGTAATTGTGGTTGTCGTTGCTGCCGGGTTAGTTTGCGGCAAGACAATAGTAAGCAGTAGAGAAAGCAGCATTCAGAGCAGCCATGGATTTGAAGTCGTTGCGCAAACCGAAATTGTTGGAGCTTGCAAGAGAGTTGGGTCTGGATGTCTCAGACAAACTAAGAAAACCTGAACTGCTAAAGGCTATTCTTGAGTTAGAAGCTGAGGATGACGAGCTGTCGGAATGCCTTGAGATCATTGAAGAGAGGGAGACTGCAAAAAGACAGGAGCGCGAACTTAAAGAGCAAAAAGAAAAAGAAGAGCGCGAAAGTAAAGAACAGAAAGAGCGAGAGCAACAAGAGAAAAAAGAAGAGCGTGACCGTCAACACGCTTTGGAAATGAAGCGTCTCGAAATAGAGATGGAACGCGCTCGTAATGGAAGTCAGGCACACGGTGCAGGAGAACGCGTATTGTTCAAAATGACTGACCTGATGCGGCCGTTTAAGCTTGGAGAGGACATTGGTTTGTTCCTGGTTAACTTTGAGCGAACGTGCGAGAAGCAGGGGTTCTCTCGGGAAACGTGGCCACAGCGCTTGCTCACTTTGTTACCCGGCGAGGCGGCCGACGTAGTCGCTCGCTTGGATAGAGAGGAGGCAGAGGATTTCGACAAAGTAAAATCGAGTCTGCTAAAAAAGTACCGGCTGTCTGCGGAGGCGTTCCGTCGGAAGTTTCGGGAAAATGAGAAAGGCAGAAGTGAGTCATATACAGAGTTTGCGTATAGGCTTATGTCAAACATGCAGGAGTGGCTCAAAGAAGAGAAAGCGTTTGGTGACCACGATAAAGTTCTGCAGTGCTTCGGGCTAGAACAGTTTTATAGTCGGTTACCGGAGAACGTGCGATACTGGGTCTTGGATAGGCCAGACGTTTGTACGGTGGCTAAAGCCGCTGAGCTAGCCGAGGAGTTTGTGACGCGTCGGGCTCGCGGAGCTAAGGACGGTCAAAAGGGTGAATTTGGCTCGAAGTTTGAGAGGCCGAAGTTCACACCCATGAGAGCAAAGGGGAACACGCGTAGTGCGGATGCGAGTGGAAGCAGTGCGACCGAACCTAAGGAGACGGCGGCAGCCGAAGCCGAACGCAGAAAGCGGTTCGAGATGAGGCAAGCGCGCGTTTGTTATACGTGCCAGAAGCCGGGTCACTTTTCGGCGCAGTGTCCAGAAACAACACCAAAAGTTGTGTTTTTTTTCAATAGGCAGCACTGACGAGAACATGAAGCTTCTCGAGCCTTACATGCGAGACCTCCTCGTGAACGGGAAAGAGTGCCGAGTGCTTCGCGATTCCGCAGCTACGATGGATGTAGTTCACCCGTCTTATGTAGAACCCCATATGTTCACGGGCGAGTGCGCGTGGATCAAGCAAGCCGTGGAAGCTCATAGCGTGTGTCTGCCGGTAGCAAAAGTGCTTATTGAAGGACCTTTCGGAGCGCTTGAGACGGAGGCGGCAGTGTCATCTATGCTGCCCCCCCAGTACCCGTACCTATTTTCAAACAGGTCCGATCACCTCCTGCGCGAGAAGGGGCTTTTGTTTGGTGAAGCTAGTGTTCAGGCCTTAACCAGATCGAAGGTTCGGGAGCTCGCTGCAAAGGCGGTAGTTGCGGGGCCGACGTTATCAAACAACGAAAAAGGGTCAGAGGCGCAGCAAGCTGATATTCAGAGCACGCCCGAACTGAATAAACTTGAGTCTGTAACGTTAAAGGCGCCAGATACTGGAGAGGAAACGCCCGACACGGGAAAGTTAGAAGAGCTATCTACTGATTTGCTCATCGCGCCTACGTCAGACGGACTTGATAGGTTGCTAAAAGTCAGCCGGTCGGCTTTGATAGCCGAGCAAAAGAAGGATGGTAGCCTAGAAAACATACGCTGCAATGTCAAAGAAGGTATCGCCAGGAAAACTGCGCGTTTTGTGGAAAGAGGTGGAGTCCTGTACCGGAAGTATCTAGACCGCCGAGGAGTGGAGTTCGATCAGCTGATCGTGCCTCAATGCTATCGTCAGGATCTGTTGCGTTTGTCACACGGGGGTTCGTGGTCCGGACACCTAGGAGTTAAGAAAACTAAGGACCGTCTCTTGCAAGAGTACTATTGGCCAGGGTGTTTTCGGGACGCAGACCATTTCGTGAGGACATGTGACACCTGTCAGCGGGTGGGCAAACCAGGGGACAAATCAAGGGCGCCGTTGAAATTGGTACCTATCATTACGGAGCCTTTTAGACGGCTCGTTATTGATACAGTGGGACGTCTGCCGGTAACAGCCACGGGGTACAGACACATTTTGACTGTGATCTGCCCAGCGACAAAGTTCCCTGAAGCAGTGCCGCTTAAAGAACTCAGCTCAGTTGAGATAGTCAATGCACTACTGTCCATATTTGCGCGAGTTGGTTTTCCTGCGGAAATCCAATCAGATCAGGGCACAGTGTTTACTAGCGCTTTGACGACAACTTTTCTCGAAAGGTGTGGGGTAAAGCTGCTACACAGCTCAGTGTACCACCCACAGTCGAATTCCGTTGAGAAGCTCCACTCCGTCATGAAGCGCGTGTTGAGAGCGTTGTGTTTTGAACATCGAACTGACTGGGAGCTGTGTCTGCCTGGGGTGATGTTTGCTTTAAGGACCGCGCCGCATGCGGCTACGGGGTTTTCGCCAGCTGAACTGGTGTACGGTCGCTCGCTTCGGTCTCCGCTTCGCATGCTTCGAGAATCATGGGAAGGCAGGGGCGACGACCCAGTCGTGGTGGAATACGTGCTTAAGCTCCTCGAACGCTTAAGAAGGGCACAGGAGTTGTCAGGTGAAGCAATGACAAAGGCCCAGCAGAGGGCCAAGGTTTATTATGATCGGACAGCCAGGGCCCGTCGTTTTGAGGTGGGCGATGAGGTCATGATATTGCGCACATCGCTAAACAACAAACTAGACGTGCAGTGGGAGGGCCCCGCACGAATTGTTCAGAAACTGTCGGACGTTAACTACGTGGTAAGTCTGCCAGGAAAGCGGAAAGCACAGCAAGTTTACCACTGTAATCTGCTCAAACCTTATAGACAAAGGGAAGCAGTGGTGTGCATGATGGTAAACGTTCCTGAAGAGCTTCCGGTCGAGCTTCCGGGACTAGGCTCAGTGACGAACAGGGAAGACACCGGTCAAGTCATTAGTGACCTTATCAGTAAAGCACCGCTGTCGCCCGAGCAGAAAACCGAACTACACCAGCTATTACAAGAGTTTCAAGGTCTGTTCTCTGAGAGGCCTGGTAGGACTTCTGTACTTACTCATGATATAGAACTTACCTCCCCAGAGCCAGTACGATCCAAGGCGTATCGGGTGTCACCCCACCAGAGCGATATTATGGAGGCTGAGGTAAAGAAAATGCTACAGCTCGGTGTTATTGAGGCAGGTGAGAGTGATTATACCTCCCCTTTGATTTTAGTTGAGGTACCGGGCAAGGAACCTCGTCCTTGCGTCGACTACCGCAGGCTTAATTCCATCACTAAGGATCAAATTTATCCGATCCCTAACATCGAGGAGCGCCTTGAGAAAGTTAGTAGCGCTCAGTTTATTTCCACCCTAGATCTTGTCAGGGGTTATTGGCAGGTTCCACTTACAGAAGAGGCTAGTAGGTATGCGGCGTTCATTTCACCAATGGGAACATTCCGTCCTAAAGTGTTGAGTTTTGGTTTGAAGAACGCGCCATACTGTTTTTCAAGCCTCATGGATAAAGTGTTGCGGGGACAGCAAGAATTCGCTTTGCCGTATCTAGACGACGTAGCGATATTCTCCGCATCCTGGTCTGAGCATATGGCACACTTGCGGGCAGTGCTAACCCGCCTGCGCGAAGCGGGCTTGACAGTCAAGGCTCCTAAGTGCCAGTTAGCACAGGCCGAGGTTGTCTACCTCGGTCACGTGATTGGTCAGGGTCGTCGCCGCCCCTCTGAAATAAAAGTGGCCGCTGTGCGAGACTTTCCGCAACCGCGCACGAAGACCGATATTCGGTCGTTCTTAGGTGTCGCCGGCTACTATCAGAGGTACATCCCTAGGTACTCTGATATCGCGGCTCCCCTGACGGATGCTCTAAGAAAGACAGAGCCTCAAACAGTCGTCTGGGACGAGACAAAGGAAAGAGCTTTTAGCGCCCTAAAGAGTGCCCTAACAAACCAGCCTGTGCTACGATCGCCAGACTATACAAAAGGGTTCATTGTTCAGTGCGATGCTAGTGAGCGAGGCATGGGCGTTGTACTGTGCCAACGGGAAAAGGGAGAAGTAGAACACCCCGTCCTGTATGCTAGTCGTAAGCTGACCAGTCGTGAGCAGGCGTATAGCGCCACCGAGAAAGAGTGTGCATGTCTCGTGTGGGCCGTTCAGAAATTGTCATGCTATCTAGCCGGCTCGAGGTTTATCATTGAGACGGATCACTGCCCTCTCCAATGGCTGCAGACCATCTCTCCCAAAAATGGCCGCCTCCTGCGCTGGAGCCTCGCTTTACAACAATATTCCTTTGAGGTGCGTTACAAAAAGGGGAGTCTCAACGGTAACGCCGATGGCTTAAGTCGAAGCCCCTAACGTAGGAATCAGCCTCAAAATTGTTGGTTACTGATGTTTTTCTTCCTGAGGCAGGATTTTTTTTAACATATTGCTTTTGTTTAGTGTTTCAAAGTGATGATATGCTTTCTAGTGCAATTTTCCAATTTGTGGACGCGTTCTGAGTGATGCTAGACTACTGTAAGGAACTAGGCAGTGGTATAAAAAGGGGAAAGAGCCTGGCAGGGCTTAGTGAGGGTTGTGCCGTGCTTGCTGACTGAGCGGTTGAGTTTCAGCGTAGTTCTAACGCTTGCCGGGAACGAGAACAAAAATGTGAACTCTCCCGAAGTCACTTTGCAGTGTCCCGTGCGAACCTGAACGAGAGAACGAGGCCTTCTCTGTGCGCTGCGCTCAAGAAACGTCGAGGGACGCCCGACTTCGGTTATGAGCATCATCGAGCGACATCCCTCCGGACAGCGGATGCAGTCCCCTGTCCATCGGGATCTCCTTCCCCCGGCGGGGCGGTCTGTTGCGTTTCGCCTGCGACACGCGGTTTTGCCGGCGCGACTGCGGCGGGGCGGCAGACATTTTGGCCCGTTCGGCGTCGCCGCAACGCTCCCCGCCAGGCGTTTCCAGGCGTTTCCAGGCATGTTCCGATGCCACGTGTCTTCATGTGCGTGTGTGAGTGTATGTGCCATTGTGCCCGAACCAGGCGATGCGACAGCAGGGGTCACCCTCTCCTTCCAGTCATTGTGCCCGAACCAGGCGGTGTGACAGCAGGGGTCACCCTCTCCTTCCAGTCATTGTGCCCGAACCAGGCGGTGCGACAGCAGGGGTCACCCTCTCCTTCCAGTCATTGTGCCCGAACCAGGCGGTGCGACAGCAGGGGTCACCCTCTCCTTCCAGTCATTGTGCCCGAACCAGGCGGTGCGACAGCAGGGGTCACCCTCTCCTTCCAGTCTTTGTGCCCGACCGGCGGCAGTGTGCGTCACCTTAGCCCATTGTACAATCACGTGCTCGTCTATTGAGGGGTTCCTTCTTGCCCTCAACTGCGAGAGTATAAAAACAGCTGCCCCCGGACGCCAAAAGGGGGGCTCCGATTTCTTCTGTTGAGTAAAGTGCTCTCCCGTCTCTCTACTTCGGTCAACCTGACCGCCAACTCTTTGCGATGTTAAAATAAACAAGTTGTTTTGTTGTTACCAGTCGACTCATGCTTTGCCGGGACCTTCGGATGCTTCCAGTTGTACCCCAGGCCGCCAGGCCAACGCTACCCTTGGGGCTTGCGACCCAGGTACAACCACGGGCGTCAGCGCCGAGTTCCCAACAACCGATGCCATCGGTGGGATCCAAACAGGGTGAAGACTGATTCTCCGAAATCGTAGTACAAAATAATGCCTGTGTCTTTCTGACGGTAGTGTTGCCAGATGGTGGGAACAGGCACGGACAATGTGCCTAGTGTGCACTCTCAACACTTCTACCGCAATGTGTGTTTGTATGGGTTGGTCCCGGGCAATCGCAATAGTCGCTGCTGTCGATGTGCATTTTGGCAAACCAAGACAAACCCTGAGAGCCCTAGCTTGAATAGCCATTAGAGCACGAAGATTTGTCTGGCAGGTGTTGGTCAGTACAGGCAAACTGTATCTCGAGAGGCCCAGAAAAAGAGCCCTGTACAATTCCAACATTGCATGCACTGATATTCCCCAAGTCTTTTCTCCCAGAAACTTGAAAAGTTGGGAGATTGCTGTCAGACGCTGTTTCAAGTAGGTCACGTGCGGGCTCCATGAGAAATCTCTATCAATGATTATGCCAAGAAATTTGTGAGTCTTCTCATAAGAAATTATTTGGCCATTTATCGAGATGGCGTAGGGTGTCATTGGTGTTCAAGCAGATTAGTATAAAAAATTTTTACTTTATTTAGTTGGGGTCAGGTGTACTGATAACCGTTGACACAGGAACGCTTTAGAATAAGAACAGAGTTGGGTGGTAGTAGTAGTAGTAGTAGTAGTAGTAGTAGTAGTAGTAGTAGTAGTAGTAGTAGTAGTAAAGCTTTATTAAGAGCGGGATTGGGGGAAAGGGGGTCAAAGAGTTATGCTTGGCTCCCCTATAATCTAGGGCTTCACTGATTTTGGTCTCCCTGTCGACTTGCTGGAGGACTGTCCTCTGAACCACCAGGTCCTAGCTGGCGAGCTGTACCTCCCACTGCTCCTCTAATGATTGTTGTTTGTTTCTGTTCGGCTGAATGATGTTTATCCGCACCTCTTAAAATTTCACGCGCTCTACACAATATCGAGCTAGATGCCGTTGTGTGGCGGTAGACCAACCCTATCCCACATTTCGTGGACGTGTGAAAGAGTTGGGTAAGTTTTTCTACATAATGCGCTATACGGCTGGAAGGCAACACCTTCTATTGAATGCCAAATTTGTGATATTAATTTACTCCTAGTAAAGTTTCGTTCGTTCTCCGTCCTCGCTTCACCGTTGGAACTTGAAGCTTCTCGGACGATGATCGGCAGTTGTTGATCAAACGCAGGCAGGAAGCGATGCAGATCAGATGTACAAGAAATATTTATACGTAAACTTTTCTATATACATGGCAGGTAAAACACATACATTACAAACTTGAACAACTGAGAAACAAAGTCTTACTCTTCAACCGTCTCAATGACTGTTAGAGCCCAGACTCGTTTTAACGTACATAGTACGGAGGCTCACTGATCTATCAGCAATCCTGATTTCAGCCAAGTCTAACGTACATGATACGGAGCCTCACTGATCTATCAGTAATCCTGATTTCAGCCAAGTCTGAGGGACAGCATGTCGTCCCGTTTTTTATAGCCCAATTACACAAAGAAAAAAAAGGCGGTAGGGCCGTTGGCCCGTCCCACAGGTCCAGTTGCCAATCAGAGTCAACCGTTTGTTAAGCCACAACCCACAGGGATGGGCTTACTCTTCAAAATAAACATATTGGAAAACAAAGCTATTTTCCTTCTTCCCTAAAACTCCGATGCCCTCTCATTTCTCCGTAGTTAGTGACGGGGTCAGCAACACACGCCAGGCCCGAACAAGTTATCGCTAGACCGTTTCAAATCCCAACGGCGTCTAGGCCGCAAATGTCTCGGAAGCAGGGGCATCGATACCACGTAGTGCGGCCGTACTCAAAGTTTGTCCGCGTGGGAGACTGATGGCCCTCCTTGTCCTTCAAACTTATTGTCTACAAGACAAAGTTCTCCGAGTGCGCGTTTCCAAGACGCCGTCGTCCGAATGCACTCTTTACGTGTGCACCGCATTCCTACAGCGTGCACTGTAAGCTGGCCTTCGACACCACACCGGCAGCCGCACCCAACAACAAGGCTGGCGATTGCGTTCCGGACGCGTAGAAGATTAGGTCCCTGCTCACTGCATGCGGAACGGGGTCAGCGTTGCTAAGCCCTTCTTAACCTCGGCGGCGCCTCCAATTAGTCAGGCACTCGGGAGCCACAGCCACAATACCTTGTACAGCGGTCCCTTTCAAGGCTGGTCTGTGTGGACTCGTGTGACCGTCGGCGGACTGCCAACACCGTGCGCACAATGCCGACTTCCCGGAATCGGCACTCGCCCACCTGACACCTGCCGCGACGCGTCACCCAACACCGCGCGGTGCCTGTGACCCCACATAACACAGCAACTGTCGCCCGGTTGACACGGGGGCAAGTGAACCCCCTCTCTATGCACAAAGCACGTGGCTGATTCGTGACACTTAAGAACCCGAACAATCAGAGCGACCTTACACTCCTGATTTCTTTTAGCAAAATATTTGCACATGAAGATGCCGCTTGTTTGACGTCACGTTTCCACGGCGACGCGTCCTCACTACACTGGGACTTAGGTTCGATGCGAGCTGAGAACAAAAAAAAAAAAAAAAACGAGAACTTGCCGTACTGTCCTTTCATGATGACTTTGCCACCAACGGCATTTACGAAACGGTGAATTGAACAGGACCAACGTGTCCATGTTTTCCGACGCTATATGCTTTAGGTGCGAAGCTACTCGTTGACATTTAGGCTTGGTTCTGGCACGAAGGTGAAATCGGTTTCTATTCCGCAGATTCCCCTCAGTTCGTTGGCAATTACAGCAACTGCTTTATTGTACAAAGTATGTTGTTTTATGGAGCTATCATTATCATCTTATGAGATCATGACTAGCTTAACTTAAACGAGACATAAATTTTTTGGTACAACTCTTCTTGCTAAACGGCAAGAATATACTATTTATAGAATGCGAGCAACAGGTTATATTCAGTTAAGTCGCCTGTGCTTTCTGCCTGGTCCCTGATTCACATGCTTGAACCAAAAAGTGCGTCGAAAGGACCGTCGCTGAATGAGTGAAGTTCACTTGGGCTTTTCTGTACGTAATATAGTCGAATCTTCCTGCAGTGCATGATTGCTAGCCGCGATGCTGTGTGACTAGCAACAGTAGGAGAACCGTCACTCCGTTTATTTAGAGAGTGGGAACTAGCAAGAAATTGATAGGAACGGCGGATGACACAGAATAGGGGTGCTACCTCTTCCCTGTCAGTTTTGTACTCGTTCCCGCCCTGTAAATATTGCATTTTTGTTTTGTATTAATCTCGTACACTGTGCGGTTTCAGTTACTTTCGCATCATTAGGATTAAATATGTGGGCTGCAGCATGTGTAAATAAAAAATAAGAAGAATACCTACCAACAACTCTAACAACGCACATTGCGTCATCCCATCGTCTCTTTTGCTTCCAGTCTTCAAGCACGAACCGGTTCGAGGATGCCGCATTTTGTGAAATTTGTTCTGTCCATCGAAGGTTCGCTTTGATGATCACTCTATTTTCAAGTCTATGCTATCCTCCTAAGTTGAAAAAAAAAGAAAATCTTTCCCACACGTTCTTTAGGCACATAACACTGAAAGTGTAGGAATTATTCCTGCGGCAGAGAATAACTACAGACAGTAACGGTAGCAGTCTTGAGCTGTGTTATGATGAGATTTCAACGGGACCAATGCTACTTCAACACTGCACTCCACTTTAATAACTGAAGACAGTATGGGCATAGCAAACAGGCTCTGTGCAAGGACTGTTGGCACCGTCCGCATGACCTGGTTGCCCGTACTAGTCTTCGTCGGAAAAAGGCCACCTTTCAACTCACTGTCACCACCAAATAAATGCATTATCTCCTATAGTGGCAGATTTAGTTCCTTTTGGTGTCCTGCACCCATTGCTGTTGAAAGTGCAATTTTTCACTTTTCTATCCTCTCGCCTTCGAAAAACAAACTTGTCATATTTCAAACTGTATAGGAAGAGTGGTCGGTAACTCTTCCCATCCATAATTTTTGCACGCGCGCGGTACATCAGAACTGCCTTCGCTATAGAAATGAATAAAGAAGACGAATGGCTATTCTGGTTTTAACACGTAGTTTCGCTATGTGCATTACACATTTTGTAAGGCAGCCTGCTTGCCACTTGCAAAAGAACACAAACAACGGTCGACTGAGTTTCCACAGGCACGTGGATATCACGGCGAAAAAATATGAAATTCCAACGAAACGTTGTAGCATAGTTCTCTTGAGAAATAACACGTGCTTCTGGCGTCAAATCGTAAATGTCGTCTTAAGAAGTCTGCTCTCTTTCCGTTTAATTTTTGTTGCAATAAACAGCCATTGCTCTCGCATCCAACTGAATTTTATGCTCGATTTTTGCAAGGGTGTGTGCGTAATACCATTCAATAAATGACAGCTTGTGGACTGTGCTAACGTCTGTCACCTCTACGCACAACACGTCACTTGAAAGCGAGAAAAGAGGTTACATTCCGATAACCGTAAATTGTTCCTCAAGGCATGCAACAGTGAGTTCTCTCGTTTGTATAAGAAAAATAATGATCAATGCTTGGCTTCTCCGCTAATCATTCCGGCACACCCGTTTCTGTTTCCTTATATTTACAGTTTGTCTTATAATTAAAGCACACCTGAACTTTGGAGAAGCCAATGAGACAAAGTTTATACGATCTAACAGTACAAAAACGGCCTTCTTTTACCGAATTTCGCTGTTTTGTTCTAAGCCTCTCATTATTACAACAAATGCACGCTCAGGATGTTTGCTGTTAGTGTGCGCCAATATCAGTAAAAACATCATCAGAAAATGCAAGGAGCATTAATAAAACAACGGTGTCCAGCTCCCGAAGGTACCTGCAAGGAAACAGCTCAAGAACTGGCATTCTGGAGTGTTTTGGCGTCTTCACGTGTATTTGGGGTTGAGAAGTGCTACTCGCTAGCTAAATTATGCGTTCTTTTTTACACTGTCATATGAGTATTTTCACTGTTTATGTAGAAGAATGTTGTATTTGAGTTGCTAACCGCCGATACTTCTGGCTTTGGAATGCTGTCCTCTTTAGAAAATCCTGCGCGGCGGCGACGCTATTAATTGTATTGCGCAACGTTATTATGAGTTATAGAGAGAACTCTAGCTACACGGAGGTACAGTAGTAGTAGTGAAAACTTTATTAAAAATGTCCGGCGATATGGGCGGGGTGGGGCCATGAGCACCCCAGCCTAGGTGACGGCCTCGAGTCCTTGGACTCGGGCGGCTTCCTCGGCGTGCCGGACGGCCCACAGTTGATCGGCGAGGTCGTGGCTGAGCAGGGCCGCCTCCCAACGCGCCCCTCGGTGCGAGACTGCCATTTCTATCCCGTTCGTCGGGAACTCCTGCTGCTGGCTACCGGCGCATGCCCACAGCATGTGCTGCAGCGTCGCTCTGGCTCCGCACGCTTTACAGTCGTCGGACGGATAAATGTCGGGGTAGCAGAGGTGAAGGATCGCCGGGTTAGGATATGTGTGTGTCTGCAATTGCCTCCAGGCAACCGCCTGTTTCTTGTTTAGTTTGGCGTGCGGTGGTGGGTATTTACATCTGTTCAATCTGTAGTGTTGCGTGATGTCCCTGAAAGTGGTCATGCGATCCCCCCACGTCCACTCCCGCATCGCTCTCGCGGTGGGCGAGACGTCGGGATTGCCGGCGGGCGCCGCGGCTCGGCATGTAAGTCCTCGAGCCGTGGCGTGGGCCGTCTCGTTTCCCGGGAGCGGAGGGTCCGTGTGGGCGGGGGTCCATACGAGGAAACTGTCGTTTTTGCGGCAAATATTGCCCTGTTGAATTTGGAGAATGCGGGCCGCTTCCCGGGAGATCCGGCCGCTAGCGTAGTTGCGTATCGCTGCCTGCGAGTCGCTTATTATCACCTCGGCATCCGTGGTGGCCACCGCGAGGGCTATCGCTGCTTCCTCGGCCGCCTCCGTCTCTTCCGTGCGTATCGTCGCGCTCGCGACGCAAGTTCCGCTGTGGTCCGTGATTGCGACCGCGAAACCACGTTGCCGCTCGTAACGGGCCGCATCTACGTAGACAGTTTCTTTGTTGCTGCCGTATTTCTTTTGTAGATCTCGCGCGCGCCTGTTGCGCCGGCCAGCGTGATGCGTCGGGTGCATGTTCTTGGGCAACGGCGAAACGGCGATGCGCTCGCGAATCGGTGTGGGTATCGCAACCTTTTCGCCCTGCTGTGTGTAGTAGCTGATGCCCAGCGTCTCGAGGATGTGTCGTCCGGTTCTGCTTTTTGACAAACGCTCGTACTGCGCGACGTTGTGCGCTTCTATTATCTCGTCTAGGGTATTGTGTAAACCCAGTTCGAGAAATTTATCCGTACTTGTATTAATCGGCAATCCTATGGCACGTTTGTACGCCTTGCGGATGAGGCGGTCTAGTTTAGCTCGTTCGGCTACCTGCCACTTGAGGTAGGAGGCGACGTACTTTATGTGACTGGTTACGAACGCCTGTACCAGGCGGATCGTATTGCTTTCATTCATGCCACTATGTCTGTCCGTGATACGCATCAGTAACCGGATCGTTTCATTGACCGCACGCTCTAGTCTGCGTACGGTTTCGCCGTTGTGGCCGTTGGCCGACAGGTGCAAGCCCAGTACCCTAATTTTGTGAACATGCGGGATGATGGTGCCGTCAGATGTGACTACCCTAATTTCTCTGTCGGCGTGCTCGGCTGCGGAATCGGAGTTCTTGGGTTTCCGGCCTCTGCGCGTGGGTCTGTAAAGCAGGAGCTCCGATTTGGCCGCGGAGCATTCGAGGCCCGTGTCACGCAGATACTCCTGCACCGCGTCGACAGCCGCCTGTAAGGTTTGCTCTACGTGGCCGTCATTTCCCTCAGCACGGAGGTACAGGAACAAAAAAATTCTGAGCCATTCCAATGTGTGAAGGTGGAGGACGAGCGAAGGTGTGTAGCACACGACAAAGAAGTGACAGAATATTGAACGAAGGTACGAACACATTTATTGTCTTCATCGGTTGTCATCGTCACGAAAGGTAGGCACAGACATTTATTTTTTATAAATCCACCTTCATTCGTCTTATACATTCGTTATATACATTCGTGTTTTCATTTCGCCACATATTGAGGCAAAGAAATTGAGATCGAAATCACCGCACCGACCAGCAGTGGGCCAGTGCCGTCAGCGCTTTCTTAGAAGGAGGGGCATTATGGGAACGCTGATATGAGCGGCAACGGAACGGAGGCAGCTGTGGAAGACGACGACGACGAGCGCGCGAGCAGTCACTCGAGCCATTGCTGATGATGATATTGCCGCGACGCCATCTGTGCCCAACCACGCTGACGGGGAAGACGACGACCTCTTGCGTGCAAGCGAGGTGCCCGAGAGGAAGAAGCCTGAACTGAGCGCTTGTCCTAATTCTCTCGATTAAATACCGCTCTCCGCTCTTGTCTCCAGCGAGCCGTGACAATATTTTTTACTCAAACTGATTTGTTAACCGACACGACAAATGCATGGAACCCTATCCATAAAGAGCGTCGCTGTAGCAGCTAATGAATAAATTATTAAGCAAAGAGCGACTAGAATCCGCCAATCTAGGCACACGAGGAAGAGAAGAAGAATGGTCACGCTCTGCATTTCGAACGTGCCACGCGGTGTAGCAGCTGCAGCACCGCCGGCATCGAAAGCGGATCGGCTTCGCCACACCGGTTGTTAAAAGCTCCCGGAGCAATTTGTCCTTTCCGAAGCGCGCTTTCACTCGCAGAACGACGTTCAGGCGCACCGGAGACCGGGTCGAGTTGAAGAGCGCCGCGATGCTAGAGACCGGGACGAGCGCTTCATGCAGCCGCAGTGACAGCAGTTCGAGCTCTTCGGACGCGGACGTGGACCCGTTGGGCGGCCGCAGCCCTATCGCACGGCCGGCGAGGCGGCCGGGCTTGCAGCGCCTCGAGTTGCGCGAGCTTCACGAAGTGCGCCAGATGCAGGCGGCGGCTCGTGGCGATGGCGCAGGCACCGCGCTGGACCCGCTAGGCCTCGCAGAGCCGGCGCCGATGAACCAGGTCAGATAAGCATGTCGAGCGCGAGAGAGTTAGACCAGTGTGTGCCGTGTGCGCATGTTGGAGCATACACGGGATGTGTCATCGAGCACTTTCAAATATCTTTAGAAGTTGACTGTGGCAGATATCACAATTCTAGTTCATGAGCTGGCCTACTCGAAGTGGTGGACAATACTTGCACAAAAAATTGGGATGCAAAATCCGCTAATTAATAAACATCCTTTATGCTTTAACTAATTGCATTGTGGCCCATATTGCAATTTACAAATTATAGCCGTGGAATTCGCAAGGCGAAAGATCCACTTGGAACGAATTTCGAAGATGACATCAGTTTCGAGATATAAATTCCCGAACTTTACATAGATATGCATTGGCGTTTCTGTTAAATTGTTAAGAAAACGTCGTTTCATGTACTGAAGCACACGAGTAACTGGAATGCCAATGCATTGCTCTGCAAAGTTCGGGAATTTATATCTCGAAACTGGTGTCGTCCTGAGAATTCGTTCCAAGTGGATCCGCCTTGCGAAGTCCACTCTAGAATTTGTGAATTGCAATATGCGCCATAAGATAATTAGCTAAGAATAATTAGTGAATTCTTGCTAATGAGTCAATTTTCAATTTCATGTTCTTGATAAGGTAGTGTCCGCAGCTTCGAGTAGACCGGCTCATAAACTAGAATTGAGCCATCTGTCACAGGCAACCTTTAAATATGTTTGAAAGTGTTCGCTGAAACGCTCTGCATGTAGGGTAACGGTATCGGGCGTTTACGTTGAAGCGGTGCGCACTTGCGCTGCTAAACCCGAGGTCATGGGTTCGAACCCGGGCGGCTGCCGCATTTCGTTGTGAGCGAAATGCAAAAAATAAAGGAAAGATCTCGTGTACCACCGTGCTTTGAGTGCACGTTAAAGAGGCCCAGCGGGTCAAAAATTAATCTGGAGTCTCGCTACAGCGTGCCTCATAATCAGACCGTGGGTGTGGCATGTAAAACCGAGGAACATAACTTCATTATTAATATTTATTAAAACGTGTTTTCTTCAGCTTTTTTGGCCACGTTGAATGGTTGGACGATCTTGCGCAATAAACAGTGGTACCATACCCAGAGACGCAAGTTGTCTAAGTTGGGCCACTGAGTGTGCGCTGGCTGATGTTTTGCCGACCGGGCAATACATGGGGCCCGGGTTATATATCTGCCCCGGATGGACAACTTGTCGATAGCTGCTGTCTGGCCTCGTGGACAACTTCGGCACTGCTTATGCGACATTGGTATGTGCCAATTCTTGGCCAATACCACAGAATTAATGTACCAAGGTGACGGAAAGCGCATGTTGCTTTAAACAGATAAAGCGAAAGCGCTGTCTCTGGAACAGACAACTCCGCGTCGAGCGGGACCGCTTGATAGATAGCGGTTGCCAGGAAGTTGTTACAGCCAGGATACTAGGTATGATGGAGGTTATGGTACACGGAGTTTTAACTGGTGGGCAGTGATTACGACAAGATACAGTGTGTCGTAGTATCATTCGGCATTGTGGCTGACAGCGAGATTGCCACTTCATGTGTACTGGTGCACCCGTAACGTTTCTTGATCCACGAATAGCATGGAGATATACAGCAGGTTACACAAGAACGCAATCGCTGACTTTGACGACAACATTCGATGGTTTCTGGCACAATTTCTTTTTTGACTAGATTTAAAGAGAAACACATCTGGTGTGGTGGACAGCACAATCTTTCTGTTTGGGCTGGATTAATCACAGAGACCAACATTGTTTGCACATTAAAGTTATTAATCTCACTTAACGGGAGATTAATAACTTACTTGACTAAATAGAAGATTGATAATTACGATTAAACCTAATTACTTTGGGACGCATATTGCAATTTTCAAATTGAAACCAGTGGATTCGCAAGGCCTAACCACTTGGAGCGAATTCGGAGGATGAAATTCTTTCGATAATCTCCAAAGCATACGAGAAAAGAAATTTGACTTCCAGTTATTTTTGCCATAAGAAATGCTTAAAAATGAGTTTCGCTAGAAAAGTAAGTGGAGCAACAGGGGCATTTTTGGTTACCGTATGTCTGACGGCGCACATCTCGAGACCACGGTGTCATCCTGAGAATTTGGTCCAAGTTGATGTGCAGCCGCCGCGATGGCTTAGTCGGCACGTGCTTCTGTTGCTGAGCACGAATTCGCTGGTTCGATTCGCAGCCGCGGTCTCTTCTCGGGGGGGGGGGATGCAAAAACGTTTAGGTGCACGTTAAGTGAACGCCGGGTGGTCCAGAGGCCTCCTCTAAGGCGGCGCCTATCATAGCCCTGCAGTACTCACGGTCCGTAGCTGTTAGGGCAACATCTTTGAGAGAACTGCGTGTTTGCCTGTCGCATCTTTTGCGCTGTTCCCTTCAATGACACAGCCACAGTGTTACTTTGGGACGTTAAACGCCATGCATCAATCAATTAAAAGATCAATTGCGGGCTACAGTTCGTAAATTGCAATATGTACGACAGTCTTCCGTTAAAAAGAAAGCTTTCTTAATTACTTCATTATGCATTTTGATTTATTGCGCAAGTGAAGTCCGCCTCCTCGAGCAATCCAGTTCAATGTTTAGAAATGTGCTTTTTCCCACAGGAAACATTTAGAGACCAGCCCTTAGACGCCCGTTCATGCGTTGAGCGTCGGAGTGCCTCGGCGTCCCTGATCGTCCCTCGTAACCGAGCAAACGAGCAGAGCGAAAGAGAACAGAGCAAACGCGGAGCGTAGCGGGGGATGAAAGGCGGAGATAGCGAAGGGAGCGCGAGGAGGAAAGTGCAGGAGAAGGTTACAGTGAAAGCATGAGGTGGAAAGTGGGAGGAGAGTACGGCGAAAGGGTGAGGAGCAAAACAGAGTGCCGCACGAGACTATGAGATGACGCCATAGTACGAGAACGCAAGCGTCGGCGTCGCTCGTAACCGAGCGAACGAGCATGGCAAAGGATGAATTCGAAGCGGATCGCAGCGGCGGATGAGAGACGGCGGTAGCGAAGAGAGCGCAAGGAGGAAAGCAGAGGAGGAGGTTATGGCGAACGCGTGAGAAGGAATGCGCAGTGCCGCGCAAGACGGGCTCTGGCACCATGTATGGAAACAAAGCGCTGCATGCGCGGAGGTCTGTAGACGGCGGCTGCTGTGAATCGCAACCACGCGTCACCCACGCGTCTCTCTAGATTTCCCGGTTAGCAAGGCAGTTGCGCCACACTTCGCTTTGTTTGCAACGTGCCGCACAAGATAGCTTGTCTTGTGCGGCACGTTGCACGAATATGCAATATGCACTATGCAATATGCACGAATATTGCATAAACAGGCCTGGAGTGCAGCCTGATTCCGGTGTCCAGAACCGGTAACGCACTCCCTCACCAGAGCAGGATTGGTCACCCTGGTGCAGTACTTCGCCACAGCCTGCTAAATGAATACAGCTATATATATTGTAAGCACTATTAACCTACTTCGTCGTTTTCATTTGTACATAGCCATCATGCTGTTCTTCGCGCATGTGCTGAGGTTTCTCCTTGTGGAATACACAGCGCTGGACAACTTGGTCGGTCTCGGTATTATAAAGTGGTGGAGGTACGTCAAGACCCCGATGTCCTCTCGCGTTCCCGTCCTCCCTGGAGCTACGTTCCGATCGCCGCCTGCGCACGGCTACCCCTACAACGATGGACACTTCCAACCCCGGCCCTTCCGGCGCCTGTAACCCTACCACACAGAAGACCCCGCCTGCGGCGCCCTCTTGGACTGTGACGAGCCCTCAGCGCGATCACCCTGCCTTTGCGGGACTCCGCGGCGATAAACGTCGACGATTGGATTGACCACTACGACCACGTGAGTTCTTGCAATAAGTGGAACGGCACCCAGAAATTGAGGCACGTCGCATTCTACTTGACCGGTGTTGCGAAGTCGTGGTATTTCAACCACGAATCCGACATCTCGGATTGATCAACGTTTACATCCAAGCTGCAGCAAATCTTCGCTTCCTCGTCTGGCCATGCAGAAGTTGCCAAGCAGAAGCTGGGCACGCGCCTCCAACTTCCACAAGAGTCTTACACCTCATACATAGAGGATGTCTTGGCTCTGCGCCGCCGTGCGAACCCTAGCATGACGGAAGCCGAACGTGTTCGCCACATATGAAAAGGCATTGGGTCAGTCGCGTTCAACGCCTTAATCGTGCAAAATCCGGCTTCTGTCCAAGGAATGACTTCCGCGTGTCAACGCCTAGACGAGCTGCAGTCTATTCGTCTTCAACATGACAGCAGCGATCCTCAGGTTCCCCATTCTCCAGATCTACGTGCTCTTATCCGCATCATCATCCGCGAAGAGCTTCAAATACAAGATCTAAGGCATCCACCTGCTGCCTGCGCCCCCCCCCCCCTTCAACTTGCGCGAGGTCGTAAAGCAAGAGTTGACAGCGATGACTACACCCACGACGCATCTTACTCCCGTAGCGCGCTTCCACACCTACGTACGCGGATGTTGCTTCGCTACCCACCTCTACCGTGACCTCCGTGCCTACTGACGTTTCCTATGACCATTTGGCTTCGATGGGAACCAGAACACTTGCTGCGCCATCCTACCCTCAGTGGCGTCCACCTCGTCCGGTTTGTTTTTACTATGGTATACGCGGCCATATATCTCGCTTCTGCCGCCGTCGCCAGCAGGATGAAAGACGAGGCTATGCTGAGCACGAGAGAGACCGCACTCGCCGACCAGACGCCTACTATCCCGGACCGTACTCGTTACCTTAGCAGCGTTCTCCGTCTCCTCCAGCTGCTACCAATCTGCCTCATAGTTCCCGTTCGGCCAGACGTCGTTCTCCATCGCCTTACCGGCGCTCTACATCACCGCTTCGCCTCACTTCCCATTTAGTCGACCAGCACTCGGAAAACTAACTGTTGTAGTTTTTGGAGGGGAAACTGCTTCCTATCGGTCTTAAAAAATTCCTCCTGTTCGCCCGGCCATTATGCTTTCTGTAACTGTCGTGTAACTGTCGTGTCGTGTCGTGTAACTGAAATAAATAAACTGTCGAAGGTGTTCCCGCGTCAGATCTCATCGATACCGGTGACGCCGTTTCTGTTCTTCCTTGTGATCTGTGTTCTCGGCTCCGGAAAGTAAAAACGCCTTATCTTGGACCTATTTTGCGTGGTGTTAATAATGCATTCATTCACCTCGACGGACAGTGCACTGCTCGTGTTCTCATCGACAGCATACGCCACCACATTAGAGTTTATCATCCTTCCAACGCGTATCCATGAACTTATACTGGGTTGGGACTTCCTACATTCTGCTTCAGCCGTCATTTCATGTAAAGAGGAAGTTGTCCATATCACGGATACAGCGCTTGCACCTGTTGCGGACTTCGCTTTCATGCGTGAACTTGGCCGTCGCTGCAGACTACGTCCGGCGTCCTGGTCACGAAGACGTTGTAGCCATAACATCCAGTCAGATCGCCAACGGAGACGCCCTAGTCGCCCCTTCCCGCTGTACTTCTCGCGGAATTCTCATTGCCACCTGTCTCGTCCGGTTTTCACGTGGCCGCGCCCTTCTGTCTGCTTGCAACACGACCCCAGATCCTGTGATGTTGCCCAAAGGGATGACTGTGGCAACCCTCGCCGACACTCAACATATATCTATAGTCACGCTTTGCCCTTCTTCATCGCCAGCACCAACCTCAGGTTTGGATGATTCTTTCCTTCCTCCAGCCGTTCTTGGTTCTTACCTAACAGCCGCGCAGTCCGAAGCCTTAATGGTGGTCTTGGCAAAGCACAAAGCCTGTTTCGATAGCTGTTTTCCTGTGTTGAGCCAAACTTCTGCGGCTACATACCGCATCGAAACAGGTGGTTTCGCTATAATACGACGACGCCTCTATCGTGTATCGCCGTCCGAACAAAAGGTCATTGAACAACACGTTGATGACATGCTTGCGCGGAAGATAATACGACCTTCATCTAGCCCATGGGCTTCTCCCGTGGTTCTGGTAAAGAAAAAAAGATGGCTCCGTTCGCTTTTACGTCGATTATCGAGCGCTCAATAAGATCGCACGCAAGGATGTATATCCAATACCTCGAATTGATGACGCTTTGGACACATTACAAGGGGCGGAGTATTTCTCCAGCCTTGATCTTCGATCAGGATATTGGCAAATTCCGTTGCACGAGACTGACAAAGAAAAGGCCGCATTCGCTACACCAGACGTACTTTGTGAATTTAACTTGATGCATTTTGACCTTTGTAACGCTCCTGCCACATTTGAGCGCATGATAGACAACGTACTTCGTGATCTAAAATTGAAGACCTGCCTGTGTTATCTGGACGATATTGTCATCTTTTCCTCTGGCTTCAGCCAACACCTTCACCGATTATACGAAGTTCTCAAGTGCCTTGCAAATGCTGGTCTCCAGATCAATTAAAAAAAATTGAAATTTGCAAGCAAGGCAATAAAAGTATTGGGCCACGTCGTCTCAAAAGATGGCATTCAGCCAGACCCCAAGAAGATTAGTGCTGTTCTCCAGTTTCCTTACCCCCAGCAACAGAAAGATCTACGTAGTTTCCTCGACTTGGCGTCATATTTTCGTCGATTTATACGCAACTTCAATGCAATAGCAGCTCCTCTACACAAGCTACTGGTTACCGGTGCCTCTTTCACATGGACTAACGACTGCGAGTCTGCTTTTCAAGCTCTTAAGCAACATCTTACTTTCAGACCAGTACTTTGCCACTTCGATCGCCACTTCGATAATCGAGCCCCCACCATACTCCATACTGACGCAAGCGCACAAGGTACTGGAGCAGTACTTCTGCAACGTAATGCAGCCTCTAAACAGCAAGTCATAGCATATGCCAGCCGAACATTTTCTCCAGCTGAGCGGAACTACACCATTACAGAGCAAGAGTGCCTGGCTATCGTTTGGTCGATTCAGAAATTTCGCCCGTATACCTTTACGGCCGCCACTTCACCATCGTCACCGACCACCATGCTCTGCGTTGGCTATCATCAATGAAAAACATGTCAGGAGGCTTAGGACGCTGGATACTCAGCTTGCAGGAATATGACTTTACAAGAACGTACAAGTCTGGAAAAAGTCATCATGATGCAGACGCGTTGTCTTGCTGCTCACTCTCGCTCTCTCCCGGTAACGCGCCGTCGTCTTCCCCACCACGTCGTTCCGATGCTACGCCTGCCTCACGTACACCAGCTCTCGATAACGCCCCTGGACCAAGTTACGCTTTCATCACACTCTGATTTCATCTTGCTTCAGCGAGCCCACTCCTACTGTGAGCTCTCATGGATCGCCTTAGTGGGTTTGCCGAACCACCCAACAGCCGCTTGCGACGCCAACTTCTACAATTTCGCCTTCAAGGTGGCGTGCTACACCGCTACGTTTACCACCCAACAGGTAGCCGGTGGGTCCCAGTTCTACCTCGCTGCCTTCGCCTGCGAGTATTAGAGGCACTTCACGACGACGTATCGGCTGGCCACTTAGGCTTCCACAAGACTCACTACCGCATGAAGACCCGCTGCTTCTGGCCTGGCCTATCCATAACGGTGGCCAAATACGTTGCCTCTTGTGCGTCATCTCAGCACCGCAAACGCTCGACATCCCCTCCTGCCGGTTTACTAAAACCTCTCAATTGCCAGTACAAACCTTTTGAATTTGCTGGTATTGATTTATATGGTCCCTTGCCGTTGACACCCTCCGGTCACCGTTGGATTGTTACTTCGGTTGACCATTTAACAAGATATGCCGAGACTGCCCCTCTGCGATCCGGTACCGCTTCTGAGGTCGCCGACCTTTTCTTGCGCTCTATCGTCTTGCGCCACGGGGCTCCTCGCGTTCTTCTCAGTAACTGTGGCAAGGCGTTCATTTCCCAAGTTCTCGAGGAAGTTCTCCGGGCCGCTGATAACGTCCCCAAATCTACTTCTACCTATAATCCGCAAACCAATGGCCTTATGGAGCGCTTCCATGCCGTACGCTGTCTGACATGATTTCCATGTACATCCGTCCTGACCACACTAACTGGGATAAAATTCTTCCTTTTGTGACATTCGCATATAATACTGCTGTTCAATGGAATACCGGCTACAGCCCTTTCTTCCTTGTGTGTGGATGATCTCCTTCCACCATATTCGACAGAGAATTCTTTTTAGCACCTTCTTCGCCTAACGCGTCGCTTGCGGAAGATTTTGCTTCCCGAGCTGCACATTGCCGTCAAATCGCCCGGCAAAGCACAGAAGTTACCCAAGCTGAGCGCAAACGTCGCTGCGACACCGAAAGCTGTGACCTACGTTTTCACCCTGGAGACCAAGTCCTGCTTTAGATTGCAGTCCACACTCCAGGCCTCTGTGAGAAGTTCCTTCCACGCTAAATTGGCCCATACACCGTTGTGCAGCAAACAACTGCAGTGAACTATCTCGCCGCCCAGTACAGTCCATCACTGACCCGCGCCGCCGGAATGCCTAAATTGTTCACGTCTCGCGGATGAAGCCCTTCACTCCCCGTTTAGATAATCTCTAATCAGCAGCCAGGCTGGCCGCTTCCATGACGGGGGGAAGTTAGTGTAAGCACTATTGACGTACTTCGTCGTTTTCATTTTTACATAGTCATCGTCATCTTCCTTGTTCTTCTACTTCTTCGCGCATGAGCAGCGCTGGACAACTTGGTCGGTCTCGGTATTTTAATATATATATCTGGGTGTTCAAAGTTTCCTCCGGGTTGTTAAAAAAAATGCGAAGAGGAGTACACAGACGCCTATTTTTCTACCTAGGTTATGTGGGCAGGCAGTCGCAGACTGTGAGGATAATTGTCATAGTAATGTCAGTATTTAATTATATTCGATAATCAACTTCTTATTTACTGCAGTTAGCATGTATGTTTATATTTAAAACTCAGAGACGGTGCGATTGGTGACTATTCCCTTTTGTACAAATTTAGCGCCTGTGTCCTGAGATATGCACGGTAGCAGCAGTAGCCATAATAGCCTACCGCGGCGATATGATGCCCGCGGCTATGGTTAATCACGAACGATATTTACTTAATAGAAACTTTGTGAACATGACCCTTGGCCAGTGTGTAGCTGCATAGATGCTGTACGCCACAGCTTGTAATTCGGCCCCGTATCAAACCAATGTCGCATAGACATGGCGTAGTGGGAAACGAAAAAGTGTTCTATGTTATTTGGTTTGTTAACATTCATCACCACTAACAGTATAGTACACTCGAACAATACAATTGCTACTACTATTAGATTATCACTACTGCTACCAAACACGTAATACTGATGACATACTACAGACCTCTGCTCTCATAAACTGCTATATAAAGCGATATCTCTGCGCCGACATTTACATTCGCAGGAACGCAACGACGTCGAAGTGGTGGTTCGACCAAGGAATTGGTACATGAACCGGAGATTCCAAGCAGTGCTTTCCACCACGGCCATCCTCTGCAGCGTCGCTCTTCTGATTTATCTTGGCTCGACCCTATGGATTCGCATAAAGTACCGCGACCTTCTCCGCGCCAGCACCCGAAGGGCTTATGCAGAACATGCGGACTTTCCCCTGTTTTCAGGCTGCGACGAAATGGCATGCCGACTCTACATGGCTGCTATAAGAGCTTCCATCAACAAATCTCAAGACCCCTGCAATGACTTCTACGGGTTTGTCTGCGACGGCTGCAAGCATCAACACCGTCTCCTGTCTGTTGTGGAAGCGGCTGAAGATACAATGTACGAACGCGCGCTCAACGCTATCGAGCAGGCTTCCCTGGACAGCCACAACCAGGCTCAAACCGTTTCGTCTGTGACAAGCGTCGAGAAGAAAGTGGCCGCCCTAGCCAGGTCCTGTATAGAACTTTCGGAGAGCAGCCTGCAAGATCTGAGAAGGTTCATGTTCGAGCGTTACCTGCCATGGCCAGAAAAATCTCGCTGGGACCCACTAGCGATTCTGCTCGACCTGTCTGGAAACTGGAACGTTCATCTCTGGTTTCAAGTCAACATCAGACTGCCTCCACTTCGCGTCCGTAGCACCGAGCCGGTACTGAAGATTGTTCCCAGTGCAGCTTTTCGTTCGTGGATGGCTAACATGCGTGCATTCGCCGGCCATCCAACAGGGTCGGCGCCGTGGCTTCGCTACCACATGTACGTTCGCAAGATGCTGCGCCTGTTCGACGGTTCAGAGTCGGCCTCTAGTGAAATCGTCTCAACCATCGAGGCAATGGACAAGCTCACACTAGAGACTCTGGGACCTGCCATGAACGTGCCTGAACCGAGAATAGTGCGCATGTCCATCCGCAACCTTACCGAGACGGCGACTCTCCGCATTGCAACCGGTCGCCTGGTCCTCCTTTTCAACGAGCACTTTATGTGGGCACGAGGCTTCTCTCCCAGCGATATCGTGCAAGTGGAAAACCTGGGTCTGTTGCGGTCTGTCGTCTACATCCTGGGACTCGAGGCCGAGACGCAAGAGGCGTTAACGCTGAGCCTGGGACTTCGCGTCGCTCACGAGCTGGGCTGGATGGCCCACAGAGAAATCGCGGACGTCACGCTCGAGCTCGCAGGTCTGCCTCCGTCGGCTCACACGCGCCGCTGCCTCGTCCAGATCGAAAGTACCGTGGGTGTCGGATGGCTCAGTCTGTTTCCCAAGCATCAGGAAGCCGAGTCCTTCGTCCGAGACGTGAGAGACGTTCTCATTGATGCCGTGGCAGGTCGAAGCAGGGCGCTTTTTCAGCTCCGTGCCTATCGTACCGCTACCCCGTCGAACAGGAACAGCTTCCTGGCCAGCGTGCTTCCAGAACCGTCACGCCGCGCTCGCTTCTTCATCGACTGGCTGAATGTGATGATTGGACGCTGGCGGCTACATGAGCGAGATAATGTTCTCAAGCCGGGCTCTTTGCTCAGCCATCGATGGAGTTTTCAAAGCGCACTCACGGTTGCGGAGGACTACTTTGTCTTTCCTTTATACCACTCGTACCTGCCGCCAGCTGTCAACTACGGCGGCGCTGGCCGGCTAATTGCTGACGAAGTGCTCAGGGGTTTGTTTCACGAGCTGGCGTACAAGCAAAGCCACAATCGAAACAACCGAGGCCGCACAGAGTTCTCTGAACATTCGAACTACACCCTGCCATCGGATTGGCCCCCGTACCACGTGGATACCAAAGCTCTCCTGGCCGCCCTGTCTGCGTATAGGCTAGCTGTCGTGCAAGACTTGAGCAGTGCGTACGCCAGGTCGTCGAGCCTCGCACAAGACAGGCTTTTCTTTGTGTCATCGTGCTACGCGCTTTGCTCAAGCGGCCACTACGTGGACCCGTTGTACGGGGACGCGAGGCGCCGTTGCAACGAACCCGTGAAGCAGCTGTCAGAGTTTGCAGCAGCATTCCAGTGCAATGTGCCATTCACCAAGCTCTAGATATGACTTGAGTTTCCTTTTTTTTTCTTTTTGCCTTAATTCACTCGGATATGTTTCTCAATATGCCCAGGCCTGGCACATACGGCTTATTAAACACTTGCGGAGCACCGCAGCACCATATGCTGTATCTTTAATGCGTGGTTAGCAAAAGTAAGCTCTAAAAGACGCCGTATCATATTTACGATACTTGGTGGAATGGCTCGATACTACAATGTCAATCATGTATCGCGGTCGCACTTTCAGAGCCGTCAGGTGCACTGCGTAGTAAGGGTGTGCCAACATTCGAAACTTGCGAATAACGAATCAGTGTCCCATTTGATTCGAAGACCGAGTTGAATAGTCGCTATTCGTAAATTCGAATATTTTTGAGAACTTGTCGGATGTTTCAGAACGTCAACCGCGCACAAATAAGTATAAAAGGAGCAAAAATGCACTAAATGTTCATCCGCGCGGGCATAGTATAGACATAAAACATGAGAATATTAGGCTACGTCACTTGAGTAGTCGTACTTTACAGGCTCTACAGCGATCATTCGCACTGTCCATCTGAATACACTACTCGTTAGCTCCTTACGCTCCATTTGTGATTTTAGGAAGGAAGGAAGGAAATCAACTTTATTCAGGTCCTGCAGGCCACGAGAGCTTCGGGCTCTCATGGAGTGGGCGTCTCCCACGACGGAACCGGGACGTTGAGTTTCCTGGCGGCGTCGTGGACCTGCTGGACGGCCCAGAGTTGGGGAGCGAGTTCTTCGCTCCAGATTGCCTCTTCAAACTTGCGCTTGTCCTGTTCGTAGTTTACGTGAGCTTGCGAGCACGGCCAGAGTAAATGATAAACGTTAAGGGATGTATTGCAATTGGTGCAATAAGACTTGTCGTAGAGCTCAGGCATGTAATGGTGTAATCTGTTTTGAGTGGGGTATGTGTCTGTTTGTAGCATTCTGAGTGTAACTGCTTGAGCTCGAGTGAGCGTGCGGTGTGGCGTGCTATATTGTCTGCGTTGTAGGTAGTAGTGTTTAGTGACTTCGTTGTATGTAGTGGGCGCGTCCTTATTCTCCGAGTGGTCGGGTGAAGCCGCGCAGTCTGTAAGCGCGCGCGCAGCCTCGTGTGCTGCCTCGTTAAGGTTGGGGACGTCGCCGAGCTTTGGTCCTAAGTGTGCCGGGAACCAGTATATGAAGTGTTTCTTAATCTCTTTCTTTGAAACAATTTTGAGAGCCTGTGCGCAGACCGTGCCCTTCTGGAAAGCTCTGATAGCGGCTATGGAGTCGCTGTAGATATGGGAAAGATTGTCGTCGGTGAGCGCAACAGCGATCGCAACCTGTTCGGCCTGTTCAGGCTTCCTTGCAATTACCGTGGCTGCATATCTTGTGGATCCGCGGCCGTCCACAACCGCCACTGCGAAAGTTTTGTTTCCCGTGTATGCCGCCGCGTCCACAACAGCTGAGCGTTCACGGTTCGCCAAGGCTTGGTTAAGAAGGAATTGTCCTCTCGCTTGTCGTCTGCCCCTGTTGTTTTCGGGGTGTACGTTTCTGGGTATAGGGCGGACCGTGATCCTGGCGCGTATGTCCCGTGGGAGGTCCGCAAAGTCTTTTTCTATGTGTCCTTGTGCAAAGCCTAGCTTCTCTAGGATCGTGCGCCCCGGAGGGGTCGTCGAAAGCCTAGCAAGCTGGGCGCGCTGCTGGGCTTCGGCAATTTCTTCCAGGGTGTTGTGCATGCCCAGGTGCCCCAGCTTCTCGTTGCTGGTGCTGGTTGGAATGCCGAGGGCTTGCTTGGTGACCTTTCTGATTTGAGCATTCAGTCTGTCTCTTTCGGATCGTGTCCAATTGAGCATTGCCGCAACGTATGCGAAGTGACAGGTGACGAACGCGTGTATGAGTTTGATGAGGTTATGTTCCTTGAGGCCCCTGTGTCTATTGGCAATTCTTCTGATGAGTCCAATAGCGTTGTTGGTTTTGGTGATGAGCTTCTGAACCGTAGAGGCATTGACGTCTTTAGTCTCTACGATCATACCCAGGACTCTGATTTTGTCGACGCACGGTATGGCGTGTCCCGAAGTGGTTCGTACGATAATTTCTTGATTATAGTCGAAGTCTGACGAGTATGGCCTGCGGCCTTTCTGCGTGGGTCTGCGTACGAGCAGCTCCGACTTGGTAGGCGAGCATCTGAGTCCTGTGGGAATGAGAAATTCTTCTATGGCGTTCACTGCTTCTTGCAAGATGTCCTGCACCATGCCCGGGGTTCCTTTGGACACCCACATGGTGATGTCATCTGCGTATATGGTATGCTCGAGCCCGTGGATCTGCCCTAGTTTCTCAGCAAGTCCCGCCATGGCAAGGTTGAAAAGCATAGGGGAGATGACCGAGCCTTGGGGGGTGCCCCTGCTCCCCAGCGAGAGTGTCTCCGTGGAGAGGTCGGCAAATCGGAGCGTAGCCGTCCTGTTATCCAAGAATGACTTGACGTACGAGTGGAACCTAGCTCCGAGGTTGAGTTCAGAAATGGTGTCCACGATGTATTGGTGAGAGAGGTTATCGAACGCTTTCTCTAGATCCAACCCAAGAATGGCCTTGGCGTTTCTAATGGGGTCATCAATGATTTGGTGCTTGATTAAAATCATGGTGTCTTGAGTTGATAGACCGGGTCTAAATCCGATGAGGGTGTGTGGTAACAGCCCCTTGGTTTCGAGGAATCTGGAGATTCTGTTTTGAATGGCGTGTTCCGCCGCCTTACCCACGCACGACGTCAGTGATATGGGTCTGAGGTTCTCGACGCCCGAGGGCTTGTTGGGCTTTGGAATGAGAACCGTGGTGGCGTTCTTCCATTCCGGTGGGACCCTGCCGGAAGCCCAGACCTGATTGATTCGATCCGCTAGGAACTGGACGGAGTCTTCGTCCAAGTTACGAAGGGCCTTGTTACTAATACCGTCCGGACCTGGGGCCGATGTGCCATTCAAGTTTTGAAGGACGGTCCTGATTTCTTCCAGGGTGAAGGGTTCATCGAGGTCGGGGTTGTCCGCTCCCGTGTACGGGGAACCGGATGCCTCGGCCTCGTTTTCCTCGCTGCTCGAGAGTGGCATGTATCTTTCGGCAAGTCTTGCCATAAATTCCTGCTCGTTGGAGTTTTTGAGTTCACGTTTCGCTATCTTGTCAGCCGCCTTGGTCTGGGAGCTCCTGGTTTGACCTTTGTTAAGAAGGTGTTTGAGTAGGTTCCAAGTTTTTCCATATGTCACGCTGCCATCGGCCCTTGCACATACTTCGTCCCATTGTTGGTTGGAGAGAACTACACAGTGGTGCTCAATGTCCTTGTTCAGTAGTGCAATCTTTTTCCTAAGTCTTCTATTGAGTCGCTGGGTACGCCATCTCTGCAGTATGGATCTTTTCGCTTCCAGCATGTGAGCGAGCTTAGCGTCCATCCCGATTGTCTGGGCATCTGTTTCTATTTCCTTGGTCGCGTTGCGGGCGTCCTCATTAAGTTCTTGCGTCCACTGTTCTAGTGTAGCGGGCTTGTCGGTACGTTCCTTTCTTATCTGTCTAAACGCATCCCAATCCGTGTATCTCCACTTTCGTAGTGGTTTCAAGGCGATTGCTATTGACGTTTCCACAATGTAATGGTCGCTGCCGAGGTCTTCGCCGGTATTATGCCAGGTGGCCCCCTCGGTGTTGAGAACGAACGTGAGGTCTGGGGTGGTGTCCCTCGAGACCGAGTTGCCCATCCTGGTAGGGTAGAGCGCGGACGTGATAAGGTTGAGGCCCATCTCTTCCGCATCACTGGCCAGATTTCTGCCTTTGGCGCTGGTGATGCCGTAGCCCCATTCTACGTTTGGGGCGTTGAAATCTCCGGCAATAATCAGTGGGTTGTCCCCGGCTTTGTCCCTGGCCTTCTTCAACAGTCTTCTGAAACTTTGCGTTCTGTGGTTCGGGCTGCTGTACGTGTTCAGTGCTAGTATGCTCTTAGCCTTCTTGCCTTTGGGAAAGACTTCGATGAACAAGTGCTCGCATTTGCTGTCCGGATTACTTCTGTCAATTTCGGCCCACGCGAGCCTGTTACTGACAAACGTCGCTACGCCGCTGCAGGCTTTTGTTGGTGGAACGGCAATTGTTTCATATCCCGGAAGTGTGGGTGTGTCGGTGTTGGTCTCTTGAATGAGTATGATGTCCGGCTTGTCTGTAGTGTGTCTGATGTGCTGTTGCAAGACCGATTTCTTGTTTCGGAACCCGCGATAATTCCATTGCCAGATTATAAGCTTGCCTTGATTGTTCGTTTGCGCTTGGTGCCTTTCGGCTGGTTCTCGCTTATTTGCCTTCTCCATTTTTGCTTTCTACTATGGTTGCGGACTTTACCGCCATTTTGGTTGTGACGATATCGCTTGTTGCAGTGTTCCTTCTGACCATGGGGGAGGCAGGGGAGTTGACCGGTGCCGTGGAGTGAGTGAAGACGGTCCTCTCGAGGCCCTCGATCCTGGCACCGAAGCCCTTCTCCATCACTTCTACCCTGCTCGTTAGGCCATCGACCGCCTCTACTAGTCTGTCGTGCTCCTTCTTTAGTGACTCGACATCGAATTGTAGTTGACCTAGGGTACTAAGGATCTTGTCCAATTTACCGTCTATGTCCTTGGCAGGCGTGTCGCATTCCGTGGTCTTGGCCTTGCGTTTCTTGGTAACTGGTATGCCCGCGGGTGGGCTTTGACTAGTCGTTTCTGATTCCGCTACGCTGAAGGGATTCGGACTGGGTGAAGTGTCCATGTGCATGTCCTGTGTATGTGCAGTTGGTGAGCTAATTTGCGTTTTAAGCAATCTATTCTCGTTAGCCAGTTCTGTCATTGTGCGTCTGAGTTGAGCGTTTTCGTGCTCGAGTGCTTTGATTCTCTCTAAGATGTCTTTGTGTACAGTATTCTCTGGCCGTGCTTGCAAGCTCACCTGAGATTGGTCCCTCAGTGGCCCGGAGTTAGTGGGCAGCGTCCCTGCCGTTGCCGAGGCCTGGCATCCCGTTGTCGCCTTGACTCGCTGGGCCCAGCTGTTAGCTCCGGCCGCGGGTGCGAAGCGCACGCCCGAGGTGGAGCGGCCCCGGCTCCCGGGTGTGCGGGAGCGGCTCCTGCGACCTCTGCAGGCCGATCGGGATCCCGAGCTCCCTCTGGATCTGGAGCGCCCTCTGGGCTCGCGCTGTCCGTCTGGATGCTGCGCCGCACCCGCGCCGTTCTGCCTTAAGAGACTCGTCGCTTTTTCTCGAAGTTTCTTGGACGCAATGGCTGCCTGCTTGTTCTGGATTCTTCGTTTGCGTACCACGTACGGGACCTGGTATCTGCTCTTGCATTCCTTGCTGGCCGTGGGGTGTTTCTCGCCGCAAAGCGCGCAAGAGACTTCTTCACAAGCGTGATCTTCTCCGGGGTCTGGAATGCCGCAATCCCTGCAAGTCTGCTTGTCCGGTGTGGGGCATACGTCTGCTCGGTGCCCTAGTTTGCCGCAAGCCTGACATATGGCGATCTGCTTCCTGTAGAGCGAGCACTCTACCCATGCACATCCGTACATCACGTGGTTGGGAACTTTGTGCCTTTCGAAGACTACGATCACCGTCCCGGTTTCCTTAATGCGCTTCGCCGCCAGTGCGAGTGGGTTTCTCGGGTTGACGATGGATCTGGTTATCGTTTCTTGCGTGTGGTGGAGCGGAATGTTGCGAATGACTCCCTTGCACGTGTCGTCCGGTGCAATCTGGTAGGAGAAGGCCTCGTACGTCTGCCCGGCGATGGTGACGCTCTGAATTTTCAAATACCCGTTGACGTTTTCGGGTAGCGGGGAACTCACGACCATGATGTTCTGTTTGAGGTTGGGGCAAATCGTGTCCCCGTCGCACTGCATCGGTTCGAGTCCGGCTGCTTCTTGAATGGCCTGCACAATTCCCACGTGTCCGGTTTTGACGATGTTCAGACCGCCGCGGATGCGAATTACTACTTTGGTCTCGTTTTGCGGGAGTAAGGGCATTCTACTTGCCTTGATGACTTCTTTACGGGCCGACATGGGCTTGGTTGCTTTCGCTCTGGCGCCGGAGGCTGCCACGTTGGCAGCCATGTTGAGGTTAGACTTAGGCTTGGTCGCTCTTCGTGGGGCGATGTCGCACCACCCGTTCCTGACGGAAACCTCCGAGGGGTCGATTTCTCGGCCGATCACTTCGTAATTCATTGTAGTGCCGTTGACAAGACTTGGGTAGATGTCTTTGTGCCGGTGGGAGCCCCGGCGTCCGTCCAAGCGAAGAAATCGTCGGCGGGTACGGCGTTAGGGTTAGCCGACGTAGCGCCCGCTTCGGGCATAAAAGTCCTCGCGGTGATTTTAATGAACCGCTTCATGACGTCCTATAAAAACCTTCCTGACTAACAATAGTGGGATGTGAACTTTGTTTTATATTAATTGCAATAGACACTGTTCATGGTTCGAATACTATTCCAAAAGCATTTATTCAAACATTTATTCGATTCGCTTATGGCACTATTCGATTCGTATTCGATTCGGTATCATAAATCACTATTCGCGCACCCCTACTACACCTACTACATCGGGCATCCCACACGAGTTTCTGAGCCGTTCGTGAAATCCGAAAAGCTTTAATCAAGCCATTGCATTTATTTTCATGTTTAGATTCAGATTCAGATGGTTCATTTTTCTTGAAGTTCTTTCTAAGAATTTTTTTTCCTAAAGCAACCCGTGCTTCTAATTAAAAAAAATTGCAGCTCACATATTACGTTGACTCTCAGCGGTAATGCGATTAGCATTCAAGCAATGTAGTGACACAGCGTATTCTGAAGTCACATTCGCAAAGTAGTCAAGAGGGCTCTTGGGTTACCCATCAGGACCCATACCGAGGATCTCTTCAAGCTAGGGGTACATGACACCGCCGAGGAGATTGCCGAAGCCCAAGAACGCGCGCAATTCAGTCGCCTGACCACCACAGCGGCAGGTAAACGCATCCTCGAAGAGCTGGGTTATTACCCTGCGGAACTCCCCATGGTCAGTACCCCGATCTCTAGGTGCATTCGAAACAATTTCGTAGTGGCCCCTGTGCCCCGAAACGTCCATCCCGTCCACAACGAGGACAGACGCAAGGGCAGAGCAGCAGCCATCCTCAAACAGATCAAGCAACGCGACATTAGAGCAAGCTTCGTCGACGCCGCGGAGTACAGTGACAGGAACACCTTTGCCGTCGTTGCGGTCGACTCGAGTGGAAAGATTCCCAGTAGCGCCTTGGTTCGCATTTCAGACCCCGGAGTCGCCGAGCAAGTCTCCATCGTCCTCGCCCTTCTAGACGGTCGTGGGTCCGAAATCTATAGTGATTCCAAAACGGCAGTTAGGGCCAGAAGCGCATGCCGTTCGTTACTGGGAAGTACCGGGCTCGCAGCGTTAAAGAAAGGAAATGCGGACAAGATGGATAACGTTTCTTGTTGTGTGACAAGATACAACCCAAAGGGTTTAATTTTGTTTTAGTGTGTAGAGCCGCGGCCGCTCACTTCGCCACGATGTGCGCGCACGGTTCTTTCGCACGAAGAACGCTTGAGAGCGCTGCAGTATTGTAGGAAGAAAGCAGGCCCACGAGTGTAAAATATAGTATATTTACGACTGGTGTATATGGCGTTCAGGCAACTGCCAGACTTCGTCTTCCTCTAGTCTAAATCGACTTCTTCCTTCCCTTCACCGTAACATCACCCTTCCGGCGAGGTAGCTTCGTCCCGGTGCAATTTATAGAGCCTCACTTAATGGGGGGACGTAGGACCTGGCGACGTGAACAACATCGCTGGTGACGTTGGGAGGCACTGAAGGCTGACCGACTGGGGCGATCTCATATGTCACGTCGGACAGTTGGCGTAAGATCTGGCACGGACCAGAATATTGGGAAAGTAGTTTTTCCGACAAGCCGACGCGACGTGAAGGCGTCCAGAGAAGGACAAGGGAACCAGGTGAAAAATGGCGGTCTCAGTGCCGAAGGTCGTAGCGTCGCTTTTGAGAAGCTTGCGAGACTCTGAGGCGATGACGGGCGACATCTCGGGCCTGGGCGGCTAAGTCAATAGCATCGCGACCGTAATCAGTACTGGGTGGTTGTACTGAGGAAGGTAGCAACGTGTCAAAGGGCAAGGTGGGGTCGCGGTCATACAACAGGTAAAATGGTGAAAATCCGGTAGTGTAGTGACGGTACGAGTTGTACGCGAAAGTGATGTATGGTAAAGCGACGACCCAGTCGCGGTGATCATCGGAAACGCACATGGCCAGCATTTCAGTTAGTGCGCGGTTGAGTCGCTCGGTGATGCCGCTCGTTTGAAGGTGGTACGCGTTAGCAGTCTGGTGTTCTGTAGAACAGGAGCGGAGCAGATCATAGACAACCTTCGATAGAAAGTAGCGGCCGCGATCGGTCAGCAACTGGCGAGGGGCGCCGTGGTGCAGGATGACATCGTATAGTAAGAAGTCGGCGACATCTGTAGCGCAGCTGGTTGGCAGCGCTCGTGCGATGGCATATCTCGTGGCATAATCGGTCGCTACAGCAATCCATTTGTTTCCTTTGATGGAAATCGGAAAGGGGCCAAGGAGGTCGAGGCCCACACGGAAGAAGGGCTCTGTAGGGATATGAATTGGTTGAAGCAAACCAGCGGGAGACATCGCAGGCGTCTTCCGGCGCTGACACAGGTCGCAAGAAGCGACATAACGGCGCACAGAGCGATAAATGCTGGGCCAGAAGAAGCGGCGGCGCAGGCGGTCGTATGTACGAGTGATGCCCAGATGTCCAGCAGTTGAAGCGTCGTGAAGTTGCTGGAGCACGGCGAGTCGAAAATGCTTGGGAACGACGCCGTCAGGACGAACGCTACGACGGGGTGAAGTTCCATCGCGCAAGGTGAACATCCGGATGGACGGGTCATTGGGCGAGGAGCTTAGGTGTTCGATAGGTGTTCGAAGAACAAGATCTTTTGCGCTGCTCGTCGCCAATATGGAGGAAGCCCGAGAGGGATAGAACACTGATGTCCGAGTCTGCATCGGTATCGACCGGTTGATCCACAGGATTGCGGGACAGGCAGTCAGCATCCTTATGTAGGCGCCCTACATAATAGAAAATGTATATTCTTGTGGACGCAATGCGCAATCTGCAAGTCGTACAGCTGGGTCCTTCAAAGAGGAAAGCCAGCAGAGGGCGCGATGATCGGTTACGACGCGGAATCTCTGACCGAAAAGGTACGGTTGAAATTTCGCGACCGCCCATACGAGCCCGAGACATTCTCTCTCGATAATGGAGTAATTTCGCTCGGACGTGGAAAGAAGGCGGCTAGCGTAAGCGATGACACGGTCTTGGCCGTGTTGACGCTGAGCGAGGACAGCGCCGATGCCATGACCACTCGCGTCAGTTCGTGCTTCAGGGGGCACAGAAGGGTCAAAGTGTGGGAGAATCGGGGAAGTTGTAAGCCGCTCAATCAGGGTAGAGAAGGCTTTCTCCTGTAGTGGTCCCCAAGAGAAAAATACTTGTTTCTTAAGAAGGGCAGTGAGAGGGTGAGCGATGTCGGAAAAATTTTTCACAAATCGCCGGAAATAAGAGCATAAGCCCAGAAAACTACGGACATCGTTTGTGGAACAACGTACAGGAAAATTTCGCACGGCTTGAACTTTCTGTAGATCAGGTTGGATTCCGGCGGCGTTTAAGAGATGGCCGAGCATGTTAATTTCACGGCGACCGAAATGGCACGTGGCGGAGTGTAGCTGAAGGCCAGCCCGGCGAAACATCGAGAGTATGGTTGTGAGGCGCCGCAGGTAGCTCTCAAAGTTCTGCGAAAACACAATCACATCTTCGAGGTAACAGAGGCATGTAGACCACTTCAAGCCACGCAAGAGAGACTCCATCATGCGCTCGAATGTAGCTGGCGCATTGCACAATCCAAAGGGCATGACTTTATAATGGTACAGACCGTCCGATGTGACGAAGGCGGTTTTCTCACGGTCCATCTCGTCGACGCTAATCTGCCAATAGCCGGAGCGGAGGTCTATTGATGAAAGTATTGGGATCCGTGAAGGCAGTGAAGAGCGTCATAAATGTGGGGCAGGGGTAAAACATTCTTCTTTGTTATACTGTTGAGGTGACGGTAGTCAACGCAGAAGCGCCACGAGTTGTCATTTTTCTTTACTAAGACAACCGGTGATGCCCACGGGCTACTCGAAGGTTCAATGATGTCCTTGTCCATCATCCTGTCTAACTCTTTCTGTATGATGGCCCTTTCTGTGGCGGAGACACGATATGGCCGCCTATGAATGGGGCTGGCGTCACCGGTGTTGATGCGATGCGTGACAACAGATTTCTGGCCAAGTGGACGGTTGTCCAAATCAAAGATGTCCCGAAAGGATGACAGGAGGTGACGAAGGGCTGTTGTTTGCTAGGAAGGAAGGTCAGGGGGGATCATCTTAGAAGCATCGTCCGCAGGCGTCGAGTACGAAGGAGTGGGTCACAAAGGTCTGTTGGTACTGACGAAGGATTCAGAGGTCAAAGAAGAAATCTCAAAATTCTTCCAAAGGAGTGATATGCGCTATGGCGATGCCGTGTGGCAGCACATGCGACGAAAATCCGAAATTGAGGATGGGCACGCGAGCGCAGTTTTCGTGGATTCGGATTAAGGTGCTCGATAGGGCAATATTGCACGACAAAACCACGTCAGTAAGCAGCGACACGACGTACTCGCCATCAGGTACAGGAGGACAGGGCGTCAGGAGGACATTTGTAGCCGCCTGTGGAGACAGCCTTGCAAACTCAGCAGAACATAAGCGGTGTGAAACACAAGTTGTTGCATCGGCAGGAAGCGGCAGATCCAACTGTACAACACCTGCGGAACAGTCAATTTGGGCAGAGTGTTTCGAAGGGAAGTCGAGGCCGACAATTAGGTCGTGTGGACAGTGTTCAAGGACGATAAATAGAAAAACGGTATAATGGCCATCAATGGTCACACGTGCTGTACACATTCCAAGGACAGGTGAAGTACTCCCGTCGGCGACTCGCACAGTGCACGGTACGGCGGGTGTCAGAACCTTTTTTAGCCTTCGGTGGAGAACAGCGCTCATAACTCAAAGGTGCGCTCCTGTATCAACGAGAGAACTAACAGGAACGCCATCAACTTCTATGTCCAGTAAGTTTCCACATGTAGGCAGGGTCAACAGAGGATTTGTGGGCCGGGTCGGAGTTGCAGCGTCACCTCCGGGAGCTGCACCGCCTAGTTTCCCGAAGCGAAGGGACCGGTTGCAGAAGGGGAAGAAGAGCGGTGAATGAGAGGCGAACGGGACCTACGGCCTTGCGGAAACGGGGAGCGGCAGGATCTTGGTGGATCACTGTCTGCATTGATGTTCCTAGTCGGCGTATAGGGCGAGAAAGTACGATTGTCTTGTACTCGGCGGTAGTGACTCGGAGACGACCACCGAGAAGGCGACGACCAGTGGTAGCGGCAATGACGGGCGATGTGTCCAATACCGGAACAATTAAAACAGATGGGCTTATCATCCGCTGTGCGCCAGACAGCTGGGTTGCGACGGAGTGGCGGAAAGTTTTGCGTCTGGGAGCGAGCGGCCGGAGAAATTTGGTAGGTGTTTGTATGGCGGACCGAGCAGAGAGATGGAAGGCCCAAACTTGCTATTTCCTCCGGAACGACCGTTTGTACAAGGGAGATACGCTTTCCCGACAGTTGGAACGAACTGGTGCCGGAGCCATGGCCTCAAGCTCACGGCAAACGATGCGCGTTATATCTTCCGCTTTTGTCGGCTGAACGAACCGCGGCGGGTCTTCGCAAGAAGATGTCGCGGCGGTATTGTGCAGTCGGTCGAAAGTTTTAGCGAAGCGGCCACCCTTCGCTTGTTCGTAGCGGCGGCACTCCTTTATAATTGCATCCACTGTGGCACAATCCTTACACATCGTCTGCAATACCTTTCATTAAGTGACCAATCTTGTCTGCCTCGGTCATGCTGTTATCAGCCTTGCGACAGAGGGCCAGCACGTCCTGCATGTACACGACATAGGATTCTGTGGACGTCTGAGCGCGGCACGCAAGTTCTTTTTTTTTTTTTTGCTGCCAGCTGACGACCGATGGGTCTCAGGTCTCGCATTTTTTCTTTGCAAACATTCCAGCTCGTTAGGTCAGTTTCATGTGTATCGTACCATTGCTTGGCAGTTCCTCTCAGATAAAATATCACGTTTGCTAGCATCATTGTTGGATCCCACCGTTTGTTGTCGCACACTCGCTCGTACATCGTAAGCGAGTCCTCGACGTCGGCGTTGTCTGTGCCACAGGACGTCCCCGGGTCCCGCGGAAGAGTGAGGATGACCGTTGGCAAGCGCTGCTGATGCGTTGTCTCTTGTGTCGGTTGATTTGCCATTGTGGCGGCAGGTAGATAACGTCTGATGCGAAGTTCCGTGCTTGTACCCCGCACCTTCCACCGAAATGTTGCAGGAAGAAAGCAGGCCCACGAGTGTAAAATATAGTACATATACAACGGGTGTATATGGCGTTCAAGCATGGTATCGTATTCCTTATGCGATGGCGCACACCCACTCTGGGGGATTGGCCTAGGTTTGGGTGAAATTAGGCAATCTTTATTAAATACTAAAATTGGCAAAGCTAACTGGAGGAAATGAACAAAATTAAAATGTTTAATAATTCAAGACAATCTGATTGTAGCAATTATATATTCCTCCACGGTTGAGCAAATATCCCTGTGGCCCTTTCCAAAAGAAGAGGCTCCTAGAGAAAGGATATTTATAATTGAAAAGCTTAAACCAAGCTGTGTAAATCTTGATTCTAGAATATTTTCAATAAAGAAGTAAAACGGCGGCAGAATATGATAAAATGATCTATTGTTTCATCTTCTCCACTGACTGGGCACAGAGGGGAGGGCTCCAGACCAGCCCTGTGACGATAGAAGTTTAATTTTGGCATTCGACAACGTAATCGGGTAAGGATGACTTCAGTTTTTCTGGTGTGAAAGGAATTTTTGGGCCAAGGGAATAGGAGGTGTCGATATTCTGAAAAATTAGCTACAGCTGGGTTCAAAAAGTCTTGAATAGTTGTATATCTCCTGAATCTAGTAGTCGTTAGGTAAGCTATTGTAGGAAGTAATGGTAATACAGGGCCACTGAGGGCCGCTCTCGCGAGACTGTCCGCCATTTCGTTCATGACTAATCCTTTATGTCGAGGCACCCAAAGCAGTCTAATTAAATTTATGTGGGCAGGCACTAGAATATGAAATGTACGTAAAAGGTTAGTGACACCATTTGCTGTGAGCGAGGAACATAAGGATAAAAAATCCGTTATTATTACTACCGCCGATATTGACGTATTTAGTTTGCGTAAGGCTAGAACTACAGCTAGAATTTCAGGGGAAAAATACGGAAAAGAACTCCGGAATCCTGATTGCAAATGACCAGTCTAGGGCGGGAGAGAAAATGCCAATTCCAGATTTTTCTTCACACTGTGAGGCGTCTGTTGCAATGACCGTACTTATAGATAAACTCAATAAATGTTCCTGCAATAAGCCGTTTAATATATTGTAAGAGAGAAGCTTTGCATTATTTGGCTAGATGTCATCAAATATAATTTGTAGGTTCTCTCGGACATCACAAATAGTCGGTACCTCCCAGAGACGTACATTTAAGGGAATGATCAATGTTTGTACGAAGACCATCTGTGGTGTATGAAAACGATGCCAGTGTACTACGAAGAATATGGCAGGCTTGGAAATGAATATGTATTCCAATTTTGTAATAGTAGATTCATACAGTTTTAAGACTGTTTGCACCGTCAGTAAACGAAATCTACACAATATTGAGGGCAACTTGACTTGTTGGTGTAGTATGTTATTGGCAACACATTTCGGTAATCCGCAACACAGTCGTAGGGCTTCCCGCTGAAGTAGAACAAGGGGACGTAATTTATAAGCGGGAGCACCAGAAAATAAAACACATCCAAATTCTAAAATGTGCCGCACATACATTTTGTATATCATTGAAAGTGGATCTCTCCGCATTCCGGACCGACTGTTGCACAGCTTACCTAGCATACCAACTGCTCGCACTCCCTTTTTAACTATATGGTCAATATGGCCGAGCCAGCTGAGGGAACCGTCATATACTACACCTAAGTATTTCACCGACTCCACTTGAGGTATAGTCTCGAGGTGATAGGATATCGATATGTTAACGGGATTGTTAAGAGGGAAAACCAATATCGAGCATTTTCTAACGTTAAGTGAAAGGTGAGTTTTGTTTAACCAGGTTTCTATGGCGTTGAGGTAGTTTTGTAGTCGATAATATAGAGAGTTAATATCACTGCCTGATGCGAAGAAAGCAATTTCATCCGCGTATACGTATGTTTGTACATCTTGATGAAGAGGAATGGAACACATCAGAATATTAAATACTAATGGTGAAGTGACAGCTCCTTGAGGAACACCTCGTGATTGATTATATATACTCGAGGAAACGCCTCTCAGGCAGCAGTAAAATGTTCTTCCATTTAAAAATTCACCAATCCAGTTTGAAAAATAATTTGGAATTTCTAGATTTCGCGATATATCTAATAAAATTAAGTGTTCTACATTGTCGTAGGCTTTGGAAATGTCTAATGTCACACGAGTACCTATTTGCCTCTGTCGCAGCGCTAATTTTATTCTACTTTCTAGGCCCACGTGAGCATGCCAAATTGAACATGATGGTCGGAATCCAATTTGGCAGGGGCTAAGCAAGTCCTTGTTCTGTATAAATTTAATCATACGGGCATATAGAATTCTTTCAATTAATTTAACCAAATTTGAAGTTAGGGCAATTGGCCTAATGTTATGTATTTTATATCGTTCACCATGATTTTTAAGAATAGGGATGATTTTAGCAATTTTCCACGCAGACGGAATCCATGAGAACCGAATTGAGTAATTTACAATAGCTAAAGGGTCATCAGGAGCTACCTTAAATAAAATTCTGAGCATAGTAGATGTTACCCCGTCCACACCGGGAGCTGAATCTGGAAGTCGCTCCACGATTTTAGCCAATTCTAACATGGAGATTTCTGTAAAATCATCTGATGCCCTTCGTAAGCGAGAACTTGGCAAGACAGAAGAAAATCTAATTTGTAATCCCTTTGCGATTTCTTCTAGTGATTGTTTCATTTCATCGCTACTTAATATTATAGAGTCAATATTAATTCGACGCGGAAGAACTTTTCTATGGCGGAGAAAACGGAACAATGCACGCTTATTCTTATTGTTAGACAAGAAATCAAGATGCTTACAATCGAATTCATCTTTGGCTTTAGAAACTGTCTGTTTAAAGACAGCTCGAAGAATATATAGTCACTCCAATTTTCGGTACTCTGGTTATGCAATAATTTTTTCCAAGCAGCTTTTCTCGTTTGGTAGTCTCGAGGGCATGCTTCATTCCACCAAGGGCTGTCAGAAGTTCTTTTATTCAATCTAATCTCAAATGGAGGGGGGGGGGGACTTCTTTTGAGAACTTTCCGAAGCGGAACAGATAATCGTGGTTTTTTGTTCTGTAGGCACATCAGACAGAGATGAAAGAACATTTCGTAAACATTTTTTTAAAATGCTGTAATTTCTGAACGTTCGAGCCTGGTAAATCATAACTGTTAGAGGACGTGCAACGTCAAATACTATTGGAAGGTGGTCATTGCTTGTCGAACAATCAATAGTCGACCAAGAAGTTACGGAGAGACTCGGACCACAGAATGTAAGATCTAGTGAAGAGTAAGATCGGCCTCTCACAAACGTAATAGATCCGGAGTTTACCCAAGTTATTCGTTTGTCCAACGACCAGTCCCACAATCGGGTGCCTCACAAATCTGTTCTTAAACCCCATGAGATATGGTGAGAATTGAAATCACCTGTGATTACAATGTCTCGTCCACAAGTGTTAATAACACTATCCAGTGTGCTAGTGTCCTGATCGTCAGATGGAAAATATGCATTAAATACGGTAAAGGGACAACATCCCGGGAGAACCAGCTCTATCGCTGGGATGTCACACCCTGGAGTGGAAAGTTGAAATGAAATTTTAGCCTTATGGCAAATTTTAGAAGAGATAAATGTAATTAATCCGCCACCTCTTGTAGGACGGTCTAATCGAAATGACCTGTAGAATTTCATTTGAAGAGCTTTCTAAGGATTTAGCCACGTTTCTTGTAACATAATTAAATCAGGATTAAGTTGAGAAATTAGACAAGTTAAATCTACTGAAGCAGAATATAAAGAGCGGCAGTTCCACTAAAACACTTTTAGTGATCCTATTTTTTGCACTGCGAGTCGAGCCTAGCACCATGGAGGAATCGATGGCTTAGTTGCGGGGGTGAAGCCTGATTGATGGAAGGCAGGTGTAATTCTCCGAAATCGTAGTACAAAATAATGCCGGCGGCCTTTCTGACGGTAGTGTTGCCAGATGGTGGGAACAGGCACGGGCAATGTGCCTAGTGTGCACTCTCCAAACTTCTACCGCAATGTGTGTTTGTATGGGTTGGTCCCGGGCAATCGCAACAGTCGCTGCTGTCGATGTGCATTTTGGCAAACCAAGACAAACCCTGAGAGCCCTAGCTTGAATAGCCTGTAGAGCACGAAGATTTGTCTGGCAGGTGTTGGTCAGTACGGGCAAACTGTATCTCAAGAAGCCCAGAAAAAGAGCCTTGTACAATTCCAACTTTGCATGCACTGATATTCCCCAAGTCTTTCCTCCCAGAAACTTGAAAAGTTGGGAGATTGCTGTCAGACGCTGTTTCAAGTAGGTCACGTGCGGGCTCCATGAGAAATCTCTATCAATTATTATGCCAAGAAATTTGTGAGTCTTCTCATAAGAAATTATTTGGCCATTTATTGAGATGGCGTAGGGTGTCATTGATGTTCAAGCAGATTAGTCAAAAAAAGTTTTTACGTTATTCACTTTGGGTCAGGTGTACTGATAACCATTGACACAGGAACGCTTTAGAATAAGAACAGAGTTGGGTGGTAGTAGTAGTAGTAGTAGTAGTAGTAGTAGTAGTAGTAGTAGTAGTAGTAGTAGTAGTAGTAGTAGTAGTAGTAGTAGTAAAGCTTTATTAAGAGCGGGATTGGGGGAAAAGGGGTCAAAGAGTTATGGGTGGCTCCCCTATAATCTAGGGCTTCACTGATTTTGGTCTCCCTGTCGACTTGCTGGAGGACTGTCCTCAGAACCACAAGGTCCTAGCTGGCGAGCTGTACCTCCCAGTGCTCTGCTAATGATTGTTGTTGGTTTCTGTTCGGCTGAATGATGTTTATCCGCACCTCTTAAAAGTTCACGCACTCTACCCTACAATATATCGAGCTAGGTGCCCATTGTGTGGCGGTAGACCAACCCTATCCCACATTTCGTGGACGTGTGAAAGAGTTGGGTAACTTTTTCTACATAACGCGCTGTACGGCTGGAAAGCAGCACCTTATACTGAATGCCAAATTTGTGATATTAATTTACTCCTGATTCCTTTTAGCAAAATATTTGCACATGAAGATGCCGCTTGTTTGACGTCACGTTTCCACGGCGACGCGCCCTCACTACACTGGGACTTAGGTTCGATGCGAGCTGAGAACAAAAAAAAAAAAAGAAAACGAGAACTTGCCGTACTGTCCTTTCATGATGACTTTGCCACCAACGGCATTTACGAAACGGTGAATTGAACAGGACCAACGTGTCCATGTTTTCCGACGCTATACGCTTTAGGTGCGAAGCTACTCGTTGACATTTAGGCTTGGTTCTGGCACGAAGGTGAAATCGGTTTGTATTCTGCAGATTCCCCTCAGTTCGTTGGCAATTACATAACTGCTTTATTGTACAAAGTATGTTGTTTTGTGGAACTTCCATCATCCACTTGTGAGACATGACTAGCTTAACTTAAACGAGACATAATTTTTTTTTTGGGTACAGCTCTTCTTGCTAAACGGCAGGAATATATTATTTATACAATGCGAGCAACAGGTTATATTCAGTTAAGTCGCCTGTGCTATCTGCCTGGTCCCTGATTCACATGCTTGAACCAAAAAGTGCGTCGAAAGGACCGTCGCTGAATGAGTGAAGTTCACTTGGGCTTTTCTGTACGTAATATAGTCGAATCTTCCTGCAGTGCATGATTGCTAGCCGCGATGCCGTGTGACTAGCAACAGTAGGAGAACCGTCACTCCGTTTATTTAGAGAGTGGGAACTAGCAAGAAATTGATAGGAACGGCGGATGACACAGAATAGGGGTGCTACCTCTTCCCTGTCAGTTTTGTACTCGTTCCCGCCCTGTAAATATTGCATTTTTGTTTTGTATTAATCTCGTACACTGTGCGGTTTCAGTTACTTTCGCATCATTAGGATTAAATGTGTGGGCTGCAGCATGTGTAAATAAAAAATAAAAAGAATACGTACCAACAAGTCTAACAACGCACATTGCGTCATCCCATCGTCTCTTTTGCTTCCAGTCTTCATGCACGAACCGGCTCGAGGATGCCGCATTTTGTGAAATTTGTTCTGTCCATCGAAGGTTCGCTTTGATGATCACTCTATTTTCAAGTCTATGCTATCCTCCTAAGTTGAAAAAAAAAGAAAATCTTTCCCACACGTTCTTTAGGCACATAACACTGAAAGTGTAGGAATTATTCCTGCGGCAGAGAATAACTACAGACAGTAACGGTAGCAGTCTTGAGCTGTGTTATGATGAGATTTCAACGGGACCAATGCTACTTCAACACTGCACTCCACTTTAAGAACTGAAGACAGTATGGGCATAGCAAACAGGCTGTGTGCAAGGACTGTTGGCACCGTCCGCATGACCTGGTTGCCCGTACTTGTCTTCGTCGGAAAAAGGCCACCTTTAAACTCACTGTCACCACCAAATAAATGCATTATCTCCTATACTGGCAGAATCAGTTCCTTTTGGTGTCCTGCACCCATTGCTGTTGAAAGTGCAATTTTTCACTTTTCTATCCTCTCGCCTTCGAAAAACAAACTTGTCATATTTCAAACTGTATAGGAAGAGTGGTCGGTAACTCTTCCCATCCATAATTTTTGCACACGCGCGGTACATCAGAACTGCATCGGCAACTGAAATATAGCTCTCACATACTATATGCCTTCGCTATAGAAATGAATAAAGAAGACGAATGGCTATTCTGGTTTTAACACGTAGTTTCGCTATGTGCATTACACATTTTGTAAGGCAGCCTACTTGCCACTTGCAAAAGAACACAAACACCGGTCGACTGAGTTTCCACAGGCACGTGGATATCACAGCGAAAAAATATGAAATTCCAACGAAACGTTGTAGCATAGTTCTCTTGAGAAATAACACGTGCTTCTGGCGTCAAATCGTAAATGTCGTCTTAAGAAGTCTGCACTCTTTCCGTTTAATTTTTGTTGCAATAAAGAGACATTGCTCTCGCATGCAACTGAATTTTATGCTCGATTTTTGCAAGGGTGTGTGCGTAATACCATTCAATAAATGGCAGCTTGTAGACTGTGCTAACGTCTGTCACCTCTACGCACAACACGTCACTCGAAAGCGAGAAAAGAGGTTACATTCCGATAACCGTAAATTGTTCCTCCAGGCATGCAACAGTGAGTTCTCTCGTTTGTATAAGAAAAATAATGATCAATGCTTGGCTTCTCCGCTAATCATTCCGGCACACCCGTTTCTGTTTCCTTATATTTACAGTTTGTCTTATAATTAAAGCACACCTGAACTTTGGAGAAGCCAATGAGACAAAGTTTATACGATCTAACAGTACAAAAACGGCCTTCTTTTACCGAATTTCGCTGTTTTGTTCTAAGCCTCTCATTATTACAACAAATGCACGCTCAGGATTTTTGCTGTTAGTGTGCGCCAATATCAGTAAAAACACCATCAGAAAATGCAAGGAGCATTAATAAAACAACGGTGTCCAGCTCCCGAAGGTACCTGCAAGGAAACAGCTCAAGAACTGGCATTCTGGAGTGTTTTGGCGTCTTCACGTGTATTTGGGGTTGAAAAGTGCTACTCGCTAGCTAAATTATGCGTTCTTTTTTACACTGTCATATGAGTATTTTCACTGTTTATGTAGAAGAATGTTGTATTTGAGTTGCTAACCGCCGATACTTCTGGCTTTGGAATGCTGTCCTCTTTAGAAAATCCTGCGCGGCGGCGACGCTATTAATTGTATTGCGCAACGTTATTATGAGTTATAGAGAGAACTCTAGCTACACGGAGGTACAGTAGTAGTAGTGAAAACTTTATTGAAAATGTCCGGCGATATGGGCGGGGTGGGGCCATGAGCACCCCAGCCTAGGTGACGGCCTCGAGTCCTTGGACTCGGGCGGCTTCCTCGGCGTGCCGGACGGCCCACAGTTGATCGGCGAGGTCGTGGCTGAGCAGGGCCGCCTCCCAACGCGCCCCTCGGTGCGAGACTGCCATTTCTATCCCGTTCGTCGGGAACTCCTGCTGCTGGCTACCGGCGCATGCCCACAGCATGTGCTGCAGCGTCACTCTGGCTCCGCACGCTTTACAGTCGTCGGACGGATAAATGTCGGGGTAGCAGAGGTGAAGGATCGCCGGGTTAGGATATGTGTGTGTCTGCAATTGCCTCCAGGCAACCGCCTGTTTCTTGTTTAGTTTGGCGTGCGGTGGTGGGTATTTACATCTGTTCAATCTGTATACTGTGGCGTGATGTCTCTGAAAGTGGTCATGCGATCCCCCCACGTCCACTCCCGCATCGCTCTCGCGGTGGGCGAGACGTCGGGATTGCCGGCGGGCGCCGCGGCTCGGCATGTAAGTCCTCGAGCCGTGGCGTGGGCCCTCTTGTTTCTCGGGAGCGGAAGGTCCGTGCGGGCGGGGGTCCATACGAGGAAACTGTCGTTTTTGCGGCAAATATTGCCCTGTTGAATTTGGAGAATGCGGGCCGCTTCCCGGGAGATCCGGCCGCTAGCGTAGTTGCGTATCGCTGCCTGCGAGTCGCTTATTATCACCTCGGCATCCGTGGTGGCCACCGCGAGGGCTATCGCTGCTTCCTCGGCCGCCTCCGTCTCTTCCGTGCGTATCATCGCGCTCGCGACGCAAGTTCCGCTGTGGTCCGTGATTGCGACCGCGAAACCACGTTGCCGCTCGTAACGGGCCGCATCTACGTAGACAGTTTCTTTGTTGCTGCCGTATTTCTTTTGCAAGTCTCGCGCGCGCCTGTTGCGCCGGCCAGCGTGATGCGTCGGGTGCATGTTCTTGGGCAACGGCGAAACGGCGATGCGCTCGCGAATCGGTGTGGGTATCGCAACCTTTTCGCCCTGCTGTGTGTAGTAGCTGATGCCCAGCGTCTCGAGGATGTGTCGTCCGGTTCTGCTTTTTGACAAACGCTCGTACTGCGCGACGTTGTGCGCTTCTATTATCTCGTCTAGGGTATTGTGTAAACCCAGTTCGAGAAATTTATCCGTACTTGTATTAATCGGCAATCCTATGGCACGTTTGTACGCCTTGCGGATGAGGCGGTCTAGTTTAGCTCGTTCGGCCACCTGCCACTTGAGGTAGGAGGCGACGTACTTTATGTGACTGGTTACGAACGCCTGTACCAGGCGGATCGTATTGCTTTCATTCATGCCACTATGTCTGTTCGTGATACGCATCAGTAACCGGATCGTTTCATTGACCGCACGCTCTAGTCTGCGTACGGTTTCGCCGTTGTGGCCGTTGGCCGACAGGTGCAAGCCCAGTACCCTAATTTTGTGAACATGCGGGATGATGGTGCCGTCAGATGTGACTACCCTAATTTCTCTGTCGGCGTGCTCGGCTGCGGAATCGGAGTTCTTGGGTTTCCGGCCTCTGCGCGTGGGTCTGTAAAGCAGGAGCTCCGATTTGGCCGCGGAGCATTCGAGGCCCGTGTCACGCAGATACTCCTGCACCGCGTCGACAGCCGCCTGTAAGGTTTGCTCTACGTGGCCGTCATTTCCCTCAGCACGGAGGTACAGGAACAAAAAAATTCTGAGCCATTCCAATGTGTGAAGGTGGAGGACGAGCGAAGGTGTGTAGCACACGACTAAGAAGTGACAGAATATTGAACGAAGGTACGAACACATTTATTGTCTTCATCGGTTGTCATCGTCACGAAAGGTAGGCACAGACATTTATTTTTTATAAATCCACCTTCATTCGTCTTATACATTCGTTATATACATTCGTGTTTTCATTTCGCCACATATTGAGGCAAAGAATTTGAGATCGAAATCACCGCACCGACCAGCAGTGGGCCAGTGCCGTCAGCGCTTTCTTAGAAGGAGCGGCAATATGGGGGGGGGGGGGGGGAGGAGGGGGAACGCTGATATGAGCGGCAACGGAACGGAGGCAGCTGAGGAAGACGACTACGACGAGCGCGCGAGCAGTCACTCGAGCCATTGCTGATGATGATATTGCCGCGACGCCATCTGTGCCCAACCACGCTGACGGGGAAGACGACGACCTCTTGCGTGCAAGCGAGGTGCCAGAGAAGAAGAAGCCTGAACTGAGCGCTTGTCCTAATTCTCTCGATTAAATACCGCTCTCCGCTCTTGTCTCCAGCGAGCCGTGACAATATTTTTTACTCAAACTGATTTGTTAACCGACACGATAAATGCATGGAACCCTATCCATAAAGAGCGTCGCTGTAGCAGCTAATGAATAAATTATTAAGCAAAGAGCGACTAGAACCCGCGAATCGAGGCACACGAGGAAGAGAAGAAGAATGGTCACGCTCTGCATTTCGAACGTGCCACGCGGTGTAGCAGCTGCAGCACCGCCGGCATCGAAAGCGGATCGGCTTCGCCACAGCGGTTGTTAAAAGCTCCCGGAGCAATTTGTCCTTTCCGAAGCGCGCATTCACTCGCAGAACGACGTTCAGGCGCACCGGAGACCGGGTCGAGTTCAAGAGCGCCGCGATGCTAGAGACCGGGACGAGCGCTTCCTGCAGCAGCAGTGACAGCAGTTCGAGCTCTTCAGACGCGGACGTGGACCCGTTGGGCGGCCGCAGCCCTATCGCACGGCCGGCGAGGCGGCCGGGCTTGCAGCGCCTCGAGTTGCGCGAGCTTCACGAAGTGCGCCAGATGCAGGCGGCGGCTCGTGGCGATGGCGCAGGCACCGGGCTGGACTCGCTAGGCCTCGCAGAGCCGGCGCCGATGAACCAGGTCAGATAAGCATGTCGAGCGCGATGGAGTTAGACCAGCGTGTGCCGTGTGCGCATGTTGGAGCATATATACACGGGATGTTTCAGCGAGCACTTTCAAATATCTTTAGAAGTTGACTGTGGCAGATATCACAATTCTAGTTCATGAGCTGGCCTACTCGAAGCGGTGCACAATACTTGCACAAAAAATTGGGATGCAAAATCCGCTAATTAATAAACATCCTTTACGCTTTAACTAATTGCATTGTGGCCCATATTGCAATTTACAAATTATAGCCGTGGAATTCGCAAGGCGAAAGATCCACTTGGAACGAATTTCCAAGATGAGATCAGTTTCGAGATATAAATTCCCGAACTTTACATAGATATGCATTGGCGTTTCTGTTAAATTGTTAATAAAACGTCGTTTCATGTACTGAAGCACACGAGTAACTGGAATGCCAATGCATTGCTCTGCAAAGTTCGGGAATTTATATCTCGAAACTGGTGTCGTCCTGAGAATTCGTTCCAAGTGGATCCGCCTTGCGAAGTCCACTGCTAGAATTTGTGAATTGCAATATGCGTCATAAGATAATTAGCTAAGAATAATTAGTGAATTCTTGCTAATGAGTCAATTTTCAATTTCATGTTCTTGATAAGGTAGTGTCCGCAGCTTCGAGTAGACCGGCTCATAAACTAGAATTGAGCCATCTGTCACAGGCAACCTTTAAATATGTTTGAAAGTGTTCGCTGAACCGCTCTGCATGTAGGGTAACGGTATCGGGCGTTTACGTTGAAGCGGTGCGCACTTGCGCTGCTAAACCCGAGGTCATGGGTTCGAACCTGGGCGGCTGCCGCATTTCGATGTGAGCGAAATGCAAAAAAAAATTACCGACGATTACGTTACTTCCTAATGCGAAACTTGAGCGCAGCAAATAAGCTGTTTCACCTTTTCGATAGATTGAGGCAAAGAAATCGAGCAACACATGTATGCGCTATCACATAATTTTTTTTTATTTTTCACACGTATTCCTTTAACAAAGACTCCACTAACAGTTCTTGACAGTCATGAAGGAAGCTTTGTGGTCGGAGAAATAGACTGATATATGTTCGACTTGGTACACCAATGCTTGATTCTCAAAGACGAGATCTATACAAGTGCCTCGCGAGGTTGTCACAGCCGTGGGACGCGTTACGAGCGAGAGCAACGGGATGTTCTCCCGCATAAGTGTTAGGAAATTGCTGTTTGTCTTTATGTCAAGCCGCCACCGATCTGGCTCTCTGATTGCCACCGCACAGGGCGAACGGCAGCGGCAATTTCGGCTCGGGCGGTGCACATATACAGATCCGCCGCCACCGATCTGGCTCTCTGATTGCCACCGCACAGGGGTTGCATTGGAGGAGGAGCGAAGAAAGGAATTAAGTTCGAGCCGGCGCTTTGACAACCGGAGACTCGCAGGAAGAGGGGGGAGGGGGGCGGCGTGTACACCCAGCGGCAAACGATGGGGGCAGAAGCGCGCGCAGCAAGCGGACAACACGATAAAGGGAGGAGGGAAGAGATAGCAGCGACTGACTGATGCCGCTGACGCCGATAGTGAGTCAATCCCAGCTGCGGAGTTGGTTTCAGGGACAACGCCGCCGATGCCGACACAAACAATATGATACCCTCGCTTCCGCAGCGCTAAGAACCAGGTCTAGCCGTGGGAAGGTGGTCACGTATTCGTCGACGTGCCGGGGCCTACGTGAAATAACCGGCGCGTCGTCAACTGAAGAGCACCCTATCCGCCACACAAGAACAGGGGGGGGGGGACCCTTTCCTCCTCTTTCTGCATGGCGGCGACGGTGTTCTATGCAGTCACGTTATCTTGACTCTCTAGCGGCGTCAGCGGCATCCAGCGGTATCAGTCGGTCGCTGCTAGCGCTGGGGGGGATGAAAGGAGGGCGGAGCTGGTTACGAGGCCGACGACAACGCCGACGACGACGCGAAACCCAGGAACGGACGCCAAAGAGCTGCGCTCTAAAAAAAAGGAAAGAACTCGTGTACCAGCGTGCTTTGAGTGCACGTTAAAGAGGCCCAGCGGGTCAAAAATTAATCTGGAGTCTCGCTACAGCGTGCCTCATAATCAGACCGTGGGTGTGGCATGTAAAACCGAGGAACATAACTTCATTATTAATATTTATTAAAACGTGTTTTCTTCAGCTTTTTTGGCCACGTTGAATGGTTGGACGATCTTGCGCAATAAACAGTGGTACCATACCCAGAGACGCAAGTTGTCTAAGTTGGGCCACTGAGTGTGCGCTGGCTGATGTTTTGCCGACCGGGCAATACATGGGGCCCGGGTTATATATCTGCCCCGGATGGACAACTTGTCGACAGCTGCTGTCTGGCCTCGTGGACAACTTCGGCACTGCTTATGCGACATTGGTATGTGCCAATTCTTGGCCAATACCACAGAATTAATGTACCAAGGTGACGGAAAGCGCATGTTGCTTTAAACAGATAAAGCGAAAGCGCTGTCTCTGGAACAGACAACTCCGCGTCGAGCGGGACCGCTTGATAGATAGCGGTTGCCAGGAAGTTGTTACAGCCAGGATACTAGGTATGATGGAGGTTATGGTATACGGAGTTTTAACTGGTGGGCAGTGATTACGACAAGATACAGTGTGTCGTAGTATCATTCGGCATTGTGGCTGACAGCGAGATTGCCACTTCGTGTGTACTGGTGCACCCGTAACGTTTCTTGATCCACGAATAGCATGGAGATATACAGCAGGTTACACAAGAACCCAATCGCTGACTTTGACGACAATATTCGATGGTTTCTGGCACAATTTCTTTTTTGACTAAATTTAAAGAGAAACACATCTGGTGTGGTGGACAGCACAATCTTTGTTTGGGCTGGATTAATCACAGAGACCAACATTGTTTGCACATTAAAGTTATTAATCTCACTTAACGGCAGATTAATAACTTACTTGACTAAATAGAAGATTGATAATTACGATTAAACCTAATTACTTTGGGACGCATATTGCAATTTTCAAATTGAAGCCAGTGGATTCGCAAGGCCTAACCACTTGGAACGAATTCGGAGGATGAAATTCTTTCGATAATCTCCAAAGCATACGAGAAAAGAAATTTGACTTCCAGTTATGTTTGCCATAAGAAATGCTTAAAAATGAGTTTCGCTAGAAAAGTAAGTGGAGCAACAGGGGCATTTTTGGTTACCGTATGTCTGACGGCGCACATCTCGAGACCACGGTGTCATCCTGAGAATTTGGTCCAAGTTGATGTGCAGCCGCCGCGATGGCTTAGTCGGCACGTGCTTCTGTTGCTGAGCACGAATTCGCTGGTTCGATTCGCAGCCGCGGTCTCTTCTCGGGGGGGGGGGATGCAAAAACGTTTAGGTGCACGTTAAGTGAACGCCGGGTGGTCCAGAGGCCTCCTCTAAGGCGGCGCCTATCATAGCCCTGCAGTACTCACGGTCCGTAGCTGTTAGGGCAACATCTTTGAGAGAACTGCGTGTTTGCCTGTCGCATCTCTTGCGCTGTTCCCTTCAATGACACAGCCACAGTGTTACTTTGGGACGTTAAACGCCATGCATCAATCAATTAAAAGATCAATTGCGGGCTACAGTTCGTAAATTGCAATATGTACGACAGTCTTCCGTTAAAAACAAAGCTTTCTTAATTAGTTCATTATGCATTTTGATTTATTGCGCAGGTGATGTCCGCCTCCTCGAACAATCCAGTTCAATGATTAGAAATGTGCTTTTTCCCACAGGAAACATTTAGAGACCAGCCCTTAGACGCCCGTTCATGCGTTGAGCGTCGGAGTGCCTCGGCGTCCCTGATCGTCCCTCGTAACCGAGCAAACGAGCAGAGCGAAAGAGAACAGAGCAAACGCGGAGCGTAGCCGGGGATGAAAAGCGGAGATAGCGAAGGGAGCGCGAGGAGGAAAGTGCAGGAGAAGGTTACAGTGAAAGCATGAGGTGGAAAGCGGGAGGAGAGTACGCCGAAAGGGTGAGGAGCAAAACAGAGTGCCGCACGAGACTATGAGATAACGCCATAGTACGACAACGCAAGCGTCGGCGTCGCTCGTAACCGAGCGAACGAGCATGGCAAAGGATGAATTCGAAGCGGATCGCAGCGGCGGATGAGAGACGGCGGTAGCGAAGAGAGCGCAAGGAGGAAAGTGGAGGAGGAGGTTATGGCGAACGCGTGAGAAGGAATGCGCAGTGCCGCGCAAGACGGGCCCTGGCACCATGTATGGAAACAAAGCGCTGCATGTGCGGAGGTCTGTAGACGGCGGCTGCTGTGAATCGCAACCACGCGTCACCCACGCGCCTCTCTAGATTTCCCGATTAGCAAGGCAGTTGCGCCACACTTCGCTTTGTTTGCAACGTGCCGCACAAGACAGCTTGTCTTGTGCGGCACGTTGCACGAATATGCAATATGCACTATGCAATATGCACGAATATTGCAATATGCAATATGCAATATGCACGAATATTGCATAAACAGGCCTGGAGTGCAGCCTGATTCCGGTGTCCAGAACCGGTAACGCACTCCCTCACCAGAGCAGGATTGGTCACCCTGGTGCTGTACTTCGCCACAGCCTGCTAAATGAATACAGCTATATATATTGTAAGCACTATTAACCTACTTCGTCGTTTTCATTTGTACATAGCCCTCATGCTGTTCTTCGCGCATGAGCTGAGGTTTGTCCTTCTTTTGGAATACACAGCGCTGGACAACTTGGTCGGTCTCAGTATTATAAAGTGGTGGAGGTACGTCAAGACCCCGATGTCCTCTCGCGTTCCCGTCCTCCCTGGAGCTACGTTCCGGTCACCGCCTGCGCACGGCTACCCCTACATCGATGGACACTTCCAAACCCGGCCCTTCCGGCGCCTGTAACCCTACCACACAGAAGACCCCGCCTGCGGCGCCCTCTTGGACTGTGACGAGCCCTCAGCGCGCTCACCCTGCCTTTGCGGGACTCCGCGGCGATAAACGTCGACGATTGGATTGACCACTACGACCGCGTGAGTCCTTGCAATAAGTGGAACGGCACCCAGAAATTGAGGCACGTCGCATTCTACTTGACCGGTGTTGCGAAGACGTGGTATTTCAACCACGAATCCGACATCGCGGATTGATCAACGTTTACATCCAAGCTGCAGCAAATCTTCGCTTCCTCGTCTGGCCATGCAGAAGTTGCCAAACAGAAGCTGGGCACGCGCCTCCAACTTCCACAAGAGTCTTACACCTCATACATAGAGGATGTCTTGGCTCTGTGCCGCCGTGCGAATCCTAGCATGACGGAAGCCGAACGCGTTCGCCACATATGAAAAGGCATTGGGTCAGTCGCGTTCAACGCCTTAATCGTGCAAAATCCGGCTTCTGTCCAAGGCATGACTTCCGCGTGTCAACGCCTAGACGAGCTGCAGTCTATTCGTCTTCAACATGACAGCAGCGATCCTCAGGTTCCCCATTCTCCAGATCTACGTGCTCTTATCCGCATCATCATCCGCGAAGAGCTTCAAATACAAGATCTAAGGCATCCACCTGCTGCCTGCGCCCCCCCCCCCTTCAACTTGCGCGAGGTCGTAAAGCAAGAGTTGACAGCGATGACTACACCCACGACGCATCTTGCTCCGGTAGCGCGCTCCACACCTACGTACGCGGATGTTGCTTCGCTACCCACCTCTACCGTGACCTCCGTGCCTACTGACGATTCCTGTGACCATTTGGCTTCGATGGGAACCAGAACACTTGCTGCGCCATCCTACCCTCAGTGGCGTCCACCTCGTCCGGTTTGTTTTTACTATGGTATACGCGGCCATATATCTCGCTTCTGCCGCCGTCGCCAGCAGGATGAAGGACGAGGCTATGCTGAGCACGAGAGAGACCGCACTCGCCGATCAGACGCCTACTATCCCGGATCGTACTCGTTCCCTCAACAGCGTTCTCCGTCTCCTCCAGCTGCTTCCAATCTGCCTCATAGTTGCCGTTCGGCCAGACGTCGTTCTCCATCGCCTTACCGGCACTCTACATCACCGCTTCGCCTCCCTTCCCATTTAGTCGACCAGCACTCGGAAAACTAACTGTTGTAGTTTTTGGAGGGGAAACTGCTTCCTATCGGTCTTCAAAAATTCCTCCTGTTCGCCGGGCCATTATGCTTTCTGTAACTGTCGTGTAACTGTCGTGTCGTGTCATGTAACTGAAATAAATAAACTGTCGAAGGTGTTCCCGCGTCAGCTCTCATCGATATCGGTGCCGCCGTTTCTGTTCTTTCTAGTGATCTGTGTTCCCGGCTCCGGAAAGTAAAAACGCCTTATCTTGGACCTATTTTGCGTGGTGCTAATAGTGCACTCATTCACCCCGACGGACAGTGCACTGCTCGTGTTCTCATCGACAGCATACGCAACCACATTGAGTTTATCATCCTTCCAACGCGTATCCATGAACTTATACTGGGTTGAGACTTCCTACATTCTGCTTCAGCCGTCATTTCATGTAGAGAGGAAGTTGTCCATATCACGGATACAGCGCTTGCACCTGTTGCGGACTTCGCTTTCATGCGTGAACTTGGCCGTCGCTGCAGACCACGTCTGGTGTCCTGGTCACGAAGGCGTTGTAGCCGTAACATCCGGTCAGATCGCCGATGGAGACGCCCTAGTCGCCCCTTCTTCCCGCTGTACTTCTCGCGGAATTCTCATTGCCACCTGTCTCGTCCGGTTTACACGTGGCCGCGCCCTCCTGTCTGCTTGCAACACGACCCCAGATCCTGTGATGCTGCCCAAAGGGATGACTGTGGCAACCCTCGCCGACACTCAACATATATCTATAGTCACACTTTGCCCTTCTTCATCGCCAGCACCAACCTCAGGTTTGGATGATTCTTTCCTTCCTGCAGCCGTTCTTGGTTCTGACCTAACAGCCGCGCAGTCCGAAGCCTTAATGGTGGTCTTGGCAAAGCACAAAGCCTGTTTCGATAGCTGTTTTCCTGTGTTGAGCCAAACTTCTGCGGCTACACACCGCATCGAAACAGGTGGTTTCGCTATAATACGACGACGCCTCTATCGTGTATCGCCGTCCGAACGAAAGGTCATTGAACAACACGTTAATGACATGCTTGCGCGGAAAATAATACGACCTTCATCTAGCCCATGGGCTTCTCCCGTGGTTCTGGTAAAGAAAAAAAGATGGCTCCGTTCGCTTTTGCGTCGATTATCGAACGCTCAATAAGATCGCGCACAAGGACGTATATCCAATACCTCGAATTGATGACGCTTTGGACACATTACAAGGGGCGGAGTATTTCTCCAGCCTTGATCTTCGATCAGGATATTGGCAAATTCCGTTGAACGAGACTGACAAAGAAAAGACCGCATTCGCTACACCAGACGGACTTTGTGAATTTAACTTGATGCATTTTGACCTTTGTAACGCTCCTGCCACATTTGAGCGCATGATAGACAACGTACTTCGTGATCTAAAATTGAAGACCTGCCTCTGTTATATGGACGATATTGTCATCTTTTCCTCTGGCTTCAGCCAACACCTTCACTGATTAGACGAAGTTCTCAAGTGCCTTGCAAATGCTGGTCTCCAGATCAATACAAAACAATTGAAATTTGCAAGCAAGACAATAAAAGTGTTGGGACACGTCGTCTCAAAAGATGGCATCCAGCCAGACCCCAAAAAGATTAGTGCTGTTCTCCAGTTTCCTTGCCCCCAGCAACAGAAAGATCTACGTAGTTTCCTCGACTTGGCGTCTTATTTTCGTCGATTTATACGCAACTTCACTGCAATAGCAGCTCCTCTATACACAAGCTACTGGTTACCGGTGTCTCTTTCACATGGACTAACGACTGCGAGTCGGCTTTTCAAGCTCTTAAGCGACATCTTACTTCGAGACCAGTACTTCGCCACTTCGATAATCGAGCCCCCACCATACTCCATACTGACGCAAGCGCACAAGGTATTGGCGCAGTACTTCTGCAACGTAATGCAGCCTCTAAACAGCAAGTCATAGCATATGCCAGCCGAACACTTTCTCCAGCTGAGCGGAACTACACCATTACAGAGCAAGAGTGCCTGGCTATCGTTTGGTCGATTCAGAAATTTCGCCCGTATACCTTTACGGCCGTCACTTCACCATCGTCACCGACCACCATGCTCTGTGTTGGCTATCGTCAATGAAAAACATGTCAGGAGGCTTAGGACGCTGGATACTCAGCTTGCAGGAATATGACTTTACAAGAACGTACAAGTCTGGAAAAAGTCATCATGATGCAGACGCATTGTCTCGCTGCCCACTCTCGCTCTCTCCCGGTAACGCGCCGTCGTCTTCCCCACCACGTCGTTCCGATGCTACGCCTGCCTCACACCAGCTCTCGATAACGCCCCTGGACCAAGTTACGCTTTCATCACGCTCTGATTTCATCTTGCTTCAGCGAGCCGACTCCTACTGTGAGCTCTCATGGATCGCCTTAGTGGGTTTGCCGAACCACCCAACAGCCGCTTGCGACGCCAACTTCTACAATTTCGCCTTCAAGGTGGCGTGCTACACCGCTACGTTTACCACCCAACAGGTAACCGGTGGGTCCCAGTTCTACCTCGTTGCCTTCGCCTGCGAGTATCAGAGGCACTTCACGACGACGTATCGGCTGGCCACTTAGGCTTCCACAAGACTTACGACCGCATAAAGACCCGTGGCTTCTGGCCTGGCCTATCCACAACGGTGGCCAAATACATTGCCTCTTGTGCGTCATCTCAGCACCGCAAACGCTCGACATCCCCTCCTGTCTGTTTACTAAAACCTCTCGATTGCCAGGACGCACCTTTTGAATTTGCTGGTATTGATTTATATGTTCCCTTGCTGTTGACACCCTCCGGTCACCGTTGGATTGTTACTTCGGTTGACCATTTAACAAGATATGCCGAGACTGCCCCTCTGCGATCCGGTACCGCCTCTGAGGTGGCCGACTTTTTCTTGCGCTCTATCGTCTTGCGCCACGGGGCTCCTCGCATTCTTCTCAGTGACTGTGGCAAGGCGTTCATTTCTTAAGTTCTCGAGGAAGTTCTCCGGGCCGCTGATAACGTCCCCAAATCTACTTCTACCTATCATCCGCAAACCAATGGCCTTATGGAGCGCTTCCATGCCGTACGCTGTCTGACATGATTTCCATATACATCCGTCCTGACCACACTAACTGGGATAAAATTCTTCATTTTGTGACATTCGCATATAATACTGCTGTTCAACGGAATACCGGCTACAGCCCTTTCTTCCTTGTGTATGGATGATCTCCTTCCACCATATTCGACAGAGAATTCTTTTTAGCACCTTCTTCGCCTAACGCGTCGCTTGCGGAAGATTTTGCTGCCCGAGCTGCACATTGCCGTCAAATCGCCCGGCAAAGCACAGAAGTTACCCAAGCTGAGCGCAAACGTCGCTGCGACACCGAAAGCTGTGACCTACGTTTTCACCCTGGAGACCAAGTCCTGCTTTGGATTCCAGTCCACACTCCAGGCCTCTGTGAGAAGTTCCTTCAACACTAAATTGGCCCATACACCGTTGTGCAGCAAACATCTGCAGTGAACTATCTCGTCCGCCCAGTACAGTCCATCACTGACCGGCGCCGCCGGAATGCCTAAATTGTTCACGTCTCGCGTATGAAGCCCTTCCCTCCCCGTTTAGATAATCTCTAATCAGCGGCCAGTCTGGCCGCTTCCATGACGGGGGGAAGTTAGTGTAAGCACTATTAACGTACTTCGTCGTTTTCATTTTTACATCGCCATCATCATCTTCCCTGTTCTTCTACTTCTTCGCGCATGAACTGGGGTGTTGCCTTTTTTGGGAATAAACAGCGCTGGACAACTTGGTCGGTCTCGGTATTATAATATATATATACCGGGTGTTCAAAGTTTCCTCCGGGTTGTTAAAAAAAATGCGAAGAGGAGTACACAGACGCCTATTTTTCTACCTAGGTTATGTGGCCAGGCGGTCGCAGACTGTGAGGATAATTGTCATAGTAATGTCAGTATTTAATTAAATTCGATAATCAACTTCTTATTTACTGCAGTTAGCATGTATGTTTATATTTAAAACTCAGAGACGGTGCGATTTGGTGACTATTTCATTTTGTACAATTTTAGCGCCTGTGTCCTGAGATATGCACGGTAGCAGCGGTAGCCATAATAGTCTACCGCGGCGATATGATGCCCGCGGCTATGGTTAATCACGAACGATATTTACTTAATAGAAACTTTGTGAACATGCCCTTGGCCAGTGTGTAGCTGCGTAGATGCTGTACGCCACAGCTCGTAATTCGGCCCCGTATCAAACCAATGTCGCATAGACATGGAGTAGTGGGAAACGAAAAAGTGTTCTATGTTATTTGGTTTGTTAACATTCATCACCACTAACAGTATAGTACACTCGAACAATACAATTGCTACTACTATTAGACTATCACTACTGCTACCAAACACGTAATACTAATGACATACTACAGACCTCTGCTCTCATAAACTGCTATATAAAGCGACATCTCTGCGCCGACATTTACATTCGCAGGAACGCAACGACGTCGAAGTGGTGGTTCGACCAAGGAATTGGTACGTGAACCGCAGATTCCAGGCAGTGCTTTCCACCACGGCCATCCTCTGCAGCGTCGCTCTTCTGATTTATCTTGGCTCGACCCTATGGATTCGCATAAAGTACCGCGACCTTCTCCGCGCCAGCACCCGAAGGGCTCATGCAGAACATGCGGACCTTCCCCTGTTTTCAGGCTGCGACGAAATGGCATGCCGACTCTACATGGCTGCTATAAGAGCTTCCATCAACAAATCTCAAGACCCCTGCAATGACTTCTACGGGTTTGTCTGCGACGGCTGGAAGCGTCAACACCGTCTCCTGTCTGTTGTGGACGCGGCTGAAGATACAATGTACAAACGCGCGCTCAACGCTGTCGAGCAGGCTTTCCAGGACAGCCACAACCAGGCTCAAGCCGTTTCGTCTGTGACAAGCGTCGAGAAGAAAGTGGCCGCCCTAGCCAGGTCCTGTATGGAACTTTCGGAGAGCAGCCTGCAGGATCTGAGAAGGTTCATGTTCGAGCGTCACCTGCCATGGCCCGAAAAATCTCGCTGGGACCCACTAGCGATTCTGCTCGACCTGTCTGGAAACTGGAACGTTCATCTCTGGTTTCAAGTCAACATCAGACTGTCTCCGCTTCGCGTCGGTAGCACCGAGCCAGTACTGAAGATTGTTCCCAGTGCAGCTTTTCGCTCGTGGATGGCTAGCATGCGTGCATTCGCCGGCCATCCAACAGGGTCGGCGCCGTGGCTTCGCTACCACATGTACGTTCGCAAGATGCTGCGCCTGTTCGACGGTTCAGAGTCGGCCTCTAGTGAAATCGTCTCAACCATCGAGGCAATGGACAAGCTCACACTAGAAACGCTGGGACCTGCCATGAATGTGCCTGAACCGAGAATAGTGCGCATGTCCATCCGCAACCTTACCGAGACGGCGACTCTCCGCATTGCAACCGGTCGCCTGGTCCTCCTCTTCAACGAGCACTTTATGTGGGCACGAGGCTTCTCTCCCAGTGATATCGTGCAAGTGGAAAACCTGGGTCTGTTGCGGTCTGTCGTCTACATCCTGGGACTCGATACCGAGACGCAAGAGGCGTTAACCCTGAGCCTGGGTCTTCGCGTCGCCAGCGAGCTGGGCTGGATGGCCCACAGAGAAATCGCGGACATCACGCTCGAGCTCGCAGGTCTGCCTCCGTCGGCTCACACGCGCCGCTGCCTCGTCCAGATCGAAAGTACCGTGGGTGTCGGATGGCTCAGTCTGTTTCCCAAGCATCAGGAAGCCGAGTCGTTCGTTCGAGACGTGAGAGACGTTCTCATCGATGACGTGGCGCGTCGAAGTAAAGCGTTTCTTCAGCTCCGTGCCCATAGTACCGCTACCCCGCCGAACAGGGACAGCTTCCTGGCCAGCGTGCTGCCAAAACCGTCACGCCGCGCTCGCTTTTTCATCGACTGGCTGAATCTGATGACAGGACGCTGGCGGCTACATGAGCGAGACATCACGAATGTTCTCAAGCCGGGCTCTTTGCTCAGCCATCAATGGAGTTTTAAAGGCGCACTCACGGTTGCGGAGGACTACTTGGTCTTTCCTATCTACCACTCGGACCTGCCGCCAGCTGTCAACTACGGCGGCGCCGGCCGGCTAATTGCTGACGAAGTGCTCAGGGGTTTGTTTCACGAGCTGGCGTACAACCCAAGCCATAATCGAAACAACCGAGGCCGCACAGGGTTATTTGAACATTCGAACTACACCCTGCCGTCGGATTGGCCCCCGTACCACGTGGATACCAAGGCTCTCCTGGCCGCCCTGTCTGCGTATAGGCTAGCTGTCGTGCATGACTTGAGCAGTGCGTATGCCAGGCTGTCGAGCCTCGCTCAAGGCAGACTTTTCTTTGTGTCATCGTGCTACGCGCTTTGCTCTAGCGACCACTACTCGGACCCTTTGTACGGGGACGCGAGGCGCCGTTGCAACGAACCCGTTAAGCAGCTGTCAGAGTTTGCAGCAGCATACCAGTGCAAGGTGCCATTCACCAAGCTCTAGATATGACTTGAGTTTCCTTGTTTTTTTTCTTTTTGGATTATTTCACTTGCATATACGTTTCTCAATATTCCCATGCCGGGCGCATACGGCTTATTAAACACTTGCGGAGCATCGCAGCACCATATGCGGTATCTTTAATGCGTGGTTAGTTTAAGTATGCTCTAAAAGGCGCCGTATCCTATTTAGGATACCTGACAGAATTGCTCGATACTGCAGTGTCAATCATGTATCATGTAGAGCCGTCAGGTGCACTATATGTATTAAGGGTGTGTGAACATTGGAAACTTTCGAATTACGAATCAGTGTCCTATTCGATTGAAAGACCGAGTTGAATAGTCGCATTTCTTAAATGCGATTATTTTTGAAAATTTTTCGTATATTTCAGAACGTCAACCGCGCCCAAATAAATATAAAATTGGAGCTAAAATACACTAAATTTTCACCGGCGCGGGCGTAGTGCCGGCATAAAACATGAGAACATGAGGCTACGCTACTTAGGTAGCCATACTTCACGCTCTACAGCGATCATTCGCACTCCCTGAAGAGCCTGTCCATCTGAATACACTATACTCGTAAATCCTAATGCTCCATTTGTGCTTTATTAAAACGCTTCATAACGTATTATGACAAACTTCCTAACTTTGACTACTGGGATGTGAACTTCGTTTTATTATATTATTTGTAATAGACACTTCATGGTTCGAATACTATTACAAAAGTATTAAATTTTTTATTCGATTTGCTTATGGCACTGTTCGATTCGTATTCGATTCGATACCAAATATCACTATTCGCACACACCTGCTACATTTCCGACATCCCGCACGACTTTCGGAGCCATTCGTGACAGCGGAAAAACTTCAATCACGCCACTGCATTTATTTTTATGTTTTAGATTCAGATTCAGATGGTTTCTTGTTTTCAATTTTTTTCCAAGATTCTTTTTTTTTCCATAACCCCCCCCCCCCCCCTTCATCCCGTTCTTCTAATTAAAAAGAATTGCCGCTCACATCTTACGTTGACTCTCGACGACAATGCGATTAGCATTCAAGCTGTGTAGTGACAGACAGTATTTCGGAAGTCGCATTATTTGCACCTTTGGCGTATCACTATTTTTTGAGGGAGGAGGGGCCAAGCCTTCCTCTTTCCATGCCTATCTCTCCTATATAGTATAAATTAAGAAAGAAAATTTAGCTTCTCCTGTACTTTTTGGACTTTCCAGCATTCCGCCGAGAGTGGTTGCTTTCAAAAATGGGGGGGGGGGATTCAAATGACATACCTTGCCCCATACTTTTGACAATGGGGAGGCAAGTGTTGCCCCCCCCCCCCCCGGTAGGTACGCCTACGACAGGAACACATGCGTCAAAGGAACAGAAGCGTGCGCGTACACAAACAAGAATATGCATATATTTTAAAGACCGCTTTTGCGCATTTTATCTTTACGCGAAATAAATCTTGCACTGCGAAAGTCGAGCGTCATACTTATTTTGTTCTTACAAGACATCGTGACGAACATTTAATAAACAAACAAGGAAATTTCTTGTATATTAACGACTCTCGTCCATACTCTCTTCTAAGTTACTAACTTTTGTAAAGTCTCTGAATTCCCCTATATATTAGCCTGGTATTAAGGCATTTTTGTCATTGATATGTCCAATTCAAAAGAGTGAGTTCATGAGATCTGTGGGCCCAGAAGACCTTTACGGATCTGACTAAGTGAGGTCGAGTGAACCCGGCTGAGTAGAATTTGGTTAGTCTCAGTCCGAGTGAGCCCAGCTAAGTATAGATCTGGTGAGCTCGATTACCAGTGAGCCTGACTGAGTATAGTTCTGATGAGTTTGAATCCGCGTGATCCCAGCTACGTAGAATATCGGTGAGTCAGAGACTCAGCGAGCTCTAAGCAAAAAAATATAATTTGTGAGTGAGTCTGAGTGAGCTCCGTTTATTTTCCTGACCTATGGTCAAGCGCCTATAAGGAAAGAAGTGTAGCACGCTTTGACAATAGGAATGACACTAGACAATCAGTGTTGCAAACTAAGCTCGCGGATCAAGCAGATGGTTTTACGGAAGTTGTATAAAACGTATGGTAAGAGAATGATGGTAGGCTTTTCAGCGAGAGGGTGAGGTTGGGGGAGGGCGGACAATTTTTTATAGGTGAGGATGGGAAGGTGGGAGGAAGGGCGGTCAAAATTTTCAATCTAATGGTGAGGTGAGGAGGACACTGGCATAGTGAGGGTGAGGGAGGAAAAGAAAAAAAAAATGAAGGCATTTGCCCACCTCTTGTCGCGGCGTTGTCGTTTTGACATTGTGCTGCTAAACCGGAGGGCGTGCGGTATCAAGTCCCGGCCGTGGCGGCCGCATTTCGATGAGGGCGAAACGCAAAAAAACGCCCTTGTACTTTTCATTGGATGCCCATTAATTAAAGAAGCCCAGGTGGTCAAAATTAACCAGTAGTCCCCCACTACGGCGTGCCTCATAATCACATCATGGTATTGGCACGCAGAAAAATCCAGACTTTAATTTATTAACTCGCCTTCATTAAAAGAAATTCTTATTCTAAGAGGAGATATTAAAAAAGGGAAGACAATGAAAAAGGCGGCAGATCCCACGCCCTATGGGAATCGATGTTATGCGAACCAGTGTGCTGCGAGCCTACCAATTAAGTTAACGAAACGACCATGACAGCATCAAGGCGTAGGCGGCTGTTTCATGGCCTAGATGACACACATGTCATGATATTCATGTCATGCCTATCATTTGTGTTCATCATACGCCCTTGTCATACTATGCCAATTTTGGTAATTATCAAGTTCACGGAACGAAGATCAGAGCACCAAGACCAAGGCGGCTAGATAAATGCTGTGAAAGTGGCAAATGTTGCCCATGAAGTGCTTTGCATTTAAAGTGATCTATGGTCTCATCCTCTCCACAGATTGGGCAAGAGAGGAGGGCGCCAGGCCAGCCCTGTTATAATAAATATGTAATAATGGTGTTTGCCAACTTAATCAGGTAAACATCACTTAAGTTTTTCTGGTGGTAAACGAATTTTTGTGCCGAGGCGATAGGACGTGTCGATATTCGGGAAAAACTGCTGTAGTTTGGTTCAAAATGTCTTGAGCAATTGCATATCTCCTGAATGTAGCAGTAGTTGATGATGAGTAGCTGATGTAGGAAGTAATTAATGACAGGACAGGGCCACTGAGGGCCGCTCTCGCGAGATTTTCAGCCATTTTGCTCACAGATAATCCCTCATATCCAGACACCCAAAGTAATCTAGTTACATTTATATGGGCAGGCGCGATAAGGAAACTTCTTTTTCGCCATTTCATAGACTGCCGCGTTCTACAACGGTAACTGCGGCATCTTTGGTACTTGCCTTGAGCCACGAGCCAAAGAAGAAGAAAAAGAAGAAGAAGAAGGAGTAGCTTGAACGTTCCGTCGAATCCTTGCTTTCTTAGGGGCTTCCCAATGAAATGCCCGCTGACGAAACCTCGTGCACCCACGGTCACCGCGTTTTCGTTGCGTGCTTGATTCTGCTAGCACCGCTGTTGCTATTCGGCTTCGCGGCGCTCCTGTGGGCCCTGGTGCGCGCCATCGTAGGCACTTCGTCCGAGCCGGGCCCTGAGGTCCCGCCTTTCTGCTGCCCCGAAGCTATCGGAACGATAATCATGCTGTCCAACCTGACGGTGGACCCCTGCGACAACTTCATCGGCTACGCCTGCTACAAGAAGAACAAGAACGAGGTGAACCGCCAGGCGATCGTGGAGCGCGCGCTAGCCTCGTCCGTGCTTCACCCGACTCTTCAGGGCAAACTGCGCTCGCCTGTCAGCGACATCCTCAGGATGCACCACGAGAGCTGCCTCGCCTCCGCCGTCGGCAACCTGTTCACCGCGGAGCACGCAGTGAAAGCCGTCGTCGACATGTTTCGGCGCTGGTCGGGAACGACCTCGCCGCACGCCGTGGACCTGATCAAACTCGTCGGTCTGCTACACTTCCGGTACTACATCTTCAGCGTCTTTAGAACGGACAGCGTACGGTGGCGCGAAAGGAACGAAACGGTGTTCGTCATCGCCGCTCTCGCCGCGCCACACATACTGACTGCCGGCACTTCCTATCCCACAGAGTTCACGAAAGTCATGTTCGACACGGCGAACAGTTATGCAGGTCTTAACATCACTCGCGTCGCCTTGACGGCTTTGGTTGCGCGACTGCAAGCCGCACGCAATGTTTTCGACGAGGATATCTACGCGGGGGACTTTTCCTTCCTGGACGAAGCGTTTCCCAACGCAGACATGTCCTCGTGGAAGGTAATTCTGAGGAACTTCCCACTGATTGGCATGGAGGATCCCTCCAATATCGTGGGCATCGTAGACGTGCTCGTCGACAAGGACGCCACCGTACAGGCAGCGGCGCTCGTCTACTTTTCTGTCCATACGGCGTGGTCATTGTTTGCCCGAGAAATCACAAATATGGAGGTGGCCGCTAGCCTAGTGGCCCGGGCGGCTTTCTGCGGTGAGGAGATCGTGAAACTGTTTCCACTCTGGGACGTGTTGTTGACGCAGCAGATGACCAGTCCCGACCGAGACGCTATTGTGCTGCAGTTATTCCACAGAGTCGCCGACGCCGTGCTTGCGGACGCTCAAGTCACCTTCTCCGCATACCTAAACTCGAGCGAGGTTCGCAGGGTGGTGCGAGGCGTTCGCGTCGTATTGGCCGTGGACATGACAGCACCGTACTCGCACCACCTGCCCGACGCGAGCGATAACTACTTCGAAAACGTGCTGGAATTCCGCGATTTCCATTTCCAGGTGAGCACTATCTAAAGGACGATTAATGAGGACAGAAGTTCACTACGCAAACGTAGGCTTGAAGTAATCAACAGTCATCCGACAAGACATGTTGCTTGGCCCAAAGCTGCACTTCAGCGGCAATCCTTGTTCAACAACTCTTGATTGTCTTAAAGGCATATTAGTAAGCCCGATTATTATCGCACCGTGTAAATCAGGAGGCCTAATTAGCACATTTCTATAGTACGTGACAGTAGATGTAAGCGAGAATTCAGGGCTTTTCCTGCTTACCTGACTGTAAAAAAAAAGATTCTGTGCAAAAGAAAAAAACGACCATCTAGCGAAGCAGATTTCGAGGCGAAGAAGGAGCCGTGCACGCACTGTTGCACATTTCGAGCGTTTAGGCAACAAAATGACATTACGGATTCCAGTGCAACTTTATCTCAGTCACCGAGTACCCTCGTCACCGCATTCGCAAGCCGCGCGTAGGGCCAGAGAAATACGCGCCTGTCCTAGTAAGTACAGCCACGCTCTCCTGCGTGCGCGTTGTGCAGTACTCTCGGTGAATCCGAAATTCAAGGCGTCGCCGCGTTTTGAGTCGTGCGTACCCAGGTACATGGCTGCGACAGTATAGGCCTATCATATCAGTGTATGTACGACGTGTTCATTCTCAAATGCTGTGATCCAGTAGTAGTGCAAAATGGTTTACTTGAAGCCGGGAGTTAGGCGGCGCAGCGGCACGAGAGAATAACAGAACATTTTAACAGGTACAAGAGCGATACCGTCGACCTCCAGTGCTCTGAGTAAGTTTGTTTTCACTCTTTCAGGTGAGACGCATCAACGCTGCGCGGGGCCTCTCAGGGCTGCACAGGCTCCGACATAACTTGTTCCAGGCGTTTGTCAGCAGAGCGGGTAGTCATATCGCCATCTCGGCCGGCGTCTATACGCTCCTTAACTTCAACGTCACCCACAGAGGCAACCGCACCCGAGTCAACGGCGCCGCTGTGAACAATGCCGCTGTCCTTGGCGTCCTGCTCGCTGACGCTCTCTGGGACGCGCTGATCGACAGAAAGAACTGGGATTTCGAGACTGGTCAAAAACTGGTCTTTCACGCGTACTGTAGGAGAGAGATCCTCGGACGCGACCTGGCCCCCGATCTGAAGCACGCTCTGCTGTCGCTGCAATCCACGGCCCGCGCCGTTGCTGCTCCGGGTTGGCACCGGAGGGCGCCGGCGTTCGGCTACTACCATCTTTCGGCTAGTCAAGTATTCTTCATGCTTTTTGCCCTGCACCACTCGTGCCAGACTCTCGACTTAAACGACGACGATGATGGGCTGAGCCTGTCGGAGTCCATTCGGTACGTCGGAGAGTTCTGCCGTGCCTTTGGTTGCGCGTCGCAGCCGCGGATCGACTGGGCCACTGTCTGTGAAGAGCCTTCTGAAGACAGACGCACTGGGCTTCAGTCCCACCTATCACGGAAGCGTGGCGCGAAAGCTGTGCATTAGCCGGGGTGCACGCATCATTCCATTTGCTAGTAGCGAGGTGCCAAGGGATACAAAAGAAACAGAACTAACATTTGTTTTACGGTTCGAGTTGTCGCGCACCCTATTTTTCCTCATCGATACCTCGTGAAATGCTTTCGTAGCTATTGGCGCTTTTCAAGTTTTGTACTGTGGAAGTAACTTCAACTCAGACAGCAGTTAGGATCTCAAAGTGCTCCTTGTCTGTCACGTTATTTAGCTGCTTTGTTCTTGTGCGCCTGCTGTGTCGAACACGTACACTGCTACTTGAATCCGGTGAACGCGCGGGACATTGTTCTCTTTGATTCTGGATTTTCTAATGAGCTATATTTGCCGCTTTGGTTTTGCATTGATTCAGTTATTTCCTGCCAGTTTCGCAAACCACAGTGTTTTAGAATGATGACTTCAGTGGTGCTTTACTATGGACGTAGTACTTGTGAGCTGCCGTTTCATGCATGTTGAAACAAGATGCGACATCCTCTTATGCTTGCCCTAGGTGCTAGGGTTATGCCTTCTTGAATCACCTGTTACGCAACTGCTTGCTAGGCTGTGGAACGTGCCGCATGTATCCGCAGTTATTCTTGAAGGCTGTGTCGTTTAGTATGTTGCCGTTCCCAGTCGTTTTAACTTCTTTCATTGCAAACATTGTTTAATGTCCAGACCACAACCTGGCCTGTGCGTGTGATGTTTTAAATTCTTGTTTTCATTCTTTTCGGTGTTAGTGTTCTCTATGACCCACCCCTGCCTAAAGCATGGTACATAAGTTGGCATTGCTGCGAAAATAGAAGGTTTGCCTTGATGAATCTATAAAGAAAAAAATGGTAGGCGACGCTAATCTTTGATTTAGGCGTCTCTTAGTGGCACTCGCACCTGGGCGTTGGTGGTCTTTTGGTTAAGCGAGTGAAAGACTTTCGCCTGGCACGATATGCGGGCGAGAAGGGAGGGAGGGCGTGGGGGAAGCGCAGCGCGTGTCGCCTGGGCGGGGCGTAGCCCCTAGTGAGCAGCGCACGAAGCGCACCTTACGCGCCCTCTCCGATGATGACGACACAGCATGTAACAAGTGCGCATGCGCAGCTTGTCTTGTCTTGTGTTCCAGACAGTGGCGCACACCCACTATGGGGGATTGGCCGAGAAGCAGGCGGTTTTTCGTATGCTTTCGTATGCTCGTATGTAACTGTAATTTAGACGTATGATGAAAATATTGTGAAGAATTTTGATAAAATAAGTTAATGTAAATAAATAAGATAATAGAAACTATTGATAATTTTAGAAAGTCAGCAAGGTACTCTTTTTGTATCTCTAATAAAATTGTAAATTGCAAGAAAAGCATCCCTGTGGCTTGATCCCAGTGAGGTCGCACCAAAAGAAAGAATGGTTGGCGAGGTTAGCGATAGCCCAAGTTTGGTGAATGAGTGTACTAATAATTTTCTTTGTCTTATAAAGCGGCGGCAGGAGAGAAAATAATGTTCGATAGTTTCAGGTGCACTGCAAAAAGAACATAGAAGGGACATAGCGAGACCAGACCTGTGTAAGTAAAAATTTAGAGGAGGTATACGGCATCTCAATTTCGTAAAAGAAACTTCCAATTGTCTTGAAGGACACCAATTATTATTCCATGGGAAGCCAAGATGGTGGAAATCAGAAGACGGTGTTAGTATGGATGTTGCAGAGTTTTGGGATATAGCGAAATTTCTGTACCTAGCCGCGGTGACATAAGCTGATGTCGGCAAAACAGATATGATGGGGCCGTTGAGGGATGCTCGTGCGAGTGAATCGGCCATTTCATTCAAGTGTAACCCATGATGTCCTGGTACCCAAAGCAAACATACTTTCCGTAAGTACGGAGGTACCATCGAACGAAAGGTTCTTTGAATTCTTGTATCTAAAGATGCAGTCAGTGCTGCACATACAGATAGCGAGTCGGTCACAATAACAGCCAATAGGTCGTTTTGGGGAAGTTTTCGTAACGCTAATATAATCGCTAATAATTCTGCTTGAAATATAGGTGTGAAATCGGGAAGGCGAAGCGAGTAAGACCATTGTAGAGATTCAGAGAAGATCCCCACTCCCGCCTTCTCATTGCACACAGAAGCGTCAGTGGCTATTACATTTTCAGTGGTTAGTTGGTATAGGTGGTCGTGTAAGATGTTAATTAAATCTCGCCTTGGTAACAGTTTAGCATGATTCGGAAATATGTCCTCGAACTCAATTTTGAGGGCTGTTAAGTCATTATTTGAATGACAAACTTGGCGTATGGACACGTCCAATTGTTGTAACTGTGCTTGCACAAATAATATCTGAGGGCTGTGGAATCTTGACCACGATGCCTGAAAAAACTCAGATGGTTCAGTGATAAAAGCATATTGCGTTCGCCTTTTTGAAAACTCATAAATTTTTGAATATGTCTGAACCGTAAGCATGCGGAATCTGCAATCTAGGGTGGGTATATGGGCTTCCTGATATAAAACAGCGTTGGCAACAAATCTAGGAAGCCCGAGGCATGACCGTAGAGCTTCTCTTTCTAAAAGTATGAGAGGTTTAATTTTGTAGGCGGGGCCACCGGAAAATATTACGCAGCCAAATTCTAATATGGGCCTAACATACATTTTATAAATAAGCAGTAAGGTATCCCTGCGTAGTCCAGAGCGACGGTGGCTGAGCCGGCGAAGCATATCTACGGCTCGTTCTGCCTTTGTTTTAATATGTTCAATGTGACTGCGCCAGGTGAGTTTGCCATCTTAAATAACACCAAGGTACCTGACTTCGTCAACATGAGGAATGATTTCCTGTCGGTATTGCAAAGATATATGCACTTGTGCAGTTAATGGGAAGACTAAGACCGCACTTTTGCTAATATTTAATGACATACTTAATCTCTCTAGCCATGTCTCCAGCATTCCTAAGTAATTTTGCAACGACTGTTGTAGAGAATGTATATTGCTTGCGGAGGAAAAAAATGCGATATCGTCCGCATAAACATAAACATGTACTTCCGGAGACAAAGGAATGGTGCTTAGCAAAATGTTAAATAATACAGGGGAAAGAACGGAACCCTGTGGTACACCTCTTGTCTGCTTGTGTTTAGACGTCGAAATACCGTGTTGGTAACAATAAAATTCTCTATCCCTTATAAATTCGCAGATTCAAGCGGTTATATATTTTGGGGAAATTCGTAGACTGAAGCTTATCGAATAGAATGCAAAGTTCTACAGAGTCATATGCTTTTGCTAAATCTAGCGTCACCAAAGCTGCGTACTCTCGTTTGCGGCGAGCAAGTTTAATGCGGCTCTCTAAATCTGCATGGGCGCACCATATGGAGTGGCCCGGACGAAATCCAATCTGACAAGGACTGAGAAGGTTATCATCCTGCATAAAATTTGTTATACGGCCGTGAAGAACCCTTTCTATTAATTTGACCACATTTGAGGTAAGAGAAATTGGTCTTATGTTTTCCAAGTCAAGTCCGGATGATTTTTTCTTCAATAGTGGGATAATTTTAGCTACTCTCCACTCTCTTGGAACCCATGAATTCTTGAGAGAGAAATTTATTATGTTTAGTAGGTCCTGAGGTGCATAATCAAATAAAACTTTTAGCATTCCTGTTGTAATTTCATCTGGACCGGGGGCTGACGCCGGCAAAGAATTAATAATGCCTTCAAGCTCTGTCGCTGTTACTGCTACAAAGTCGTCTACCAAGGGAGGTTTCTTTAGTCCTATCGGCAACTGATGTGTGAAACGTCGCGCAAGTCCTTGAGCAATTTTCTCAAGTGATTCTGATAATTATTTTGTTGATAGAACGACAGATTCGACGTTCACGGGGGCCGGTATAGCTTTGCGAGATCGAAGAAATTTAAACAGGGCTTTTTTATTGCTAGACTTCTAAAGGTATGTGTAGTGCCTGGAATCGTAATCCTCCGTAGCTTTTGAGACTGTTCGTTTAAATGTGGTAGCTATATATGTATAATCAGCCCAATTAACAGGAAACTGGTTGTATAAAATCTTTTTCCATACAGCTTTTCTACGTCTAAAATCTCGTTCGCACTCAGAATTCCACCGGGGACAATATGAGCCATCCTTATAAGATTTCACAGCAAATTTAGCTTTTTTTGATAACTGTTCTGGTATTGAACATAGGCTCATTGCTTTAATATCCATCTCCATGCCCTCCTGGGCTTGTAAAGCTGATCTTAAAGCATTTTAAAATTTTTCGTAGTTAACAAAAGTACGCATATTATTATTTAAACTAGTTAACGGAGTAAGCAGTTCAAAAATTATAGGAAGGTGATCACTGTTAGTTCCGGAATCTACAGTCTTCCAGGAGGTGACTGTCATGCTCGGGGTAGCAAACGTAAGATCTAGGGCAGATCGCGACTGACCACGCACGAAAGTATGTGCTCTCGAATTTAAGCAGGAGAAATGATTCATTAAGACCCAATCCCACAGGCGTTTGCCACAAGTGTCCGTTCGGAAACCCCATGATACATGATGAGAATTAAAATCTCCCACTAGTATGATGTTCTTCTGACTGCGAGCAATAGAGGTATCTAGATAACGGGTATCTTGTACTCCAACGGGGAAGTACGTGTTAATTATAGAAAAAGGTGTACAACCAGGTAGTATTATATCCAGTGCTAGGATTTCACAGTCTTGGGACATTATCTGGTATGCTATAGTAGCTCTATGGCAGATTTTTGATGACGCAAACAACACTAAACCACCGCCTCGGGATGGGCGATCCAATCGAAAACATCGGAAATTTTTTAGATGATAAGATTGACCAGCAGCAAGCCAAGTTTCCTGTAAAATAATAATATCTGGAGAGTATGTAGAAATAAGATATAATAAATCTGTTGCGGCCGAAAGTATGGAACGACAGTTCCACTGAATTACTGGTAAAGTTCCTATGGTGAATAAATCCGATTAGCAGAGACTGCTTGGTCTAAAACGTTCTCTTTTAAGAAGTCCTTCTTAGTCGGGGTCTCTCTAACGTACTTTTTTGCTTTGGAGTTCATGGGAGAGCTAGATTTTTTCTCTGTCGGTGACCTTGTTCGTTTAAGAGATCGGGGGTCCACATCTACATCTTGATTTTCCACCCCATCTGTGTCGGAGAGACAGATTTGGTCGACTTTCTCAGGAGTTGATGGCTTTGCTTTGGTGAATCGTTATTTGTGAATGACTGCGCGGTCGATATCTCAATAGGTGGACTCCGCGGTAGACCCGATACCTGATCCACAATATTGAGTTTATTAGTTAGTTGAAGCCACGGAGTTAATTGTGAGGACAGCACCCGAACAAGGGAGTCGGTGAGATTTGTCGTGATACGCTACATTGCTTTCTCCAATGCCTTTTCTACGGAAGCTGCCACAGCCTCAGAGATTGAGTTTTCCATGGACAATGTTTGACGGGCCGTTATACCAGCATACCCTTGAGATCTGCTCTGAATTTCTCCTATGGCCTCACGACGAGAGCATCGACGTCTGTCAATTATTTCGAGGATTTGCATTTCTTTTGCCCTTGCAGGGCAATTAGGTTCATTCGCGGGGTGGGGACCACTGCAAAGGCAGCAGGACTCATTTCGGGAAGAACAGTCATTTGAATGATGGCCTTCTCCACAAATTCGGCATCGTGTGTTTGACCTGCAGGCTTTTATCGAGTGCCCAAACCGCCAGCACTTTAGGCACTGAAGGATGCGAGGTGATACAGGCTCAAGTCGGTATATAAGTGGCCATGCCTTGATTTTCGATGGGCGGTTCAGTCCAGCGAAAGTAGCTATGACTGTTTCAGTGGGCATGCGCTTATTATCAACGACACCGCTGCAACGATACACAGAAATCACGCCTGTCGCTGAAAACATTTCCAAGATTTCTGCCGGACATAGACTTATATCGACACCGCGGATTAGGCCTTTGGTACATGCAAGGTGATGAGGAATGAAACTGCTCACCGGATGTGTCGCAAAAACACCGCACTTCAGCAAATCTCGGTCACAAGCCTGGTCTGACGAGCAGCAAAGAATGCCCCCTCGGCCAAACTGTCGAACCTCGGTGATTTGTTGAAAATTGGCCGAGGCCATCCGGAGTTCGGTTTGAATTGCTTTGGGATTCTTCATGCGAATCACCCCGCCATCACTCGGAACCAAAGCCACAGGTACGCTGCTCGTCCCACTGCGTAAGAAAAGCTCCACCGGCAAATCAGAGTTAGGAACAGAAGCCGACCAGGAGGAAACCTCCTGGCCTGGCGACGAGAGTGACATTGCCAAGAAATAGGAAATTACTCTGGAAGCTTATCAGATATTAAACAAAAGCTCTAAACCAATTACGTAAAACACACAGATTAAAAGAAACCGCCAGCTACTTGACCAGAGCCAGTGTTCGGGAGCTCAGGCACCAGCTCGCCGCGTTTCACTCGCTCGTTCCAACGAGCGAGCGAGCGAGCAGGTAAGCGCCGGGAGAGGGGAGAGAGGAAGGTGGGACATCACATCCGCGTTGCTCGATAGATGTTCAGTCTATGCCAGGCAATTGTTTTCTATTGATTAGCCGGTTTAATATCATGCCACCTTCTTACAAAAGCACAAGTGCTCCATGCGAAAAAAAAAGACAACTGCGGCTGTGATTAGATATAAGTGCTATGGTGGACGACAAGTCGGTATAAGTTAAACCGAGGCGCGTGGAAAGGAGTCCTGGCTTCTGGACTGGCGCATCAAAATTCTCTGTTGCGTATAAAATCCGAAGCGCAAACTAGACTAAAGCTTTTACAAGGCTGTCTTCAGAGACTATAGGAATGAAGCGCGTTAGGTACAAGAAGACGCGGGTTGGGCTTCCTTCGGTGCACGGGAGGAACAAAGCAAAATGTGTTTTGAAAAACAACTGATGAATGCGAAGAAAATTAGATGGGAAACTAAGGATAGGAAGTACCTATAAAGGAAAAACGTTGACTCGCAACGAAAAAAATAGGAGTGAACGTGGAAACTGCTAGTAAAAGTCCTTCCAGGTTAAAAGAGCTTTCACGTCATAGTCGTGCAAAGGGACCAGTAAATGGGAGTTAAACGGGAAGTAAGAATTGCGGAAACAGCACGCTATATAGGCGCGATGGAGAAGTAAGCCAGCCCTGAAACTACGTGAAACAGCAAAAAAGAAAGATTCATACGACAAACGGTTTATAATAATTTAAAGGGCAGTGAAGTACTGTTCGACGCCTCATTAGTATGTCTGAGAGCACTGTGCTCCAGGAGAAATTTTTCTAAATTACGGCAATATGTGCTTAGCGGTGTGAAAATAGTACAGAGACAGCAGGACACGTGTTGTTAACATGTTGCAGCGTTCATCCAGAGGTAAATGAAGAGGTATTTAAGCTGTCCATAATAGAGGAAACAAAACTTAATGAACCAGTGGTAGAGAAGTGTAAGAGAAGCTGAAGTACTCCCGACGTAAAGACAGGGAACACAAGGTATGCAAAGAAACTAGTTTTTAAGGCCGTATATATTCCTTCAGGTTCGATGGCTGGTTAACACAAGCCACGAGTTTTAGAGCCTAGTATAGAGCAGGAGGCAAATTACGAGCGTAGTGGCATTAAGCATCGCCCCTTTTCAATGGGGATTTTCATAATGTCCATCCATACACTTAAGATCACTACTCTCAACTTAAACAGCATGCGCGCGCGGCTCAGAGAAGCAAAGTCGAGAGAGCTCTGAAAAGGGACGGTAACCGAACCGACCAAACTCGACACTCGGCGTTGATACGCTCTCTTCTCTCGTTGGCGCCGGAATATCTGGCAACCTTTGATCCTCGCCTCAGCGATGGATCGAAAAGCGAAATCTACGCTCGCATGGCTACCATTGCGTGGCTCTCCTCGGCGAGGCTTCCCATGCTTCGAAAACCCCGCTGTCTTGCCGCGGAGGTGCGGAGAGTGGACACAGATGGAAAACGAGAAGCACAGGGCAGGGAGGTGATGGGGGTGACGGCGGGGGGGGGGGGAGGGGGGGGACGTGGCGCCGGGCAACGTTGGCGCCGGGCGTCTACATGGAAGTGAGGAGGTACTTGCGTTGTCGGAGCTCTGCCACGGCTCCGGAATGACGAACATACGGCGTCGAACTGCGGCAGATTTTCTGCCGCCCGAACTTCGTCGTGAAAGTTCGCTCTATGTATTCTGGCCTTTACAGGGCCACAGGGGCGAACACAAGGGAAGGGAAGTGACCTTGACCATACAGCGTAGGTCGGAGCGATCAGCTGCGGCGGCAATCAGCAACGCGGCGTCTGCGCGCTTCCCTGCTGGGCTGTTTTAGAGCACAGGTCTCAGGCGTCCGCTTCTGCGTTTATCGTCGGAGTCCCTCGGAGTGTCTGGATGGTGCAGACGGTATCTTGTTCTGTCATACCGCTTCTCCTGTTGGCTACGCTGCTTACAAGGTGTGCCACTTGATTCTCGGTAGCCTGAAGTTTCCGTAGTGTGCTGGCTCCTGAGCCGTCTTTTGGGATGTTTAGGCCAACAATCCGGAGGGAGCCGATTTGAGGGATAGGGACGCCATCAAGAGAGACTTCCGATTCTGTAAATTTACATACTGGGGATCTTCCTTGAGTTCGGATTTTAAGTACCAGGAATTCACATTTCTCCGGTGCGCAGAGAAGTCCGCAATTCTTTAGGACAGTGTTGGGGTAGTCTACGACTTCGCGGAGGGCGTCCTGGTGCTGTTCTGGGGAGCCGCTTCGAATTCAGATTCGTATATTGTCGGCATACAGAAAGTGCCGTATGCCGTCGAGCTTATCAAGAACCTTCGGGAGTTTCGGCATAGCGATGTTAAACAGAAGGAGCGATATAACTGAACCTCGCGGGGTACCTTTTTCTGCTACTCGAAATTTGTCCGTCTTGAGATTTCCTAGGTCGATGGGCGCCGTACGGTTCGTCGAGAGTGCTTGGTCGAAGTTGTATGTACGCTCCCCACAACTGGTGTCCTGCAGATTCTGGAGAATGGCGGCGTGCCCTAAAAAAGTATTTTTAGGCTCGCTCATTGTCCAACCTTTCTTGTGTCCCCCACAAGTTTTCGTTGTTTGACCTCATATGACACATCATTACTCTGAAGCACCTTTTTTCGAGAACTTTAACCTGTAAGTAAACAGAACGTTAATTAAAGCTATATTTCACAAAAATATATTCTTGCAGACGATTGCTGAAGCTGACTGGTCACGTGTGTCATCTAAACATATCGCCGTCTTTATACAGTGAGTTTGTCTCTAATTTTGACCTGCATTCATTCTTCTACTCAAATGGTTACATGCCACGCACAAAAAAAAAAAACTTATTTTTTGCATACATCCACGTTAACTACTAGCATTCTGCGAAGGTTATGACATAAGGGGCGCTATAACGTAAAGCTATTCCAAAATGTTTTATTCCAATCTCCTGACGTGAAGTTTGCGTAACCGCCAACGCAAGCTTCGCGCGGTCACCCGCAGGGTTGTCTGAAGAGACCAATCAAACGCTCTCCGCATTCATAGGAGGTCATTTATGTTTGCTTGAAAAACGAATAACATTGCCTACACTGAGTGGCTTGTCTTATCTAATTGGCTGACAAGGGCGAGGAGCACGCTAAAGTGGAGAGGGTCTCGATGGGGCCGAATTACTGCATTGAAGATCGATAAACGGATGAAGAGGGTGGTGCCGACGTCTGCGATTGGTAATGATAATTATGTGCATTCAGTACTTTTTCCAGCTGATATTATATTTACGTTTCAACAGTCATTATAACAAGAGGCGCCCGTACAGTGCTTCAGTCTTAGGCTGGAACTTAGGCTGGAAATCGCCACACTCGGAAGACAACTCACATTTAAGGCGACACAAGCAAAACCCACACAGGCGGCACAACAACAAGAACGCACGAAAGCGGCGCCCTCTACGGACAAAACACTACAACTCTTAGTACAACAGATGCAAAGCATCCAGAACTTCCAAGAACAACGCTGATTTACAGGGACTTAAAGGATACGTAGAAGAAACGCTAGCTCGATAAAGGCCACTGCGTAAAAGAGCTAATAGCAACCCCAACACACCGTCGGTGAGGAAAGCCAAGAATGGTATAATCTCGGACTCGACGGAATTCAAAAGCGAAATCAACAATGGCCAGTAAAACGCCCAGAACCGCAGACACCGCTGAAATATGACACTGGAACTGCCGCTCTTTCCAAAGAAGAGCGGCAGCGCTACAGACACATCAATTCGGCCATCGGTGTTACCATGTATTTCGCCGTGACCGTTCTTTTGGTCGCGGCGGTGGTGTATTAATCACTGTGTCCAACAATCTAGAATGCTTTGAAGTTAGTGTTGATGCTACATTGGAGTTCAAATGTGTACAGGTTACAATTAACAATAAAGCTCTTTTATTTTGTGCATGCTATACCGCACACCATCTACGCCCGTCGGCTTTTCTAACGACCTTCATGATATTCTGAACATAACTGAAACAAAGTTTCCTGGTCGTCCTATTTTTATTTTTGGTGACTTCAATTTCCCGAACATTAACTGGTCTAGCCCTGCGGTAGACGGTGACGGATCTTTCGAGTCGGCAATTTTTTCAGCCCTCTGCTCCTTCTCGCTAACACAAATGGTTACCCAGCCCACAAGGACGACAGCTACCAGCTCTAATGTATTAGACCTTTTGCTAACGAGCGCCCCAGATTTTGTTTCCGAGGTAAAATACTTGCCAGGCTTAAGTGATCATTCTTTACTGCACATCACGTTGAATTTACCGTCGAATAAAACGCCAAATGAAACGAAATCCATTTACAATTATGCTAAAGCAAATTTTTCTTCAATTCATGATGGCCTCCAGCTTTTTCTCGACGATTTCGGTAGTTCCAATCAGTCGGCCGAAGTGAACGGAGGTCATCGGCGCACTCCGCAACCACCGAGACTACGCGACCTTCACCGACCGCCCTTGCGCGGGCGCGTATTTAGAATTGCTCGTAGATACAGCAGGGCGTGCCACTTTTGACGAAGCTCGACGTTTCTGCGCAGTCGCGAGTAAGAGCGGGCGCAAGAGAGAAAATCTGGGGGCTTTTGCTCCTTGAATATATGACTCAGCCTAGGCACTACGGAGGAGGTTTCTTAGAGTGCGTTGTATTCGTTTGTCCCCTAGACATGCCGGCACTGCGGAGTTCGGTCGAGTTGGTTTATACGCTCCGCCGCTGGCTGCCCGTGCGGTGAGGCAGTGGGCGCGGACGCCGCTTGGTAATCGCTGTGTCTGAAGGGACAATGTTCTGACTGGTGTTTTATAAGTCGCGGGTCGCTTTTTTCGTCGCGACGATAGATTGGATTTTTTACAATCACTGCTCCAGGAGGGCACATGTAGCCGGCAAACGGAGGCCTCAGGAGAGCACCTGAGGTTATATTAAAGCAGGCGGCGCAGGATCTCCGGGGCACCCAAGCGGTAGCGGGGGGATTAAAGCTGGAAGCCGGGCGGCCCGTGGGTTGGGTCCGCAGAGGCCGAAGCGTGCCTGCGGGTGTTCGCATAAAACATTGGCTGTCCGCGATAGCGGACAGCCGATCTTATACTCCCCTGGCACGCGCAGGCCTCTGCGAGCCCCAACCCACGGACCAGTCCGGCTTCTAGCTTTGATATCCCCGTTGCCGCTTTGGTGTCCTGGAGGCGCCGCCAATAATGCGAAATAATGACACGTTGTTTTCATTAGTAAAAACATGATCGATTAAATATGATTGCGCCGACCGCCAACTTGCGACACTAAGTTCAGAAAAACCGCTCCCCGCGACTTCTGCCGGCACGCCTAGGGACAAGCGCATACACCGCGCGCCAAGAAACTCCTCCGTAGTACCTAGGCAGAGTCGTATTTTCAAGGAGCAAAACTCCCCACATTTCCTCTCTCGCACCCGCTCTCACTCGCGCATGGGCGGAAACGTCCGTCGTCTCCGCAAGTTCCACGCCCCGCTGTACCTACGAGCAGTTGGAAATACACTGCCCGGGCCGCTTTCGCCGGGAGTCATATGGGAAGCGGCTTTCTCGCCGTTTCCCACCGACCGCCTTTTCTTCCCGGGACGCGTATTTGGAAAATCCAGAAGGGACAACGCATGGCAACCGCAGCGCCACGCTATTGGCTGCCGCCTGCGGGGACGCGCCGTGGCGTCATGCCTAACAACGTACTCTCATCACCAGCGGTTTCGCGTAGCTTGTTGTGGGTCGTGGCCAACGCCGTGGCCAACGTTTTGTCGTGGCTGGCACGCAGACGCGGCTACGTGAAACTGGCGTGCTGGCGCGGTCGCGAGCCGAGGGTGACGCGACTTTCCGTCCCATCCATCGAAGCGCCCTCTCCGCCCTGCCGATTGATAGGAATCGGGACCTACGCCGGTGCGACAGTTTACGCTGCGAGGATCGCTGGGCGAAACCCATGCCGACAAGATCGGAACCTGTGAGATGGAGTCGTATTCCACCACTACTACTAATGATACGCAGCGCGATGCCCTCAAGTGGAAACAAAACGCCCTGGCGATTACTGTGCTGCTCACGTCCTGTTAATGCAATTCGGCATGCATCGACACGGCGTGAAAGCACTGAATAGCTTTTTAAAGTACGTGCGCTGGCACAAAACGTTATAAACAGTCCCGAAAGAGCCTATATTGTGTTGGAAGCTAAAGTTCACTCTAGATATCAATAAATGTTGCAGGTATGTGCCAATTTCTTCACCTAAATTGCAGAGAACTCTCTCTGGCCGTTATTGCATTTTTATGGCTTCCTCCATGTCCCAATATGCTGGATTTCAAGTACATTGAAGTTGTTGCAGATGCGAAATGCCACTTTTATAATGTATTTGGTTCGCCTGTTAAATATAGTTTAAAAAGTTCTGTTCGAAAAGAAATTCCCATCTTTTTACAACTGGGATAAATAATGTTAGAGGTGGAAAGCTGTTATAATGGCATTGTGCAAGCTAATACTTTAAGAGCACTGCTTTAAGTGAATTTCTAAAGCACAGCAATTTTGCTTGCCTTTTTCTGTTTTATAAACTGCAATGTACATCTTTGAAAGGCAGCCTGACCCTCTTTAAATTCGAAATATTGGACACAGACTGGGAACACTGCTTTCCAATACACTTGCTGAAACTGCCTTATCAGAAAACCCTAGTACACAATGCAGATTCATAAGGAAGTGACAAGACAGTTTGACAATTTTAATCATTGAAAGACTTAGCTAAACCTTTTTTGGGTTGTTTTTTCTTGCTTTCAGACGCTGCACATTGCCTTTTAAGGCATGTTTTCAGTGTTTCTTTTTTTATGGGGAGGGCATGTTAACATCTTTTACACCATGTCAATTATGTGGTGCCATAATGTGTTCTTGGATGGAGTCTTGCCCTTTCATTCAGTACAATATAATGTCGTTTATTGTGTCATAGGCCGTTTTACATTTGAGTATAAGTGTAGCATTTTGCTAAGTTTTGCCTCTGTCACCCAAGCTTGCAAGTTCGCTACCCACTGCTGGTGACGTGTGACACATGTGACTTTTGTTCAATAAAAGGAAGTCTGTCACTTATCCTGTGCACAGGTTGTCTTTTTGGATTACAATTTGTTGCCTATATTAGTTCTTTTGTTGCATCTCAGATTAGGAATGGCTATCATAGTTGACATCATTTAACCATATTGCACACAATGTGGATATGTACTTGCAATATATGGCCACCATAAATATAAATAGAAGTTAATAATTCAAGAATAGTGCCTTTGCATGGTGGGACAGCCATGAATTGTAGCTACAAGGTACCAGCGCTGCAAGTAGCACTGTTTGTGCAGAATATAGTTCAACTCAAATACTTTCAAACATCATTGTTTTTGTCTGCATTTGTATAGCTCCAGTTCCTGTGAACAACACACATATGGTGGAAGAGTGGCTTGCACCTGCAGTTGGGCCCAATGAATAGCCAAATTTCTACACGTTTTCATGTTATTAGCATATTAGTAGAGGCGGTCGTTCTTGTAGTAGCCTGTTTGCCCAGTGTAGAAGCCACTGCGGGTGTCAGGATGTTGTACACATTTTCGGCTTTGCAGGGGACACAGCATCTGGCACATAGTTTGTCACAGGCCATGTCTTTGGGGCAAGTTGGGTTTACTCACTTGCAAAGGGAGAACCAAGCTTGTTGGATAAGAATTAAACCGCCTGTACACTCAGTGGCCTTCATTTTGTGTGACATATATGGTTATAGCTGCCCTTGCTTTATGCATTTCTTGTCCGGCAGCAGTCCTGCTTTTGAAACACTCGGGATAGCTTTTAGCAAGCTGGACAGGAATAGCACTGAAAAACCAGCAGATGTTAATTGTCACACTTGTCATGCGAAGCTTCATACAGTATGATGAGGGCGGAAATTAATGAGGGTGTTCCTCAAGGCCTTGTAGCACATGTCATGAGTTTGGAGCAACGTGATGTATAGCACTTTTCTGTTCGCATACTATGGGTTCAGCAGGTGTGGCCATGGTTTAAGTGCAGTGCAAGGTCAAGAAAACATATCTATGAGCAACACCCTGGTAAAGGAGACGCTGGGAAAACTAATGGGAAGCCTGTTGAACATCTAATTGACCAAGTTGCTGGCTTCATCAGGCAAAGTGTGATAAAGAGAAGAAAGTCATCAACACATCAGAATGTTTTTGCATATAGACACTGCTAAGGTTCTCAGGCACGCCAACAAGTCTTAGTGCGCAGGCTATGCAAGACCAACTACATATGCCTTCTGTTTGGACAAAGAACTGTTCATTGTAACTGGATGAAGATGGAGTGGACAGAAATAAACGGCAGCTCTATTAATCTGGTTTCACTGACATTAACACTGATATGTAAGTGCGCATTGCCATACTCCGCAATGCCTTCTTGGGTGACATCAAGGACCAGCTTCAGGCAAAGGATAATAGACCAACAAGCTCAAGTTCAGCACTCGTGTGGTTACTGTGGAGGATCCATAATAAAAAGCACAAAACAGAAAACTCAACAGAAAGGATAAGGCACCATTTAACACTTAGTATTGCTGCAGCCCACCCCCTTTTATTTTGTCTGGTCATGCTACATTTTTTTCTATAGATAGGCATGAACTTATCCTGTGCGCAGCTTACTGCAGAGAGCATAGGTGATGTTCCCAATCGGTGTCCGATTTTTATATACACTATGTGCTGGCTCAAAGAGGCTCGAAACACTGCAATGGAAGCTTCTAGTAGAAAAGGTACCTGGAAGAAAAAAAACTGCTACAACCACCTTGGCAACATCTTGTCCCCTTAATAAAAATTGTGCTTCCGTATCAACTTCAGCCCTCCAGTTTAGAGTAAGTACCAGTGCACTTATGAACAACGAATCAATTCTCAAAGAGCACGTGCAGTCCAGCCAGAAGCATAGGCATGAATCCGCATTGTACTCCTGCATTGAAGGTGAATAATGCATTACAAAATGGCGAATGTGCCTTAGTAAGCTTCCCGGCAATATGAATTTGTAATGTACAAAGAATTGTCAATAAAGCTCACCAAGAGCACAGATGCACTTGCAAATTATATCACAATTGAAAATAATGAGTAAACCTATGTGCCCTTTCCACTCTTAGTATGCTTTACTGCACGATGCTACACCCCTGTATTGCAGTGTAGCAAGCTATGAAAGAAACGTTGCATAATTGAGCTTTTTAAGATTACCTTTTTCGCAATACACCTATGTACTGCGGTGAAGCATACTAAAAGTGGAAAGGGGCCACTGTCACTGGACATAAAAAGAGTTCTTTAATTATACACTCGCGCAACCGCCGCCTCTCAGGTCGCCTGAGTGGACATACTATGCTGGGTGATAGCGGTCCCCTCCCACTTTTAGTATCCTTCAGCGCGTAACTAAAATGTACTGCGGCGAAGAAGCAGTACATTTGCATTGGGTGAATAAACAAATGGTTTTTACAACAGTACAGAAATAAACGCGCACCATGCATCAGTCTACCACATGGAAGAGGGTCGCAACAAAAGGTAGCTGATTCACACAGGCTGTGTAGCCCGCTTATCAGTCGTAAAGGCTATTATAGGAAATTCAAAATTTCAGACACACAGAAATATGTTTATATGTTTACGTTCGCACTCCTTGCGTAATAAGACTGCCAGAACTTCCACAGTAGGAAGTAATTTATAACACACAAATGCGAACAACACAGACATATGCCTTGTTTTCAACTCGGTCGTCATGCAAATGACATATAGCACGGAAAAACGTGAACATGCTGTGTGTTAGCATCGTAAACTTCATACTAGGCAAGGAGCACACCACAATCCCGCGACAGCCGCTAATGAGACCAAAACGGGAGCACATATCTGTGAACGTGCAAATGGAGACCCCTAAGCCATTCTGTTCTTCCACCACCCCCCGCTGCACGGCTGCACCACTCGTATCAAGCACAGCACACCTAACACACATTCAGCGCTGAACAGTGCATGGGCGGTCGACGCAGTCGCATTTACATGACTTGTAGCGAGCAGCACATCCCTCGATGTCCGTTAAGCAAAGTCGGACACGGCGACGCCACATCGCGGTTCGTAGACCTTCGCTGCCGAGGCGCTAGGCCAGTTCGACATTTCAATTGTCAAGGAAGCACGGGTCACACAACGCAGATTCTGTACTGCCAGAGCTCACCGAGGCGAAAGTCGCACTGCCGCACCACGACTACTCGCGGCTTTCCGCCAAGTAACACAAAACCTAACACCAACACACAAGTAACGCAAGCCACGATCACATAAGCAACGTTGAACAACGCACCGTCCGCGCGAGCCGGAGAACGATCACGCCGAGAACGAACACACCACGGCGCCGCTCGGCGCCACCATCATGCCTTCTCAAAAATCCCTAAACGATCCTGTCCCTAGGACGAGCTAGGCACCTATGATCAGGTCACGTGAGGGATTTTTATACGGAGAGCACCGGGAACGAGAGTTATCGCTTGGCGCCGTTGCTAGGGGTGACATCACGGCGTCCCGCAGGCTCGTAAGCCAATAGCGTGGTGCTGCGGTTGCCATGCGTTGTACTTTCTGGATATTCCAAATACGCTCCCGGGACCTTTCTGCCGCTCCCCGCGCCCCGACAGCTCTGAAGCAATACCAACGCGGCTGCCCCTGCCGGCGCCATAGCTGCCTTGGCGTGTTTTCTACACCATGAACCAAGAGCGACAAGCGACCAGCTCTTCCGAGGCCCATGTTCTAAACGGGCGTGCAAAGGGCCTTCGGCCAATTCACCGCTCTGTTTCGATGGAGCATTTATCTACCGCAACGTCATTTTCAAACGAGCAGAAGACGCAATCTGCGATGGAGAACGCCGCGCGATCCTCGACAGCAACGAAGACGCCCGAGGTGGATACTGCGGGAGTGGCCGCCGATCCCATCATCGCCAATTTTCCCTCCCAACAACGAGAGGTAGACACTCCTAAAGCCCCTCCATACACGTTTCCGCCGACGAGGTCGGTGGCGCGTGGATGCAGGGGCTTTAGACACTCCGACCGGGGAAAGGATGGAGGAAGATGCTACCCCGAACATTTACGACGACAAAACTGACGACGACACAGGTGGCTGTTGGAAGACAGTCATACATAAGCGACGCATCCGCCAAAAGCACGCTAAGACGCAAACCTCCGAGAACATCTTGGGCATTCCGGACGCCTCCCACCCTACCGTACGCAAGCGCAGTCGGAATCAGAACCTACCTCAACTTCTTTTGCACTATAAAAAGATAATTCTGCGGCCTCACGGAGGACTTTGCCTCGATAAGCGGACGCGCCCAGAACTCGCCAGTGCTCTATGGAGTGCAACTGGCTTGACCACCGACGATCGTCAGGACATCATATTCCGACTGCGACCTCAGCAGAACTTGGCAATGATCAGCACACCCCAGTTCCACGTAGCCGACGCATTGTACAAGGTGAGGGAGCTAAACCTTGGTCAGCGTGTCTATCCCATCACAACATATTTTGCGGCCCCAGAGAACTCATACAAGGGAATTGTTCCTGGTCTTTTGCCCGGGACACCGTCTTCCAAGCTAGTGGATGAGTTTTTGGCTCCTGGAACTCAAATACTTCAAGCACGAATGATGGGTCAAACCAACGTTGCGTTGGTAACATTTGAAGGACTTAAGGTGCCTCGCTACGTGCGTTTCTATGGCGCAGAACTCCGCTGCTACCCCCATCGACACCGCCAACTGGTCTGCAAGATATGTCACAAGCTCGGCCATTGGGCTGATCACTGTCCTACGCCGCACGTGATCATTCGCGCGTCGTGCGGGACTGACAACCCCACCCCGTCACATCCGTGCACCCCACACTGCAGATCCTGTGACGGGACCCACCCTACAGCGGATCCAAACTGCCCGCCGCGTGCTACGCAGACACCGAACAAAGCTTGGGTGCAGAAAGCTCTCGAGAAAGAGCAGCGTGAACTCCAACCCTCCAGCGACCCGACCACTACCACAGATACGGCGGAGACCTGAACGTCGCGCGCCCCAAAGAAGGAGACCAGACAAGTCCAGTCGGAGACCCGTTCGAGATCCCGTCGCAAGTTCCGGAAACGCTCCAAGTCTCGGTCCCAATCCCGCGAGGCATCGGTGCGCCTCTCAGAGAGGCGCCCTCCTTCCCCATCTTCCCAACAACCTTACAAGAAGGCCCTGCAGACCAACGCCCCAGCCAAGGTGACCCTGGTCCCTTCAGGGGTGCAGCGGACCCCTGAGCAGAAAGCAGCAATGGAGGCGCCTTGGGAGGTAGGTCGGGCAGAGGGTCCCCCACAGCTCGCTCCGCCCCCTAAATCTCTCCCTACCCCTTCCTCTATTACCAATTCGTTATCAAATACCGATCCTCTAATAGAAATAGCCCGCCTACGTGGTGACATGGAGGCGCGCTGTGAGCGCCTGCAAAAACAAATGGACGCGCTGGCGGCAGACATGAGCACTAGTATGCAGGCGGCTCTGGACAGGATAGAACGCCAAATGGAGGCCCTTCAAATAGGGATTACGGAGCAAGTGAAATCATGTATAGAGTGCACTTTCGCAGGCATGCAAGTTCCTGAGCTTAGCGGTAACAACGAAAGCGCGCTTTCCGACCAAAGCTCTCTGCCGCAACCTTCAAATGTGGGCACCCGGCGCGCGCCTCCCTATGCACGGCCGCCTGCTGCCTCTCGCGATGATGATGGCGCCGCGTAACGCGGAGCAACTAGTGGTGCGGCAGTGGAATTGTAGGAAATTCCGCCGAAAACGAGGTTCCCTACAGCAGTATATCGTCACATCCACGAACCCTCCCGATGCCATCCTCTTACAGGAAGTCGATTGCACCCCTTCTTTATCCGGCTACAGCACGCTCTCGGGTGTCTCTCCTCTTGTGGGAGCCTTAGTTTCAAAACATGTTACATGTTGCATGCATACCACTAACATTGACATTCCTCACCAAATATTGGAAATAATTACGCAACGTAAACGCAGCGAGAGTCTGTTTATACTCAATGCATACAGTTCCCCCCGTTCGCGAACGCACTGTTTTCAGCACCTACTAACAGAATTTGGTAGGCTTGGACGGGTTTGTGTGGTGGCCGGCGACTTTAACGCTCCGCATACTTCATGGGGTTACGTTAAATCGCAGGCTAAAGGGACCCGCTTATGGAATGCCATCTGTAACATGAGATACACACTACTTACCGACCCAGAGCACCCCACTCGGATAGGCGACAGCGTATCTCGTGACACCTGCCCTGATTTTACCTTCGTGCGCAATACTGGCCCACTCGTTGCGCACGGGCCTTTAGAGGAGCACGTTGGTGGTGACTACTACATTGTGGCGACCACCTTGTCATTACGGAGTGCGCGCAGGCCCGAGCGAAATGTGCGTATAACGGATTGGGCGAAATTCAGGGAACGTCGCCAGGACCCACCTGAGCGCCAAGGGTACGAACGCTGGTTTGACTCTCTCGCACAAGATCTAGAGGCCACCACGAGCACACTGCGCACCACAACCGAGACACCAGACATAGACTCGCATTTACTTCATCTTTGGAACGCCCGCAGAGGGTTGACACGACGATGGAAACGACAACGCCTCAACCGCAAAACTTAGGAAACGTATAGATCAAATAACATGGGAATCCCAGGAGTACGCAGAGATCCTTACGAGGAATAACTGGCGAGGATTTTGCGATCGCCTCTCAGGCACATTGAGCACAGCAAAAACGTGGTCGATTCTTCGCTCACTCACAGATCTCACCACAACAAAGGGAAAAACATTTCAACAGCTGCACATCCTAATGCACGAGTACAGGGACGATGTCTCGACACTCCTCAGAGAGCTAGAGAAGCATTTCATACCCACAGGCCTGCCGTCGCAGTACCCTGACTGTCCTTATTTAGGCGAGGAGAACGAATTGCTCGATGCAGACATCACATCTGACGAGGTGCGGGTGGTCCTACAAGACCTACGCCGCAACACGGCACCGGGAGCCGACCACATCCGATTCGCCACCCTTCATAACCTCAGTGACGCGGATATTAACCACCTCACCCATATCTTCAATGATTGCTGGCGCAAGGGCATGCTTCCCCAAGCATGGCGACACGCCGACATCACACTGATCCCCAAACCGGGCAAGCCTGTTAAGGTTGAAAACTTACGACCCATCTCCCTAACATCCTGCATTGGTAAGCTCATGGAGCATGTACTCTTGCGGCGTCTGCAGCCCTTCCTCGAAGAAAAATCATTCATTTCTAACTCTCAATTCGGATATCGGGCTCATATGTCTGCCAAAGATGTACTTTTACAATTGCGGGAGGAAGTCATAGGACCTCCGTCGTCCGCCCAAACGAGAGCACTCATCGCCTTAGACCTAAAAGGGGCATTCGATAATGTTGAACATGACCTCATCCTTCGCAATGTTGCACATTCACACTGTGGGATTCGTATGTACAACTATATCCGCGCATTTCTTCGAGATCGCAGAGCCACCGTAGGAATGGGACCGCATCGATCCGGTACGATTCGCGTTGTAGGACGTGGGACACCCCAGGGCTCAGTTTGTTCCCCTACTCTATTCAATATCGCGCTCATAGGGCTCCCCCGGCTACTAGACCAGATCCCTGATGTCGCCCACGCTATTTATGCGGACGACATTATTATCTGGTCGACACGGGGTTCCGACGGAGCCATCCAGGACCGACTGCAGCAAGCAGTCGATACAGTTTCCGAGTACGCGAGAAAATGCGGCTTAAGATGTGCTCCGGAAAAGTCGGAGTTCATAATCATTCGCCCTCGGAGCCGTTCCTCTACTCCCCCTATCACTGTGCACGTGGATGGCACACCGATACCACAGGTTAATCGTGCTCGTATCCTCGGCCTACACATCCAAGCGGATGGCAGGTCAAACTACACTGTTTCCCTTCTATCCAGACAGATTGAGCAAATTCTGGCCATGATCCGGAGGGTCTCCAACAGGCGCTCGGGCCTTCGAGAAGAGGACCTGCAGCGCTTGGTGGAGGCATGCGTGATCAGCCGCCTTACATACCATCTCCCATTTCAGCGGTCGACCCAAGCGCAACAACTTCGCATAGACGCAATGATTCGCAAAGCGACGAAGCTGGCCCATGGCCTCCCGAATTATACTTCCACACGCCGTCTCCTTAACTTAGGGACACATAACACACTAGGCGAGCTGCTAGAGGCACATTGGGTCAGCCATCGCCAGCGCCTCCTACTCACTCCTACTGGCCGCCATCTTCTCACACGGCTAGGATACTCTGTCCCACTGCTTGAGTCTGAAACCGTCCAACGATCTTGTCGTCAGCGATACGCCAAGCACTAAGTATTCATCCATTGCCACGTAATATGCACTCCGAGCATGACAAAGGGCGGCGCAAAGCCCGTGTACGATACATTGGCTGCATGCTTGCAAACATCCCGGAAACACACACTTTATACACGGACACATCACGCACTCAAGAGGGCTATACCTCGGTAGTCTTGGATGGCACCGAATCCCTGAGAGACTCTGCTGCAACGCGCGGAACAAATGCCGCTGACGGAGAAATTCTCGGTGTTGCTCTCGCAATTCGATACGCCATCCGTGTTCCTGAGGAAGTGTACATATTGACGGACTCGCAACAGGCATGCCGGGTGTTCCTATCAGGACATGGCGTCCCGAGAGCGGCACACCAAATTCTCAAACAGATCCCGCAAAATAAACCAACCACACCTCCCCGCATCCACTTACTCTGGACCCCTGCGGTTGCCGCTGCCACTTCGCTGCCGGGTAACGAACACGCGAGGTTGCAGCGAGGTTGCCGCTGCATACCTCGCTGCCGGGTAACGAACGCGCACATGCGGTTGCCCGAGAAATTTCCCTCCGGGCGACTCGGCGTGGTGAGGCGACTAGTTCAGAGTGGGGGGATCCTTTGCTCCGTTACAAAGACATACTCCGTCATTATACACGCATTCGTCACACCCACGCCGCACCACCGCCGTCCTTCTCACGGGAGGAAGCAGTAGCATTACGCCAGTTACAAACCGCAACTTTTCCAAATCTTGTCTCGCTCAATAAATTCTACCCACACTGTTATGCAGATCGTTGCCCTGGCTGTGGCAGCTCGCCGATAATCTTACATGTCACGATTGAGTGCACTGCAAACCTCTTTCCTCCCTTGCCAACTCTCCTTTACCCCCTACGCAACAAAGAGCTGTGGGACGATGCCCTCCGCGACGGACATCCCGAGGTCCTCCGAGCTGTGATACAACGGGCTCGAAACATCGCCGGAATCATCTCGGGGACCCTGGACTGAGGGTTCCTCCCACACTGCTTTCGCCATTCAAATATTATTAATAAAGATGTTTTACTCTCTCGACGATTTCGTCCTGGCATGTGCCGAACGATCTGTTAACGACAATTTATCATCATCATTATCAGCCTGGTTACACCCACTGCAGGGCAAAGTCCTCTCCCATACTTCTCCAACTACCCCGGTCAATTGGTGCATGTTGAAAAAAAAACTGCATGAATTAATCGAATTGCACGTACTTCGTAAAATCATCACGTCTAATCGTAGGTTCCCATCGGTCACTCGTTCCTTAAAACGCCTCGGGAACAGAAAGAGGCGGTTAGATGTCAGGGCAAAGTCGTCCGGAAAATCAGAGCATTGGTCATCCCTAAGAGCCGCGGTTAGGACTTATAAAAAATCGTTAAAAGATGCTAAACAATATTTCTTGAATGTCACACTGCCATCATTTCTTTTAACTGCTACTAAAAAAACATCTGGAACGTTGTTAATGGGTCAGATCAGCCGTCAATATCTCTCATGGATTCTCAATCAAATCCCATCCCTAACAGTAACAGTGCTAAAGTACCTAATGAGACTTTTGCTAATGCATTTTCTGTCCATTTTAGCGTATGACTACCAGACTATACTCCCAATATCGTATTTACAATGGATCCCATTCGTTCTGACTTTGAAGGCATTGTAAGTATCATAGACCGTTTAAAGTTATCCTCTTCATGTGGTCCCGATGATATCAGCACTAAAAGGCTGAAAAACATTAAAGTATATTTTTCCATCATACTGTAGAAAATATTTGAGCAATCCCTTCAGACTTGTGTCCTCCCTGACCGCTGGAAATCGGCTAAGGTGGTACCACTACATAAATCAGGCGACAAGCACCTATCACTCAACTATCGGCCAGTATCACTAACCAGCATTCCTTGCAAGGTAATGGAACATGTCATCTTGTCATCCCTAGCAAACTTTCTTGAGTCATCATCCTTTTTTACTCATGCGCAGCATGGTTTTAGAAAACACTTTTCTTGTGAAACACAGCTAATAAATTTTACAAATGATATTAACTTCATACTTGATCGTGGCAGTGAGGTTGACTGCATCTATTTAGACTTTTCCAAAGCATTCGACAAAGTCTCTCACAGCTTGCTTCTTCACAAACTAAGTAAACTTAACATCGACGAAAATGTACTACGACGGATTGAATGCTTTTTGTCTAACAGGTTCCAGTACGTGCACGCTAACGGCATTAACTCATCATCAGTTCCCGTGACCTCAAGCGTCCCACAAGGTTCTGTTATCGGTCCCTGGCTGTTTCTGGTACATATTTATGATTTGCCTAACAACGCAACATCCACTGTGTGACTTTTTGCGGATGACTGTGTGGGTTACCGGGAAAGAAAAAATACTAATAACCCTGTACTACTCCAGGAAGACTTAGCTACTATATCTAACTGGTGTTCGCAATAGAAGATGACACTTAACGAGACTAAATTCAAAGTAATGCGTTTTTCGCGTTGAGTCAATCCGTGCCCCACTTCCTACACTATTTGTTCTTCCCTGCTAACACCGGTAACATCTCACAAATACCTCGGCGCCATTATAACGTCAAACTTAGCTTGGGAGGCACATACCATTTCTATCATCGCGTCCGCTAACCGCATGCTTGGATATCTGAAACGGAATTTTTCCATGGCTCCGACACCTGTTAAACTTCTGTACAAATCGCTTGTCCGCTCCAAATTATAATATGCTAACTCAGTATGGGACCCTTTCACAAACTCTCTTAACGACGCCCTCGAAGCCGTACAGAACAGAGCAGCACGTTTCATCTTCCGTAACTATGATTGTTTGTCCAGCGTCACAGAAATTAAAAACACATTGTCACTAACCCCTCTCTCAATGCGCCCGAAAATATCACGCCTGTGTCTGTTTTTTAAAGTTTACCACATGAATTCCACCCTTAAAGATACGTTACTCACGCCGCCAACATATGTTTCATCCCGCTTACATCATCCATGCAAAGTTGCTGTTGCTACAGTGCCGTACAACATCTTGCAGGAATTCATTAATTCCAAAAACATCGTTGGACTGGAACCAGCTACCACGGTATATTGCACTTTCGAAAGACCTTGATGAATTTAAGTAAAAATTATCAACAGATTATTGCTTGCCATAGCTTTGGTTCCATTTCCTTTTTCCTCGTAAGCATGCGCATTCTTATATATTTTCCCCCAGACTTGCTGTGTTCGTATTTGTACTAATGGCGGCGCTTTGCAATTTGCATCACTTTTCTTTGTGTGATTTATCGTTTCTTGGTATCTGTATCATTTTGAACTCACTTCATGTTCCGGGTTGGGAATTATGTATCTGTTCCGGTATATATATATACATATATATATATATATATATATATATATATATATATATATATATATATATATATATATATATATATATATGCGTTGTCTCCTTTTGTAACAAATATATTGAAATGTGTGTACACTACCCTCAATAATGCCGTGTGGGCCATGAGGGCATCCGCAATAAATAAATAAGTAAATAAATAAATAAATAAATAAAGAATAAATAAATAAATCAGCAAACCTCATATTATATGCCTCCAAAAAATAGGGAAGCGTACAGTCACGCTGAGGGATTACTACACAGTTAGAAATGGGTGGTGCCCGCGGGTTGCTAGATTAGTGCACAAAGGGATGGCGGTGAGCCCACACTATGCCGCTCAATGCACAACCGAGCACCAAATCGTTGAAATACGCACATCGAAGAAAGGGAGAGCTAGGACCTTTATTTGCAACAAATACAGCCTTCCCAAGGAACCTTGACCAGACTTTGCGGCAATTATTGAGTACGCATTGGGCTTCCTAAAACGAAAAGTCAAATTTTTACTCCCAGGTGACTTCAACGTTCCCCGCACCAATTGCGGATACGGACGAGATGCGCCCTAAAGCAGAGGCTTGGTTGAAGTTACAGACACATATGATCTAGACCTAGTAACTCTCCCACTAACACCCACTAGACTAGGAAATAGCGTGCGCGGGTACACCTACCCCGACCTAACCTTCACGCTAAACACAGCGGATGGGCAATGGAGGAATTTAGACGAAAACCTAGGTAGTGACCACTTTGTTATTAGCTATTCGATGACCGAACCACGGCTTAAACGTTCACCAAAGCAGGCCAAAGTCACAAGCAAGGTGCGAGACTGGGCTAGTTGGTATTCCATGCTGAAGTGACTAGCGCAAAAGTAGACACGGGGCACAAAAGGGCGACAAAGATAAACAGGAAGGTGCTTAAACGAGAGACTACAAGAGCACAATCAGCAAGTTCAAAAAGAGAGAGAAGGTTCCCTTGGGATACATTGCTCCCAATGTAAATTTCAGCCGCTCTTTGAAAAAACTGAAATAATAGCAAGGCACGGGCAGGAAAACACCAGACTCGTCATTAAGACAGCGGCTATCGCAGAATTTGCATTCCTGGGGATTGTCTGTGGGAAACCACCTTAAGGCTTGCCCCCGCCATGGTGCGCTCTTGTCTGCTTGTGATAACCATGTTGTCTTGCACGTGTGCAACTGTTTGCGATCAAGTGTGCGAGAGTATATATTGATAACATTTCGTGTAATAAACACCAGTTGGAAGTTTGCGCTTGTCCTTGCCGCCCTTTTGTGCCGCGTGTATACTCTTGTGCTAGTCACTTCAGCAAAGTCACAAAATGGACGGCGTACAGAAAATGCCCAATGTCCACGACATCCCCAAACACAGCCGAGGGCTGGGTAAAGAAACTCAAAGTCGCGCACAAAGCCACGAGAAACATATCTGTTAACGCGAAAACCACTGTAGTCGACCCACACCTGTGGGAGGGACGGCACAGCTTAACCAAGCGCTGGAAAAACTAAAGACTGAACAGAAAACTCAGGGCAAGGATAGCAACCGTAATGGAACAATCAAATGAGTACGACAGGCAACTGTAAGCGGAAAATTAGCCCTAATGTTGCGATTCACTCAAAGGGACGTTATCTACTGTTAAGACATGTGCTATATTACGTAACATGATAGGACCGGATTCCAGAAAGACGGCAAGCGAGAACGAGACGCACCGTAGTAGGTAAATGCAAAGGTAACACCGATTAACCGATCCCAGCACTCAGGGACAAATACATCAAAACAGGGGGCGATAGCGTCGAATCACTCAGCTACAAAGGGTCTACAAACAACTCCCTAGATGAGCCCGTTACGGCTGCGGAACTATACGCAGCGGCACAGGACATCAAACGAAGCACAGCACCCGGAGAGGACGGCATAACCAACGCAATGCTGCGCAACGCCAGCATTGAGCAACTCGGATGACTAGTCGTCTACTTCAACAAAGGTATATGGAGAAACTGGCACGACTCCACAGCAGTGGAAGGAAGCCACCGTAGTCCCAAACCCTAAGCCAGGAAAACCGAAAACAATATTGAACCTGAGGCCAATCTCACTTACGTCATGTCTCGGGAAGCTGTTTGAAAGAGTGATATGAATGAATGTGTGTGGTTTAGTGGCGCAAGGGCCAGATATGGCCAAAGAGCGCCAAGACAGTGTTAGTGATTTCGCGGTGATGATAATGAGTTCTGTGAAGATGTGACTTGGCTGTAAAGAGGCCTAAAATAGTCGCTGTAAAGTGCGTAAAATGTACGTGCTATAAAATTATGGCGATGTCTAATGACGAATACTATGAACATTAAAATCCATCGTAGAAGAATGATGCATTGTTTAAAATATGCCAGATGTTAAATTGCTTACAGCACTACTGCCTCGCCAGAGCCCTTGAACCACGAGGGCCTAGAGGCATGTGCTATTCAAAATAATCATCGCAGCGGCATCCTCTGAAGAGAGGAAGCGCTACGAACGTGTGGGGCTAATAACATGCAATACAACATCTTTCAAAAAACCTAGGACGGCGTTGGTGTCAAAGAGTGGTTCTGGACCAAGTAACATAACAGGATGAAGGGGGATGTGTTGCCGGTACGCTAGGAGAAAATGTTTCTTTCTTTCAGATTCGGCTTCCCGACACTCCAGTAGGACGTGGAGGACGGTCAGCCTCTCCCCGCATCTACCACAGGTTGGAGGCTCGTTTCCCGTGAGTAAAAAGTTATGTGTGCCAAAAGTGTGTCCTATTCTTAGACGGCAGAATAGGACATCTGTCCGGCGCGATTTTGTTACAGGAGGCCAGAAACCTAATTATGGCTTTATTACATGCAGTTTATTATTTATTTCTTCGTCCCACGTGCGTTGCCAGTGGTTTCGTAGTTTCCTTCTTAAAAAAGGCTTCAGGTCTGTGACAGGGACCGAAGCAGTAGGATGAACTGCATGAAATGAAGTTGATGTGGCCATCTGGTCGGCTAGAACGTTTCCCTCGATGCCCCTATGTCCAGGCACCCAGCATATAATCACATGTTGGTTAGATATATATGCTTTACACAGTGCGGAGTAGAGTTCATTAAATACTGGATTTTTGTGGTTACAGAAAGACATCAAGGCCTTCACAACACTGAGGGAGTCCGTATATATAACTGATTTCTGGAGTTGTGATTTATTTACATTCTTTACGGACGACAGCAGTGCGTAGGCCTCAGCCGTAAAGATACTAGTTTCCGGATGCAGTCCGTCGGATTCCGAGAAGGATGGACCGACGGCTGCATCGGACACCCCCTCGCGCGATTTCGATGCGTCTGTGTAGAACTCGGTGCAGGCATATTTGTACTGGAGTTCCCGGAAATGCATTTGGATTTCGATATCTGGAGCATGCTTTGTGACTTGCACAAAAGATATATCGCATTGTATGAGCTGCCACTCCCAAGGAGGTAGCAGCTTGGCTGGATGCATTAGGCGGATCGAGCTCGAGGAGTGGGACGTGAATTTGATCACTAAGCTCCCTCACACGCCGCGAGAAAGGCTGTCTTACGGAGTGTTTGGATCCCACCGATGGCATCGGTTGTTGGGAACTCGGCGCTGACGCCCGTGGTTGTACCTGGGTCGCAAGCCCCAAGGGTAGCGTTGGCCTGGCGGCCTGGGGTGCAACTGGAAGCATCCGAAGGTCCCGGCAAAGCATGAGTCGGCTGGTAACAACAAAACAACTTGTTTATTTTAACATCGCAAAGAGTTGGCGGTCAGGTTGACCGAAGTAGAGAGACGGGAGAGCACTTTACTCAGCAGAAGAAATCGGAGCCCTCTTTTTGGCGTCCGGGGGCAGCTGTTTTTATACTCTCGCAGTTGAGGGCAAGAAGGAACCCCTCAATAGACGAGCACGTGAATGTACAATGGGCTAATGGTGACGCACACTGTCGTAGCGCTGCCGGTCGGGCACAATGACTGGAATGAGAGGGTGATCCCTGCTTTCGCATCGCCTGGTTCGGGCACAATGACTGGAAGGAGAGGGTGACCCCTGCTTTCGCATCGCCCGGTTTGGGCACAATGGCACATACACTCACACACGCACATGAAGACACGTGGCATCGGAACATGCCTGGAAACGCCTGGAAACACCTGGCGGGGAGCGTTGCGGCGACGACGAACGGGCCAAAATGTCTGCCGCCCCGCCGCAGTCGCGCCGGCAAAACCGCGTGTCGCAGGCGAAACGCAACAGACCGCCCCGCCGGGGGAAGGAGATCCCGATGGACAGGGGACTGCATCCGCTGTCCGGAGGGATGTCGCTCGATGATGCTCATAACCGAAGTCGGGCGTCCCTCGACGTTTCTTGAGCGCAGCGCACAGAGAAGGCCTCGTTCTCTCGTTCAGGTTCGCACGGGACACTGCAAAGTGACTTCGGGAGAGTTCACATTTTTGTTCTCGTTCCCGGCAAGCGTTAGAACTACGCTGAAACTCAACCGCTCAGTCAGCAAGCACGGCACAACCCTCACTAAGCCCTGCCAGGCTCTTTCCCCTTTTTATACCACTGCATAGTTCCTTACAGTAGTCTAGCATCACTCAGAACGCGTCCACAAATTGGAAAATTGCACTAGAAAGCATATCATCACTTTGAAACACTAAACAAAAGCAATATGTTAAAAAAAATCCTGCCTCAGGAAGAAAAACATCAGTAACCAACAATTTTGAGGCTGATTCCTACGTTAGGGGCTTCGACTTAAGCCATCGGCGTTACCGTTGAGACTCCCCTTTTTGTAACGCACCTCAAAGGAATATTGTTGTAAAGCGAGGCTCCAGCGCAGGAGGCGGCCATTTTTGGGAGAGATGGTCTGCAGCCATTGGAGAGGGCAGTGATCCGTCTCAATGATAAACCTCGAGCCGGCTAGATAGCATGACAATTTCTGAACGTCCCACACGAGACATGCACACTCTTTCTCGGTGGCGCTATACGCCTGCTCACGACTGGTCAGCTTACGACTAGCATACAGGACGGGGTGTTCTACTTCTCCATTTTCCCGTTGGCACAGTACAACGCCCATGCCTCGCTCACTAGCATCGCACTGAACAACGAACCCTTTTGTATAGTCTGGCGATCGTAGCACAGGCTGGTTTGTTAGGGCACTCTTTAGGGCGCTAAAAGCTCTTTCCTTTGTCTCGTCCCAGACGACTGTTTGAGGCTCTGTCTTTCTTAGAGCATCCGTCAGGGGAGCCGCGATATCAGAGTACCTAGGGATGTACCTCTGATAGTAGCCGGCGACACCCAAGAACGACCGAATATCGGTCTTGGTGCGCGGTTGCGGAAAGTCTCGCACAGCGGCCACTTTTATTTCAGAGGGGCGGCGACGACCCTGACCAATCACGTGACCGAGGTAGACAACCTCGGCCTGTGCTAACTGGCACTTAGGAGCCTTGACTGTCAAGCCCGCTTCGCGCAGGCGGGTTAGCACTGCCCGCAAGTGTGCCATATGCTCAGACCAGGATGCGGAGAATATCGCTACGTCGTCTAGATACGGTAAAGCGAATTCTTGCTGTCCCCGCAACACTTTATCCATGAGGCTTGAAAAACAGTATGGCGCGTTCTTCAAACCAAAACTCAACACTTTAGGACGGAATGTTCCCATTGGTGAAATGAACGCCGCATACCTACTAGCCTCTTCTGTAAGTGGAACCTGCCAATAACCCCTGACAAGATCTAGGGTGGAAATAAACTGAGCGCTACTAACTTTCTCAAGGCGCTCCTCGATGTTAGGGATCGGATAAATTTGATCCTTAGTGATGGAATTAAGCCTGCGGTAGTCGACGCAAGGACGAGGTTCCTTGCCCGGTACCTCAACTAAAATCAAAGGGGAGGTATAATCACTCTCACCTGCCTCAATAACACCGAGCTGTAGCATTTTCTTTACCTCAGCCTCCATAATATCGCTCTGGCGGGGTGACACCCGATACGCCTTGGATCGTACTGGCTCTGAGGAGGTAAGTTCTATATCATGAGTAAGTACAGAAGTCCTACCAGGCCTCTCAGAGAACAGACCTTGAAACTCTTGTAATAGCTGGTGTAGTTCGGTTTTCTGCTCGGGCGACAGCGGTGCTTTACTGATAAGGTCACTAATGACTTGACCGGTGTCTTCCCTGTTCGTCACTGAGCCTAGTCCCGGAAGCTCGACCGGAAGCTCCTCAGGAACGTTTACCATCATGCACACCACTGCTTCCCTTTGTCTATAAGGTTTGAGCAGATTACAGTGGTAAACTTGCTGTGCTTTCCGCTTTCCTGGCAGACTTACCACGTAGTTAACGTCCGACAGTTTCTGAACAATTCGTGCTGGGCCCTCCCACTGCACGTCTAGTTTGTTGTTTAGCGATGTGCGCAATATCATGACCTCATCGCCCACCTCAAAACGACGGGCCCTGGCTGTCCGATCATAATAAACCTTGGCCCTCTGCTGGGCCTTTGTCATTGCTTCACCTGACAACTCCTGTGCCCTTCTTAAGCGTTCGAGGAGCTTAAGTACGTACTCCACCACGACTGGGTCGTCGCCCCTACCTTCCCACGATTCTCGAAGCATGCGAAGCGGAGATCGAAGCGAGCGACCGTACACCAGTTCAGCAGGTGAAAACCCCGTAGCCGCATGCGGCGCGGTTCTTAACGCAAACATCACCCCAGGCAGACACAGCTCCCAGTCAGTTTGATGTTCAAAACACAAGGCTCTCAACACGCGCTTCATGACGGAGTGGAGCTTCTCAACGGAATTCGACTGTGGGTGGTACACTGAGCTGTGTAGCATCTTTACCCCACACCTTTCGAGAAAAGTTGTCGTCAAAGCGCTAGTAAACACTGTGCCCTGATCTGATTGGATTTCCGCAGGAAAACCAACTCGCGCAAATATGGACAGTAGTGCATTGACTATCTCAACTGAGCTGAGTTCTTTAAGCGGCACTGCTTCAGGGAACTTTGTCGCTGGGCAGATCACAGTCAAAATGTGTCTGTACCCCGTGGCTGTTACCGGCAGAGGTCCCACTGTATCAATAACGAGCCGTCTAAAAGGCTCCGTAATGATAGGTACCAATTTCAACGGCGCCCTCGATTTGTCCCCTGGTTTGCCCACCCGCTGACAAGTGTCACATGTCCTCACGAAATGGTCTGCGTCCCGAAAACACCCTGGCCAATAGTACTCTTGCAAGAGACGGTCCTTAGTTTTCTTAACTCCTAGGTGTCCGGACCACGAACCCCCGTGTGACAAGCGCAACAGATCCTGACGATAGCATTGAGGCACGATCAGCTGATCGAACTCCACTCCTCGGCGGTCTAGATACTTCCGGTACAGGACTCCACCTCTTTCCACAAAACGCGCAGTTTTCCTGGCGATACCTTCTTTGACATTGCAGCGCACGTTTTCCAGGCTGCCATCCTTTTTTTGCTCGGCTATCAAAGCCGACCGGCTGACTTTTAGCAACCTATTAAGTCCGTCTGACGTAGGCGCGATGAGCAAATCAGTAGATAGCTCTTCTAACTTTCCCGTGTCGGGCGTTTCCTCTCCAGTATCTGGCGCCTTTAACGTTACAGACTCAAGTTTATTCAGTTCGGGCGTGCTCTGAATATCAGCTTGCTGCGCCTCTGACCCTTTTTCGTTGTTTGATAACGTCGGCCCCGCAACTACCGCCTTTGCAGCGAGCTCCCGAACCTTCGATCTGGTTAAGGCCTGAACACTAGCTTCACCAAACAAAAGCCCCTTCTCGCGCAGGAGGTGATCGGACCTGTTTGAAAATAGGTACGGGTACTGGGGTGGCAGCATAGATGACACTGCCGCCTCCGTCTCAAGCGCTCCGAAAGGTCCTTCAATAAGCACTTTTGCTACCGGCAGACACACGCTATGAGCTTCCACGGCTTGCTTGATCCATGCGCACTCGCCCGTGAACATATGGGGTTCTACGTAAGACGGGTGAACTACATCCATCGTAGCTGCGGAATCGCGAAGCACTCGGCACTCTTTCCCGTTCACGAGGAGGTTTCGCATGTAAGGCTCGAGAAGCTTCATGTTCTCGTCAGTGCTGCCTATTGAAAAAAACACAACTTTTGGTGTTGTTTCCGGACACTGCGCCGAAAAGTGACCCGGCTTCTGGCACGTATAACAAACGCGCGCTTGCCTCATCTCGAACCGCTTTCTGCGTTCGGCTTCGGCTGCCGCCGTCTCCTTAGGTTCGGTCGCACTGCTTCCACTCGCATCCGCACTACGCGTGTTCCCCTTTGCTCTCATGGGTGTGAACTTCGGCCTCTCAAACTTCGAGCCAAATTCACCCTTTTGACCGTCCTTAGCTCCGCGAGCCCGACGCGTCACAAACTCCTCGGCTAGCTCAGCGGCTTTAGTCACCGTACAAACGTCTGGCCTATCCAAGACCCAGTATCGCACGTTCTCCGGTAACCGACTATAAAACTGTTCTAGCCCGAAACACTGCAGAACTTTATCGTGGTCACCGAACGCTTTCTCTTCTTTGAGCCACTCCTGCATGTTTGACATAAGCCTATACGCAAACTCTGTATATGACTCACTTCTGCCTTTCTCATTTTCCCGAAACTTCCGACGGAACGCCTCCGCAGACAGCCGGTACTTTTTTAGAAGACTCGATTTCACTGTGTCGAAATCCTCTGCCTCCTCTCTATCCAAGCGAGCGACTACGTCGGCCGCCTCGCCGGGTAACAAAGTGAGCAAGCGCTGTGGCCACGTTTCCCGAGAGAACCCCTGCTTCTCGCACGTTCGCTCAAAGTTAACCAGGAACAAACCAATGTCCTCTCCAAGCTTAAACGGCCGCATCAGGTCAGTCATTTTGAACAATACGCGTTCTCCTGCACCGTGTGCCTGACTTCCATTACGAGCGCGTTCCATCTCTACCTCAAGACGCTTCATTTCCAAAGCGTGTTGACGGTCACGCTCTTCTTTTTCTTTCTGCTCTTTAAGTTCGCGCTCCTGTTTCTCTTTTTGCTCTTTAAGTTCGCGCTCCTGTCTTTTTGACCTCTCCTCAATAGTCTCAAGGCATTCCGACAGCTCGTCATCCTCAGCCTCTAACTCAAGAATAGCCTTTAGCAGTTCTGGTTTTCTGAGTTTGTCCGAGACATCCAGACCCAACTCTCTTGCAAGCTCCAACAATTTCGGTTTGCGCAACGACTTCAAATCCATGGCTGCTCTGAATGCTGCTTTCTCTACTGCTTACTATTGTCTTGCCGCAAACTAACCCGGCAGCAACGACAACCACAATTACCAGCTCTGTTTCTGACACTAACAAAAGCCTGGCAAAGCTCAGAAGAAGAAAGTCCCGCACTCACCAAACCTCGCAGCCCAGAGTCCAGCGCAGTCGTTCCGCTGCAGGCAACCAGTCATCACACAGGGCTCGTTGCACTGCTCCCGGATCGTTGTTGAGCTGCTCAGCATACAGTCAACTGCATCTCTTCGCTGCTGGCCTCCGTTGTCGCGATCTCACCGCTGGCAGACAGTTATTTGGAGTCGGAGGCGATCTCACCGCTGCCAACCAGATGTTTTGATCGCACCGCTGGTACGATCTGTTGGGAACTCGGCGCTGACGCCCGTGGTTGTACCTGGGTCGCAAGCCCCAAGGGTAGCGTTGGCCTGGCGGCCTGGGGTGCAACTGGAAGCATCCGAAGGTCCCGGCAAAGCATGAGTCGGCTGGTAACAACAAAACAACTTGTTTATTTTAACATCGCAAAGAGTTGGCGGTCAGGTTGACCGAAGTAGAGAGACGGGAGAGCACTTTACTCAGCAGAAGAAATCGGAGCCCTCTTTTTGGCGTCCGGGGGCAGCTGTTTTTATACTCTCGCAGTTGAGGGCAAGAAGGAACCCCTCAATAGACGAGCACGTGAATGTACAATGGGCTAATGGTGACGCACACTGTCGTAGCGCTGCCGGTCGGGCACAATGACTGGAATGAGAGGGTGATCCCTGCTTTCGCATCGCCTGGTTCGGGCACAATGACTGGAAGGAGAGGGTGACCCCTGCTTTCGCATCGCCCGGTTTGGGCACAATGGCACATACACTCACACACGCACATGAAGACACGTGGCATCGGAACATGCCTGGAAACGCCTGGAAACACCTGGCGGGGAGCGTTGCGGCGACGACGAACGGGCCAAAATGTCTGCCGCCCCGCCGCAGTCGCGCCGGCAAAACCGCGTGTCGCAGGCGAAACGCAACAGGAGGGACGATTATGAAAGAGTGTAGCATATGTCATATCGTTAATGGTATTAAGGCGGAAGACGACGAAGTCGAAGATTGCGGACGTGCTTCGCATGGGCTCCCGCTTTGAGACCGTTTTTCGGTGGAACTCCTGTGCTGTGGACTTGCTTTTTGTGGGATTGTCCACAGGAAGTTGCCCTCTCCCTGCGGACACCTAATTTCGGCAAGTTTGCCCCCTTTTTAGGGGTTTTTCCACGCTTTTCGTGCTCAACCACCGCGCGGCAAAGTTAGGCCTCATCATTAGGCCGAGCCGCCGCCGACGGCACCGGGCTCCGGGACGGTGACTTGTGGTTGTGGGCCTCTGTGAGGCTGAAGACAATGGAGTACTCCGTTGAGGGAGAGACTATAACGCCCGAAGAGTTCGAGGCGGGAGAATGGGCCTGGGTTTTGCGGGCTCAAGATAGATTCAAGAAATCTGTATACGGGAACAATCCCGAGAGTAGGCCTAGCGAGAAGCAGGCGGGCAGCGACGGACGCCAGACGCACGGAGCAGAACAAGTCAAGCGCGGGAAAGCGCCGGTGTGGAAGAAACGGGGACCGTTTCTGAAGATGCCAGCCAAGGACTTCAAGGTTGTGTGCCGACCCAAGAATTGGGACTTGAGTATGGTGACGTCGAGGGAACTCGGATATGCCTTGAGAGCGGCAGCGGAGCTGACGAATGCGACTGCGGCGGAGGAAGACCTGGTGCGGGTCAACGAGACAAATAACACGATGACGGTGAGCACGCCGTGTATGCATCGCTGTGGGGCATATGCGAATGTAAAGACGCTCAAGCTGAGCGGTCATGACCTTGAGATTTCGGCGTACGTGGCGGCGCCGGAGAACTCTGTGCGCGGAGTCATTTACAACGCGTACAACGGATGCCCACTGGCAGAAGTTCGGGCGGGATTCTTGAAGAGGAATGACGGCATAGAAATTTTGGATGCCAGACCTTTGGGAAAGTCGAAGGCGATTCAGATAACGTTCGGGGGGAAGCATGTTCCCTGGCAGGTTATTTACTGGAACTGTTTGTACGCGGTGATTCCGTACAGAGAGTTAGTCGAGACCTGCTATAACTGCAGACGAGTGGGACATCGGGCGGACGTTTGTTATCGTCCGAAGACTAATCTGTGTCGCCGTTGCGGAAAGGATCATCCTGCGCCACCGGAAGGAGAGCCGCTGACCTGCACTCCGGACTGCATCGTGTGCCATGGGGCGCACAACACGGGGAGCCGGAACTGCAAGTTTCGTCTAGCCCGTAAGCAGCCGACGGGCCTGCAGCAGGCCAGTGAGGACAACGGCCAAACTGACAAGGAGGAGCGGCGCTCGAGGCTCAGGAAGCGGTCATCCAGCGGTGCGAGAGACGATAACAAGAGCAGGGACCGGTCCACTTCCTTCCCACCACTGCCCGGACCCGAGCGTGGCAAAGGAGAACAGGGTTCCAGTCATGGAAGAAGTCCCAGTGCCACGAGAAAAAAGGTGAGCTGGCCCTACGTGGCCTCCCAGAGTGAGACTGCTCGAGAGAAGGAGCTACAAAGGCAGGTGCAGCAGCAGGCTGAGACGATTAAAAAGATGGAAGTCAGGATAGCAGAGATGGAACGCGCGCTTAAAAGCGACAAAGGACAAAGGGTACAGACGCCGGTGGTCCAGGCCCCACTGAAAGCGGCACAGGCGACTGCTTCTCGCGAGAGCGAGAGCACAGCTATGGAGGGGGAGAATCGGGGGAAGCTTAAGAGGCCGCCATCGGCGGATGATGGAGCTAATGCAAAAAGAGTGGCAGAAACTTCAACGGCGGACACGCCGCAGCCAGTCGTTAAAGTCACTAGTCTTAGGGGGGAAATGTCTACCCTTGCGGACAGAATAGGAAAACAGGAGGAAAGACAGGATAGGTTGGAAGCTCGGGTCTACAGGATCGAAGCCAGACTAGACAAGATTGAGGAGCGTCTTGACGCCTTCACCAATGATATGCGGGCTTTCCAAACACAGGTTATGGGCATGTTTCAACAGCTCAATGCTACGCTACAGGCTAGATTGCCTCCCGTAGTCGGCCAAGCGCCGATGTTAGTGAACCTAGTGCCTAATCATGGCCCCTCGCCAGCAAATTGAGGTTTGGCAGTGGAACTGCAGGGGCTTCCGTCGCAAGCGGGGGAACCTGCAATTGCACGTACAAAATCTAGACAGTAAGCCTGACATTATAGCTTTGCAAGAGGCTAGTGGCTGGGTGAAATTACCGGGATTTAAGGCATTTACACCGCCAGGGATTGATCGGGGGGGTGTATCGAGCGTCTTCACGGCCGTGCTAGTCCATCGCAACGCCACGGCGATTCAGCATACCATAGATAGCAGCAGAGAGGACTACGTCCTGCTAGAGATTCTGCCCAAAAGAAAGGACGATAAGAGTCTCTTTGTACTTAATGTATATTCTTCTCCTAAAGATAAAGGGCTGGGCTTGCCAGACCTATTGATAAAGACGCAACGGCTAGCGGCTAGGGCTCAACTCATCGTGGTTGGAGATTTCAACGCGCCTCATCCGGAGTGGGGCTACATCCGAGCCACTCCAAAGGGAAATAGGCTTTGGCGGGTAGCTCAGGACCTACAATGGACAACCTTGAATAACCCGCTCGATCATACGAGGATAGGCAACAGCGTTAGCACAGACACATCTCCGGACCTCACATTTGTTAAAGGTATTAGGGATGCAAAGTGGGTAAACACGGGACAGCCACTGGGCAGTGATCATTATATCCTTTCCACGGTATTTCGTGCTGCTAAGCACAAAGACAGGGTAAAAGGAACTAGAGTGACGGATTGGGACAGATTTCGGAAAGTCAGGAAAAACACAGTGAGCGGGGAAATCGAGGACTTGGGAGCCTGGGTTGAGGCGCTCAAGCAGGACGTGAAGGGTACCACAGAAGGGGTTCCGACGGTGGAGGAAGGTTTTACGGCGGACTCTAGACTGTTACACATGTGGGAAGCGCATGCGAGTCTCCTTCGGAGGTGGAAGAAACAAAAGCATAATGGGGTCCTCCGTAGGAAGGTGGCCAAGCTAGAACGAGAAATCGAAACCTACACGTTGGACTTGCAGTGCAAACAATGGGGGCAGATTTGTGACAGGATGAATGTGCAATTCGGATGCAAAAAAACATGGCAGTTGTTGAGGCACCTTTTAGATCCGGCGGCAACCAAATCGGCGCAGAAGGGTCAAATGGCTAGGTTAGTTCATCAGTATCAAGGCATGACTGGGGAGTTCATTCAAGAACTCCGAAGTCGTTACATAAACGGCGAGGCGGGCGGTTTCTTGCCGGATTACTCGGGAGAGGTAAACCTCGAATTAGATGCGGACTTTACGGTGGCGGAGGTGGAGTTTGCAATGGGGCAGCTTCGTACTACGTCGGCAGCGGGTCCGGACGGGGTCACTAATAAAATGCTGAGGAACCTGGATTTCAAGTCAGTGGGGGCGCTCACGGACTTGATGAACAAATATTGGGCGGCCGGGGAGATCCCCGCAGAGTGGAAGCATGCTAGAATTACATTTATTCCTAAACCAGGGAAGAAGATCTGTATTGAGAATCTTCGACCCATCTCGCTGACGTCCTGCTTGGCCAAATTGATGGAGCATGTGGTCCTCAACAGGCTTCAGGGTTATGTGGAGGACAAGGAGTTGATACCTAAAACGATGATTGGCTTTAGGGCTAATTTATCAACGCAGGACGTCATGATACAGCTCAAAAAGGACGTGGTTGATCCTGGGTACGGCACGGGCACCAAGGCTATCTTGGGGCTCGACCTTACAAAGGCCTTTGACAATGTCACCCATGAGGCAATATTAAGGAACCTATAGGACATAGGACCGGGGGGTAGAACCTTCCGATACATCAGATCATTTCTGGAGGATAGGACTGCGGAGATTGTAGTCGGAGAATTTAAATCGGATCCTTTCCCGTCGGGGGGCAGGGGGACACCACAAGGGTCGGTTTTATCGCCGTTCTTGTTTAATCTCGCCTTGATCAAGATACCGCCCAGGCTGGCAATGATATCGGGACTTAAACATACATTTTATGCGGATGACATTACTCTGTGGGTAACAAGGGGAAGCGACGCACAATTGGAGGAAACTTTACAACAGGCAGTGGATATTGTGGAGGAGCTAGCGGGGGAGGCAGGACTCTCGTGCTCTCAGCCCAAGTCCGAGCTTTTTGTGCTTAGGCATAAACCAAGAGGGATACATGCGAGGCACTATGTGCCGCCACCACCGCTGAAGGTGAAAGTGGGGGGTGCACCGGTCGCTGAGGTCCAAACGATCAGGATCCTGGGGCTGTATCTGCAGACTAACAGGAAGAATAGGAAGGCCTTGGAAAGACTCAAAAATACTGTCAATGCTACCGTGAGACTTATCAGAAGAATCGCCAATCGTAAACAAGGCGTCAAGGAAAAGGACTTGCGTAAGCTGGTACAGGCGTTTGTGCTCAGTAGAATAGTGTATGCGACGCCTTATATGAAGATGGACGCGAGGGAGAAAGGCAAGGTGGAGGCTATGATTAGACAGGCGTATAAGGCGGCCCTTGGGTTGCCTAACAATACTTCTACCGAAAGGCTGCTGGGATTAGGGGTGCACAACACCTTGGAAGAACTGCGGGAGGCACACTTGGCGATGCAACTCAGTAGACTTTCCAAAACGAAAGTAGGGAGGGATATATTGGAAGGGATCGGCATTGGAGTTGATCCTCCAGCTGGGGACATGAAAATTCAGGTGAAGCGAGAAATGCACAAGGGCTTGTACATAAAACCTTTACCGAAAAATATGCATCCGATACATCACGAGAACCGTAGGAGGGCAAGAGCCAGAGCTTTACATGCTAAGTACGGGAAGTACAACGGGGCAGTCTACGTAGATGTCGCCGAGTATAAGAACAAGGACGCATTTGCAGTTGCGGTGGTGGACGGCCGGGGACGCTTAGTCACCTCTGGATCAGTCAAAACCCGCTCCTCAGAAACTGCAGAGGAGGCGGCGATAGCGCTAGCTATAGGTAATACTGAAGCTGACCTGATTTTCAGCGACTCTAAAACAGCCATCCGAAATTTGGCGAGGGGCAGAATCTCTGTCACAGCGGCAGGATTACTAAATCGGGCCACGGGGCGAGGGACTATGGAGGTGGAAATTGTCTGGGTACTGGCCCACTCTGGGAACCCTGGGAACGAGGCGGCTCACATGAATGCTCGAGGTTTCGTCAGCCCAGCCGAGCAGGTGAGCCGGACGTTCCAGGGAGGTCCACGAGAGATGGGCTGGTGTCCTTTCACGACATTACTGACCATTACAAACTTGAGCGGAGAATTTACCCTCCACCGGACAAGCAATTGGTGAAGGCGCAGGAAAGCGTCTGGCGAAGATTGCAGACGACATCTTTCTATAGCCCATACGTGTTAAACAAAATCTACCCGGACGTTCAGCCGGAATGCAAATGGTGCCAGGAACTGGCCACCTATGACCACATATTATGGAGCTGTAGCATAGCGCCGCCACCGGCGAATATTATGCGTGATCCTTCTCTCGAGCAGTGGGAGGCCGTGTTGGTCAGCTCAGACCCGGTCGTCCAGACCAGGGCCGTGGAGTGGGCCACCCAGGTCGCCGTCAGCCATGAGCTGATGGCCATCTAGCACGGAATCGTCCGCACATGCGTTCTGACGAAAATAAAGTTTTTCCATCCATCCATCCATCCATTAATGGTATTAAAACACGGACGTTGACGATTAGAGTGGACTTTCAGAAAATATGTTTGGCTGATGTATGTTCTCTGGATATGAAGTGACCACTCATTCGATTCTGCATATAAAATTTGTATGGGACTCGTTCTGAAAGCTCCTGTGGCTAAACGGATACCTAGATGGTGAACAGGGTCTAGCATCTTTAGCGCACTTGGAGCGGCAGAATGATAGATCACGGCACCATAATCTAATCGTGAACGAATTAGGCTCTTATAGAGATTAATTAAGCACTTCCTGTCACTAGCCCACGAAGTATGGGATAGAAGTTTCATTAGGTTCATTGTTTTCAGACATTTTTCTTTAAGATGTTTAATGTGGGGGACGAAAGTGAGTCTGTAGTCTAGTATAACACCTAGAAATTTGTGCTCTTTGTTTACGGGTATTTGTTGTCCACATAGTTCTAAGCAAGGATCTGGGATCATTCCTCTCTTTCTTGTAAAAAGAACGCAAGAGCTTTTGTTAGGATTGATCTTAAATCCATTCTTGTCTGCCCACATTGAGACTTTGTTCAGGCCATGCTGTACCTGTCTCTCGCAGACTGCGAGGTTACAAGATTTGAAAGCTATTTGTATATCGTCCACGTAGACAGAATAAAAGATTGCCGGTGGTAATGAAGCGCGAAGCGTGCTCATCTTCACGATGAAGAGTGTGCAGCTGAGCAAGCCTCCTAGAGGTACACCCGTTTCTTGTCTAAAAGGACGCGAAAGTACATTACCGACTTTTACCCGGAAGGTACGACTGGACAGATAGCTTTCTATGAGGTTTAGCATATTCCCATGGATGCCCATTTCTGACAGGTCCCTTCAGATTCCGTAACCCCACGTTGTATCGTACGCCTTCTCCATATCGAGGAATATGGATAAGAAAAACTGTTTGTGTACAAATGCGTCTCGGATATTTGCTTCTACACGTACAAGATGGTCAGTCGCGGAGCGCCCTTCTCGGAAGCCACACTGATAAGGATCAAGCATTTTGTTCTGTTCAAGGAAATGGATGAGTCGCCGATTTATCATTTTTTCAAACACCTTACACATGCAACTTGTGAGGGCTATCGGGCGGTAGCTTGCCACTGAGGAAGGATCTTTGCCTTGTTTTAAAACAGGCACCACAGTGGCTTCTTTCCTTGTGGTCGGAAGGTATCCTGCGTCCCAGATTGTGTTGAAAAGTGTAAGTAGTGTAACTTGCGTGTCATTGTGTAAGTTTTTCAGCATTTCGTACATGATTCTGTCAGATCCCGGTGCAGAGCTCTTGCATGCGCTCAAAGCAGCTCTCAACTCTGCAATACTAAAGGGGCGGTTGAACAGTTCATTCTGCTGATACTTTCTTATGAGTGGCTTGCATTCTTCTAGTTGTTTATATTTGAGAAAGGGTTTTGAATAATTGTTGGAACTTGACCCGCTCTGAAAGTTCTCCCCAAGTGAGTCTGCTTGTTCAAGCAGGGTATCGCCTTGAGTGTTTACTAGGGGGAGTGAATAAGTTTGTCGTCCATTTATCCTGTTAACCCTGTTCCAGACTTCCCCTCCTCTGTATAAGAGTTGATACCCGATAAAAACTTCTGCCAACTCTCTCTTCTGGCCTGTCGGCGCGTTCTCCTGCCTTCGGATTTGGCTTTTTTAAAGTTAATAAGATTCTCCGCAGTGGGAGGGGCGCGTAGCAACCCCCACGCTTTGTTTTGTTTCTTACGGGCGGTCCTACATTCGTCGTTCCACCACGGGACGCGCCGTTTGCATGCGAAACCACTTACTTCAGATATGCATTTAGATGCGGCATCTATAATGAAGGCTGTAAAATACTGCACAGCAGCATCAATTCCTAAAGAGGACATGTCATTCCATGAGATCTTGGTGAGCGTTCGGAATTTCTCCCAGTCGGCTGTAACGATTTTCCACCTAGGAGCCTGTGGTAGACATGCGTTTTCTTTATATGTTCTTAGTAGTATAGGGAAGTGGTCGCTCCCGTAAGGATTGTCGTTAACTTCCCATTCAAGTTCAGACAGTAGGGACGGGGAGACTAGGCTAAGATCTATTGAAGAAAATGTTCTGCTTGCAAGAGAATAGTATGTCGCTTCCTTCTTATTCAGACGACAAGCACCAGTTGAGAAAAGGAACTGTTCAACAAGACGTCCTCGCGCATCTATACGAGGGTCGCCCCACAGGTAGTTGTGTGCATTGAAGTCGCCAAGAACAGCATAAGGTTCTGGCAATTCATCTATAAAGGACTGAAATTCATGTCTAGTTAATTTGTAATGTGGGGGTATATAAAGCGAGCAAATAGTGATGAGTTTGTTTAGCAGTACAACTCGCACCGCCACTGCTTCAAGGGGCGTTCGTAGCTGTAAAGGTTGTCATGCTATACTTTTATGAGTGAGAATCGCAACACCACCCGATGATGCGACGGCATCATCACGATCTTTGCGAAACGTAACATACGTACGCAGAAAGTTTGTGTGTTTGGATTTTAAGTGTGTTTCCTGTAAACACAGCACTTTTGCATTATGTTTGTGGATGAGATGTTGTAAATCATCAAGGTTTCTAAGGAGACCTCTGATGTTCCATTGAATAATTTGTGTATCCATATTTAATGTAAATAAGTGCTGTGCGTACGGAAAGGGAGGTGGTGCCTTAGGTTACAGAGCTCTTTCGAGGCCCTGTAACAGGGGTTCTGCCCTTTCTGGAGCGTTCGAGGGAGCCTCGCCGCTCCTTAGGCGCTTGGTGCGCCTTGAGAATAGGTGTAGTGTCCATTGCCTCTTGTGAGGCGCCGGACACGTGCTCTTGCGAGCGAGATGTTTCCCGAGAGAGTCCCGCCTTGGAGGGCAAGACCCCTGCGCCCACCAGCCCGGAGGTCGATGGGGCTCCCTGAGGGATTTGGCTGCGCCGGCTGTTGCCAGCGCTGGAAGGGGCCGGGGAGGTTGGGGCAGCCTCAGCTGCGCCCACCTTCGGGGTCGGTGCCCCCTCTGCTGGGTTGACGGAGCAGCGCTAGCTGCAACCGCCGCGGGGGCAGATGGCGTAACTGCCGACTCACGGCTTGTGGGTCGGACAGCCGCCGGAGGCCGTTGTGACGCTGCCCCCTGACGCGCCACATCGGCAAAGGTACTCTTAGACAGGTATGACACCCGCCTACGTGCCTCTTTGAAAGATATGTTTTCTTTAACTTTGATTGTCACAATCTATTTTTCTCTTTTCCAGGACGGGCAGGACCGCGAGTATGCGGCATGCTCGCCCTCACAGTTGACACAATGTGGAGTGTTCTGGCACGTTTCGGAGGAATGTTCTTTGTCACTGCACTTGGCACATGTCAGCCGGCCTCGACAGTTCTGTGAACTGTGGCCGAACCTTTGGCACTTAAAGAATCTAAGAGGATTGGACACGTATGGCCTAACACGAAGTTTGATATAACCGGCCTCGATGGACTCGGGGAGGACACTTGAACCGAAAATGAGTATCAGGTGTTTTGTTTGGATTTCTTTTCCATCTCGCCTCACCTTAATTCTTTTGACATTTATAACATTCTGTTCGCTGAAGCCCTCCAAGAGCTCAGCCTCAGTGAGCTCCAGCAAATCATCGTCCGAGACAACGCCGCGTGAGGTATTCATCGTGCCTTGCGGGGTTACTACTACTTGGGTGTCCCCAAATGATACTAGCTGAGGCAGTTTCTCAAATTGCTTTGGATCGCGGAGCTCCAAGAGGAGGTCACCGCTAGCAATCCTCGACACCTTATATCCTGGACCAAAAAGTTCGGTAAGAGACTTAGATACAAGGAACGGGAAGATTGTTCGCACTTGTTTAGCTGGTTTTTGTGCGTGTATCACATGAAAACGAGGGAAATTGTGGACTTGGCGTCCGAAAAACTGAAAGATCTCTTCGGTGCGCCCTCGTTTGTGAGGGCGATCAGGGAGTATAGGAAAAGCGTTTTCCATAAGTACAGTTGGGTTTTCGGCCGCGATGCCGACCACCCACCATGGAGCTCAACAGCGGGACGTGACAGGAGTTCCTGCTAGAGAAACCCTGCCAACGCCAGCCGTACATCGCTGCTATAACCAAATACAGCATAACCAAGGCTGGCTAGCTACACAAGGTTAACCCTTGCCGCCGGGAAACTAGGAAATGAGGAGAAGTGATGAAAGAGTGATACTCACAAGGTTACCCATTATGTGGAAAGTCACAACCTCCTATCGGTGTACATTTACGGCTTCCGCAAACATCTTTCGACACAGGATGTTTTCCTCATGCTCAGAGACGAAGTAATAAATGATGTGGCATCTGGAGAAGAAAACATAGGAGTGGCGTTATACCTAAAGAGCGCATTCGACACCATGTCCCATAAGCTCATCATGAAGGAATAGAAGAAATGGGATGCGGAAAGAAAACTTTTGTCCACGTCAAATCCTTTTTAACTGGCAGGACTGCCACGATAGGTTTAGAAGATATACAATCACCCAAGCTAAACCTCCCCAACAAAGGAACTCCCACGGAGCTAAACTCTCGCCATTATTGTTTAACATTGGGATGAACAATTTGGCAAGAAGCGTGCATCAAATCCAAGACCTCAAATTCGTGCTCTATGCGGATATCACCTTATGAATGCCCAAAGGATCGTTAGGCCACAAAGAAAGCACCCTGCAAGAAATCATCAACAAGGCCCAATACTTCGTGGGAGAATACGGCATGGCCTGTGGATCTGAAAAGTCCGAATAGACCAGAGTCCATGGACGAAACAAATGTAACATGCCAAGCCTACACCTCCAACTAGAAAACAGCATGCTACCAGAAAGCACCAAGATTCGTGTCTTGGGCCTCTGGATCCAAAGCAACAGGCGAGTGAAACACACTATCGCGACCCTGAAAGCGACAACGAAGCAAATAGCAAGACTAATAGAAAGAATCACAAAGAGAGGGAGAGGCCTGTACGAAAGCAAAACGATAGGGCTCGTTCAAGCTTTTATCATCAGCCGGATAACATACGTTCTAACCTATCAAAGCTTAAATCGTACAGAACCCAAGATGGTCGACCAGATCATGCGGTGCGCGAACAAGGTGGCGGCAGGATTACGGGTGAACATCGCACATGAAAGACTACACGACACAGAAGTTCACAACACCTTTGAAGAGCTCAAGGCAGCGGCTCTGATAAATCATACGGAACGCCTGTGTCTCACACAAGCCGGACAACAACTACTGACTGAACTAAAATACCCGCTGAAACCGCAATATTGCAGTCCGCCAGAAACCTGGCCACATCAGGAAGCAAATACAAGCCACACCGATACTAAAGAACATGAATCCCGAATTATGATTAAGGCCCAAGACAAGCCCGAGCCAAGCAAGTTATCAAAAGCTTTGGGAGCAATCGAGAAGTGCAATACGTGGACGCTGCTAGGACACCAGAGAACATGTCATAGTAGCAGTTCGCAACACGCAGCGGGAAAAAGCCGAGATAGCCTCAATAAACACAACATGCACAACCACTGCCGAAGCTTCAGCGATCGCGGTGGCAATAAAACACTGCGGCAGCGCAGGGCATTAGGCACCGGTTACCTCCAACTCTCAAGCAGCATGCAGAATGTACATGCAAGGCAGATTGCCACGAATCGCGCTAAGAATCATAGGCGACTCACTCCAAGAAGAACATGCAATCATATGGTGTCCAGGACATGAGGACATCCCAGGCAATGAGAGGGCACACTCCTTAGCTCGAGAACTCACAAACCGAGCGGGGAACCACAGCCCTTTCCAAGATAGTACACTTAGTGCCTGAGACATCCTCGAACACCAAGGTCACACGAGGGAGCGCCTTGCCCCCCTCCACCCCACCGCATCGCAACTAGGGGTACAAGAAGCCCGCGCATACAGAAGAATACAAACACACACCTCTACCCACTTAGGAAGAGCACATCCCATGAATCCCACACTACACGCCGGCCCTTGTCCATGGTGCTGTACATAGCCGTCACTACCACACGTGACGTGGAAAGGCACGAAGAGACCGCAACAAGCAAACTTACCCACATTAAGGAGCCGTGGGAGATCGTCCTCACCCGGCTGGTGCTTGGGGCCCAAAGGGGCCTCTTGGACCAGGCGGAGAGGGTAGCCAGGATCGTTGGTGTCCTGGAATAAAAACAAACCCACCCTCTCCGTCCCACCATACCCCTTGCCTTATTCCCATTTCCCCTCCCTTGATTAATCAATGACGTTTTCCTCCTCCGCCTCCTCATGTTGTGCCACTTGGAAAGCGCAAGTGCTAGACATGCAAAGGGAGGAGAACGCTTAGCTGGCAAAGCGGAGAGACGTGCGCATATCAGTTCTGCAGAAAACCTCATCTTTTACGGAGAATGATCGCCACAGGACCTTGTAATTTGACATCAATCGAAAGAAGACGACGAGAGGATTACGCCGACATCATCGCCAAGAGACTGCGAGTGCATTTCCGATGTCTGAATGGCTTGTTGAAGTTTTGAAGCGATGGCGACCACGCCGAGCCAGACGCGCAATGCGTTGGGTTGTTTCAGCGTAGGCGTTTCAGTCTAGAACTCCAGAGAACATCTACCTCACTTCCCCGACCTCCTAGAGGCTCCTACCATTCCCCTGACCCCTCCAATGGCATACCGAAGAACCTACAATGGATTTCCAAGAATCTCTTGTCGACTTTACCACCCAACGCCATGGGATGCCGCTAGTGCACGGAGCGGCACAACAAGACGACGACCATTGGCAATTGGTGACGCGTAAGCGCACCAAGAAACGCTCCAACAAGGAAGGTGCCAGGCAGCACCAAGACGCCCGTCAAGAGAGGAACGCCAATAATCCGTACAATAAGGATGAAGTACCTCAGGGGTGCCGAGCAGGGACTTCAGGCAAGCTTACCTAACAACCACGAATTTGTGCGGGCAATAGTCGCTGCACGTGGAGACCCCAACGAATGCCAGCGTGAAGACATATTGACAAGACTTCGACCTGGTTCCAACTCATATTTACACTTTTTGTGCGCAAACAAACAGGGACGAAGAATAGGGGCAACACAAGGACGAGCGCTTTATGCCGACTCGCAGTTATGCTGGTTCCAACATTATCATAGTACGCCTAGTGAACAGGCTGCCGACGCAATATGAAAGCTCGAAAAATAAGCCTCCAAGGACGAGGTCAACGTATACGTGGCTGTGCCAGATGGCGTAAGCAAAGGCGTCATACATGGCGCAGTAAGGGGCACCTCATCAGAAGCTTTGGCCCATCTCAAGGTACGAACTCAAGGAGCCAAATTCTGCACGCCAGAATGCTAGGACATGCAAAGACAGCGGTTATCAAATTCAGCGGAGACTTCGTCCCTCGATATGTGAACTACTATGGCGGCGAAGAACCGCGTTGCCCCTATAAGCCAACCAAGAAAGTATGCAAAGTCTGTAACAGGCTCGGTCATCGCCCCGACGTTTGCATTCAACCAGAGAACCCTGCGTGATAAAGATGCGCGAAGGATGATCCAGAATCAGGCCACACATGGGAATTACAGTGCACCTTGTGCGGAGACGCACACCAAGCGGGTGACAGTCACTGTAAAAGCAAACTTAAACCGATCAAACGATACGTACCACTGATCTCTGCATAAAACCGCAACTACCACCAGACGTCGCAGATGGCTCAGCTCCGACAGCGACAGTGATTCGTCTGGCAGCGAACGTGTGGCTAGCTACGCAATCTCGCTCCCACTCTCCTCGCTCATGATCGGCAGCCAACGAACTCCCCACCACCCGCCGTTGTTGCTCAGTGGCTATGGTGTTGGGCTGCTGAGCATGAAGTCGCGGGATCGAATCCCGGCCACGGCGGCCGCATTCCGATAGGGACGAAATGCGAGAACGCCCGTGTACTTAGATTTAGGTGCACGTTAAAGAACCCCAGGTGGTCAAAATTTCTGGAGCCCTCCAGTGCGGCGTGCCTCATAATCAGAAAGTGGTTCTGGCACGTAAAACCCAATAGTTTAATTTTTTTTACCGAACTCACCACCCCTCGGATGAGGAAAGTTCCCCAGGCAGGTGGCCTCACTGTCTAACGAACTGAAGAAAAAGAAATACAAGAAAGCCACGAGCAAGACATCGGATCCTCAAAGCCACCCGTCCATAAATTAGGTGAGCTGCGCAAAGATCGCTTCTTCCACTGCTCCGAAACACACATTTCTCACACCTAGAACAGGACAACAATTCATTAAAAGCGGAAATTCCAAAACTGCAACTTCAACTGCAGACAGAACCACAGGATTCTCTCCGTACAATTAGAGAACTAGCACTAAAACTAACTGACGAACTTAATCAGTTAGGGCACCTTCAATTAACCAACAAAACCCTACTCACCAACCTGCAACAAGGACAAAAACAAATGGTGGTAGATGCAATGGAAGTATCAATAACCCTTCGCGATAACCCACCCGCAGGAAACAACCTAAGAGCGGCAGATATTAAAGAAATTTTCTTAGAACAATTCCATTATTTCTCCGGCCAAAACAACGAAAGGCAGGACAAACTCCGCATCGAACTGAAGACTCAGAGGTGGCATACGGAAGAATCTCTGGGCTCCATACAGCGACAACTCAATAAAAGAACAGGAACCTCAATAAAACACAAAGGGGCAAGAGCAAGCCGCATAGAAGACGACAAATCGGGGACCTCTGGCACTTATCTTCCAGCAGCATTACATAAATAAATCACTCGTAGGAAACATGGCTACCACAATGTTTCGTAGCACACAAGAACCCCCGGCCAAAAACATCGAAATCTGGCAACAGAACTGCCGCTCGTTTAGCAACAAGCCGGCAGCTCTTCATAATTTCATTAAAAACTCTATAACTCCCCCCCCCTCCCCCAGAGGTGATTTCTTTACAAGACGTGGGCAACTATGCCGTAATTTACGCAGCTATTACGCCTTGGGGGACCACAAAACGCCAAAGTACCGACGTTGGTGCACAAGCTGCTCACGGCGATCCAAACACCTACCGGCATACCAGAACTGGATACTAATTTTCTCCTAATTGGCATCCTGCCCAACAAAAGCGCCAAAAACAAGCCCTGCATTCTCAATATCGATAGTTCACCTAAGGGCAAGGGCTCCGACATACAAGCAATCCTAACGGCGACCAAACGAGTAGCAGGCGCCAGGGACCCATTTGTGGTTGTGGGTGACTTCAACACGCCCGCGACCACGTGGTGGTATGCCGCTGACTCTCTCAAAGGAAGACTCGTTCAACAAACGATAGACGACCTAAGCCTCTGCATCCTAAGCCATCCTGAGGCCTCTACAAGGACTGGCAACATTGTTAGGAGAGACACGACTCCCGGTCTCTCTCTTACCAGCAATGCCCAACATGCAACCTGGACAAATCTCAGTGAAAATCTGGGGAGCGACCACGACATCATCTGCACAGCCTTAAACTCACCAAAAATCCTCAAAGAACTAGGCAAAGCATTAATCATTGATTGGGATAAATTTCACTAACATCAACGCTTCCGGACCTTTAACGACGAACCCACAGGCATAACAGAATGGGTAGCAGGGATAAAAGAGGCTCATGAAAACGTCTTTAAAGCAATTACTCGCACAATAGAAAACCCAGTGGTAGATCGCCCCCTCTTAAGCTTATGGGATGAAAAGCGCAAATTAGCAAAGCGCTAGAAACGCCAAAAACTAAACAAAAGGTTACAAAAGTGACTCTCAGCCCTAGCGCAAGAGTCTAACGAACACGCAAACAAGCTAGAACAGGATAACTGCGTTAAGTTTCGTAGCTCCTTGCATAACGCCTTAAGTACCTCAAAAACCTGGGCGGTACTACGAAGTATTCTAAATCCACAGCAAATCAAAAAATAAAATGAGCACCGCGTAAAGAAGATAATCGACTCACTACAAGGGTCGGGTCAAGCGCTGATTCAGTCACATAAAGACACGTACGCTAGCGTGACGCCTGGTCTCCGCCCGGACGCAACTACTCGTAGGGACTATCGAGGCCAACCAAACCAGGAACTAGACGCTCCAATCACAGAGGCCGAAATTTTCGAGGCAGCACAATCGGCGCGCAGAAACACGACTCCAGGCTCAGACAGGGTAACCAATAGTATACTTAGAAACCTAGATGGTCCGATTGTTGAGCGTCTGACCCAAACCTTCAATTCTCACTACTGGGAAACAGGTGAACTGCCCAAAGAATGGAAAGATGCACACATCATCCTAATCCCCCAAACCCGGTAAAACCACATCGTTGAATAGCTTACGCCCTATAGCTTTGACGTCCTGTCTAGGCAAACTATTCGAACGAGGGATCCAACGCCGACTACAAACTCGTATTAAAAAACAAACCCTTTTCCTGCGCACCATGATAGGCTTCAGAGAACGCCTGTCCGCTCAAGACGCCTTCTTGCTAATGAGGGAGGAAGCGCTTAACAAGGAGTCACCTGGAAACGAAAACCTAATATAAGAGCTGGATCTGAAAGGCGCATTTGACATTGCGTCCAACGAGGTCATTCTGCGGAGGCCGGACGATAAAAATTGCGATGAACGCGCCTTCACCTACATGCACAACTTCCTCACGGGAAGAACTGCTGCGATAGGCCTATAGGAAGCATTCGGTCAGAAAATTTCGAGATGCCCAACAGAGGAACCCCCGAGGGGGCAATCCTATCCCCTTTGCTATTCATTTTAGTAATCTTCGATCTCTGTAGGCAAGTAGGTCAAATACCAACCTTGGCTACACCTTATACGCACATGATATTACCTGATGGACTTCTACAGACTCGATCTGAAGTGAAGGCGCTAAAACGACGGTGGACGAAGGAATACACACACGCACACAGGCCGCCTATGTGTCTGTGTGTGTGTGTGTCCTAACGTCTAAAGGCTCGCTCGGAAACAAAGAGTGGACATAGCAGCAGGCCACTAACGCACTGTCTGCCTTTTCGCGTCAGAGCGGTCTGCAATGCGCACCCGAAAAATCAGAATTCATCCGTATACTGCCCCAGCGTAGCAGTAACAAAAAAAACTAAAGAAATTGTGGAGCTTTTGGTTTACGGCCACCGCATACAGGAGGTATCCAAACTCAGCATACCGGGCTTCTGGTTGCTGCAGAATGGGCGGGCCACTCATGTGGTCCGGGCCCTACGAACGATGACCAACAGCATAGCAAAAATGATACGTTGAATTACCTATCACAAACAAGGAATGAAACAGGCAGACACCATCACGCTGGTGCAAGCCTTAATAATCAGCAAGGTTTCCTTTATCTTTCTCTATCACTCATTAAACAAGGCCGAAGAATCCCAGGTGGACACAATAATTAGAACAGCTTTAAAAAAAACATCAAATGGAAAAGTTACTTGCGCTGGGCATTTACAATACCTACAGTGAACTCGCTGCTGCAATTCTGATCCCTTAGCGCGAGAGGCTCAGCCGAACCACAGCGGGTCAAGACATAGTAAAGACAATTGGCATACCGCCCTACCCACAGCAGGGGGGATAGAATCTCGATGAACTTGATCTCTCGGACAGGGACCATATATATGAGGCCCCTTTGCCGAGGAACATGCACCCAGAGCGTAACGAGGGGAGACGTGGGGCTCGCACAGTGTGACTACCAGCCCTACTTCACCGTCTGAATAGGGAGGACATCTACTAAGGCGAGGTCGCCCCCTACAGACAAGTTGATCAACATAGAAAACGCCACGACCACAAACACTTGGTCGCTGTGCTGCTCAACGAACACGGCGAAATAGTAAATGCGCTCTCCTTCAGCGAGTCCTCAGTCACGGAAGCAGAGACCAGAGCTATCGCGCTGGCCATACGCACGGATGAATGTGGAGGACGTGGCAGTACTATCGTCACGGACTCTCAGGCCACATGTCGCCTCCTACTATGAGGCAGAATTCGTAAAGGCTGTTGCACTGTAATGCAACATCGCTTCCACAATCACCCCTCGAACTTCTGGTGCCGGATACACCAGGGTTTGGAGAGAAATGAGAATGCAGACGCCACGGCTCGCGCCTTAACTTTCTGAGCAGCGACACAGGTTCCCTCAGAAAACTTCCAAACCACGGCCCCCTATCAAAATTGTAACCTTAAAACCGGAAGTGATTTGCTCGCCTATCAGCGTTTTACCTGGCAAGTATACGCCCCACCCGATAAACATCTAACAGGAAAGCAGGCCATCAATTGGAGCAAAATTCAAACAGGGGCTTATCCTCACTGTATCCTTGTTTGGCGAATTACGACGTCCAGCAATTACCTTAAGCTAATTTCAATTCAGAAACGCGCTATGCGTGCTATTGAGGGGTTTCATGGCAGGCCTTCAGATTTACCTACGTCACCGCTATTTCAATAACATGGCACCCTTAAAGTAAAAGAAGTATATAATTTCTGTCTGCTTAAGTACATCCATCATCATAAATTGTTCTTTTCTTGTCCAGATAATTCAAGCATCCGTTATGCTTTTCGGACGAAACGTAAGCTTGTTCCAATCACACGCACCAATTATGGCAAGCAAACACTAAGCTACCAAATTCCCACGGTAATAAATAAATTTCCCTTTGAAACTGAATATTACCTTCCACACAAACGTTTTAAATCTACAATTAAAAATACCTGTTTGAACAAACGTAATGAGATATTTATTTAGTCGACAGACTTTGTATTTATTTGTATTCATTTTACTACCTTTCATTTTTTTTCTATGACGCACATGTTGTAAGCTTTGTGATATTGTTCCTGTGTTTTAGGACTGATATTTTTATGTTTGTAAAAAAATAATGTATATTTATACCACTCATACGATAAGTTGAGTATTAGATTTATTCTTTTCTAGCATAAATTTGATGCGTGTTAACTTACCGCTTCATGCTTTTTACAACGCTTAAGAAATTCATTGTGAATTTGTTGTGAAGTGCTCGTGCACAATGCCAGCTGTTCTGCGGGTGACCTTGTCAGGCTCTTGCCTTTTGTCCTGGCGCCCTCTTTTCGCTGAAAAGAAAATAAACTTTCACTTTCACTTAAAAATACTACAAGCCATGTTACCGACGGGCTATCAAGGTTCCTGCCCCTGGTGCGGAGGAAGTCTTACGCTTTTTCACATTTCCTGGGGCTGCTTAAAACAGCCCCCGCACCTGAAAGACACATGTTTGGCAGCACCACACACGTTGGAGCAGTGGGAGGCGCGACTGTCCAGCTCTAACCTGGCTGACCAGCAATCGTTGGTCGACCAGGTTGGACGGGCGGTTAAGGCCAGTGGGGCTCTCGACTAGGGTTCCCCCGTGAGAATAATCTATTTTGTCAGGGAATACCCAACTAGTGACAGAAGGCTATGTGAAGATCTTTGGCGTACCGATAGTAGCAGACGGTCGGCCTGACATATGGATCCGACAGTTGCATCCAACTTGGCGCCGGATCCTTCATTTGATACGGCGAATATCGTGGCGCCTCGGAGGGGCCGGAAGCAAGACAGCCCGCCAGCTTGTCCTGGCTACGCTGGTGTCCAGTGCAGCATAAGGAGCGTTTGCGTACAGACTGACGAAACAACACGTCCAGCAGCTGCAGGTTCTGTACAACGAAGCAGTACGCGTTGTCACCGGGCTACCGCGCCAAGCACGGTAGGACGATCTGCGACGCTATGCGCAATTGCCACCACTTGAACACACTGTAGAACATAGGCATAATGTAGACCAGCTCTGACGCCACTCAACGCACCAAGGCCGCGCTCTCCTGCGCACTCTTGGCGGAACCACGGAGTCGGAGTTAGAGCCCGCACCACTGACGCCGCCGTGGGAGATACGTATACGCAACTGCATGGTTGACTCACAACTTTCGCCAGGGTTGATTCACAACTTTCGACACTCAGAGCGCAGAAAGTGCTACGCAAATCGGCACATGGAGAGCCCAGCCAGTTACTGTGCCACTCCCTTTTACGTGGACGTTGCCTTCCGCACGACACCCGATGGTACGCGAGCCGCAGTTGGAATGCACAGCCTCGACACTGGTATCACGCGCGCCCGAGAGCACGCGTTTGGTAATCAAGAACCACCAGACGTACGGTCGAACTGTTGGCTATCCGTGACACACTGCACGAAGCCCTCGAAGAACCTCCAGCTACTTCACAAATTACAATATGTACCGACAGTCAGGCGGTGGTGCGCGTATTACAGCTGTCCACATTGACCCCATCGCAAGGAAGATAGCAGAGGCAAGCAGGAGGCTGCGCATGGTGCAAGTAGTCGAAACTCGGGTATGGCGGATTCCCGACAACTGCAGAGTATCAGGGAACGAGGCGGCTCACGCCTCTGCGAGCGCGACACCAACCTTAAACCGAAGCAGCGACGTAGCAACTTTTGTGCCCCTGCAGAATGACGGAAACGAAGATGCATCCTTCCTAGAACAACGACAGAGGCGACGACAGCTCCGGGAATGCCTACGACGTACGCCTAAGGAAGATCCACTGCCTGCAGGCTTGTCGCGCGCGTGTGAAGTACTCGTGCACAAGGCCCACACCAGTATTGCACTGACGCGGGATGTACTTGCACGCTGGCGTGCACACAAGGAACGCAAATGTCTTCCAGGCAAGACTACGGAACAGCTGCCACCTGTACAAACAAGTTGCCCAGCGTGCAAAACGGCAGCTGCGCCAACCATCGGGCACTTGCTGTGGGAGTGCCCGAAGTATGCAGCCCTCCGGCGAAAGCACCGGGGTCAAGTGGCCAGCCTCGAGGAGTGGATCCGTCCCTCGGCGGAGGCCGACAGTGTCCTGGGAGCGCTGGTTGCCTTAGCTGCGGAATCGGGAATTCTACGCGTGGTGTAACGATGCGGAAAAGCATTCGTCGGTGGCTGGCCCTGTCCTCATCTCCAAATTCCCCAACTCCATTGCCCTTACAGGCCAATGAGCCATCCCTCTTTCATTAAAGCCTTACAATACCGTTACTGAATAAAGTTTCTCTCTGCAAAGAGACGCCGCCAACATGCGTAGCGAGCGCCGCAGCGTCGAAGCACAAACGGAAAGCGCGCGAACACGGTCGTTACATTGATGTCGACGGTGCAACGGCAGGTGTGTCACAGGGAACGTGCCATTGCTACACATGCAAAGAAGAGACGTCGCGAACTTGCACAGCGGGCACCGCGGCGTCTACGCGGAACAATGTGCACGAAGGCGAGCTTTCTGGCAGAAACTCGGCCTCTTGCGTGAGCTAATTCTTTTGTTATTGTTTCGCACGTTTAATTTTTCAGTCTGAGAAAATTTCATACAAAAGCCATGCACTGTCGCTGTTTTGTTTCGGGACATTTGTCTGTGGGCTATGATTCTCGATTTCGAAGGAATAACTTTGCAAAGAATTTATAAGACAAAGTATGAGAAGTATGGCCTCATACGTATGAGAAGTATGGCCTCGTAAAGTATGGCCTCGTACAACACCACCCATTTGATGAGCTGGCCCGTTGTAGAGCCCCTAGAGGTTAGTGGAACATGCCCACTCTGGGGGATTGGCACATAACAATAAGAGAAAAGAATTGTAATATAACTGTAAACAAGATTGGTGAATAGGTATATGGGAAGTAATAGATAGATTCTAGCTTACGAATTTAATAGAATGTAGGAATGCGTGAAAATAAAATACATTTAATATGATGGATTTCTAGGATTATAACAAAACTCTAACTTTTGATTTTGTAGTCTAAATCTTTCCGAGCCTGCAGTGAAATGCTGGATCGCATCACCAACCCTCCTGTCGCTGTGCCCAAGGGTCGAGCCCTCAGAGTAAGTTTCGAACATTTAAGTCTATCTAAGAAGGCAGAACGACGTTTCTAATGTTCGTTTTCGCAATTCAGAATATCTCCGACAGTCAATGAGAAAACGATTTATTGTGTTGGCCAGTAACGCTTGCCCGTAAAAACGCCAGACACACGACCAATCAACCAGCCAAAGAATGATGATGACCAACAACCGAATGCCGAGACCTGGTCGCACCGATGTCGTTGCTTTTCTCCTTATCAAATTAGTTGCACGCACATATGCCTCGGAATGATGACGAACAAAAGGGTGGCAAGCGAGGAATGCGCGCTACAGGACTGCAAAATAAGCTGAAATAAGAATACTCGAGGGTAGAAACGTGCAACTGCGCCAAGTCTGATAACTGGAAGACAAACCGTCACGCCAATCTCGGCCCTGTGATGCATCGACGAAGACGATGAAGATGGCTGTTGGACCTGTTCCGGGGGCTGATGGCGATGGCTTGATTGGAGATCAGTGTGCCTTGTCCCAAAATTTTTCCTGATCCGCTGCCCGACCTGCCCCTCCGTGGGACGACGAGCTCCAGGCTCAGCCGCGGGTCGGTCGCCGCTGCTACACCATGTGCGGCCGCATGGCATGGTACGTCTGCCCCGTCGCTTTAGCCTTGCGGCAAGGCACCATGGTCTTTCATTGCTATGCTAGATGCGTCGCGGCGACGAGCGTGTGCGTGTATATATATGTATTTATATATAGAGAGAGAGGGCACAGCATAATGCGTTAAAGCGAATGACCAATGACACGTCGTCTCTGTACGCAGGGTGTCCTAGCTAACTCCTAAGTTTAAGAATACGCCGAAGCACTCTAGGGGGACGCGACCAAACGCATCTAGCTGGGTATCGCCTGCAGCAACTGACGCTATTTTTAGTTTCTTCCCAATTTGACGATTAATTAGTATTAATTAACCAACTTCACAAGGAATAACGTCAGGGCAATCCTTCCAATGAGAAAGTTGGAGAGCGTTCTACGAAACGTGTAATTCATGATTTTCTGACTTCCTACTTGCTACATAGTCATTCCTGCGGCACTCTAAGGAAAGTTCGCGAAATGAGAAATAAGAAGGTGCGTGATATGCCTGCATGCCTACTCGCACGCCACGATTGCAGTATTCCCAAACGTGCCGCGTATGAACGATAAGCACATTTAGCACAGCTTGTGTGCTGCCCGGTCTGCTTATCGCTATTATAAACTGTCGAGAAGGAAGCACATCATCACTGGCGTGAATCGCGCGGCCAAAGCCTGTGTCTCTCTGCCCTGTCACTTTCTAAGCAGCAGTATGCCAGGCTAAATGCGCTCTTTGTAAGTAAGTGTGTAAGAAAGTCGAGATTTGCAGCCCAGAGGTACCTCACAGTAAAGAACATAAAGGCAGCATTGAGTACACCCAGGAAGCTCGCGATGTCGCCTTCTGCAACATGGTGGCGCCATCTGCCACCACTATGGAAAAACGCGCGCCGTGCATTGACAGGTGCCGCTACTGGTCATTTGCAGAGAAACCGGTATCTTTTCAGCCATGTTCTCAGCCGTGATACGCCACTGCCATTGCCTTGGATTACTGTTGCTTCTGTTGCATCAGGCAGTATAGGCCAGCGTGTAAACATCCTTCCCTCGCTCGGGCATTAACGCTGGCAAGCTTCAAATGAGTCTTAACAATAATGCGCTTGTCACTCATAGGCAATACGTTTGAGAGCGCTGTAATTTCGCGGGCTTTCTTTACAGTGCAAGAAAAATGATTGAGCAGCAATTAGGAAGTTTGGAAATGCTGAATTCGATGTTCCCTAGAATCCATCTCCTAATTTCTCATCGGAAGTATCGTCCCAACTTTAATACCAGCGAAGTTGGTAAATAATCTTAAAAGGAACTGACGACCAGCCAGAACACGATGTGCGATGGAGGTGGAAATGAAAAGACCATGATTTGTAGTGATAAAATCGAGCGTGCGGTTTGCGATTGAAGTAGACCTTACAATTAAATTGTAAGGTCTACTTCGTCGCAAGAAATGGTAAATGGCGCGAACTGGCGGTGAAGCCTTGGTGCTTCGGATGAAGTATAAAAGATAACTGTACGTAAGTCAGCTGTTGTTAGGTACCGCTTGCTTATGTATTTATATACTTATATATTATATGTATACTTATATATTATCTATATATACTTATATATATTCTATGCGCGTTACGAAGCAAAAAGAGTCCAAGCTAACGAGCAGCGCTAACTTCGTGGTTACGAGTGGAGCGCTATAGAACCGTCGCGTCGTTCAATGCATGGCGGCGCATATAAGATGCTGTTGTATGAGCCCAAATTTGCGAGTGAGTATACTACGAGTTCTGTGGTTCTTGTGAATTACAAGATGCCATCGACTAATTGCGCCGCGAATGGCCGGGTGCCAGCACCTCAATAACAGCACTACTGGCATATCCTACCGCTTAGCTTGGCTTAGCTAAAAGGTCTGGTGCATGTGACTAGCAAAAGCATTGCCTTCGAGATTGGTTTCTCTGACTTGGAAGGAGCCGTCGCTAGGGCGTAGGTTTGGACAGCATGTATTGTAAAAATAATTAAACACTTCATGAAACATGAACCGCAGGAACATTGGCTTGATAAACAAAATATTACTTTCTTACACCTAGGGTCGCAGTTGTAGTCTGTTTCCCACAAATGCCAGCGCTTAATCGCTATTGTGCTCACCTATCACTGTTTCCAGCGTGCTTAAGGAAGCACGATGCAGACGGAAAAAATCAGATAAAAAATGTTCCACGGCGTTTTCTGCGTTGCCACTGTATGGTTTGTCATTCAGACCAGCAAGCTTTCCGTTGCACTAAAAAAATGGGTACCCTGAAAATTTGTCTCAATCCCTTTAAGTACTAATGCAATTCGACAGAATACAAAAATAGTGTTACTTCCTCAGTATAATGGCCAAAGACATGCATATGGTCTCGTCCTCGTTGCTTGCTTCGACATATCTTCAAACCTTGGGTAAGGTGGCCGAGGTTAGCTGGGCCCACCCTGTATAATATGAGAAACAAAAATTAATTAAACTGGGCGCTTTTGCAAAAAAAAAAAGTCGCAGATTCGCTCAAATGGCCCCAAGGGCGAAGCATCGGTTACGATAGCAAATTACTAGACAACTATACGACGTAAAGATGACAGATTTATCCGCCGTGTAAGCTCGTGAACATTCGCTTACTAACTAAATTATCAAGCATGGTGTCACGCGCGCACAGGCAAACATATCTCGCTCGATGAGCGCGGGCACTCGCTGTCAAAACGCCGGCACGAGGAAGAGCGGCAGCAGCAGCGGGCGAATTCACCTTCGTGTTGACTCTCACTTCATCGCGAACTGAGCGGCGCGAACACAGTGCACACGAAGCCATCAGCTCTCGGCGCACCTAGAATCTGTACTCATCGCAGATCGCTTTCAAGATAAGGCTCGCGCTCAGCCGCGCCATACGCAGGCGCCGCCGAACTAGAACGACCTCTCCCCCCCTCCCCCTCTCCCGGTGGCTTGCGCGCGGTGGACGGCGGCGCGCTTTTTTTTTACAAAAATGGTTCTTGAATTTCTGATCACTTCTTGACATGTTTTTGATGATGCAGCACAGTGTTATCATAAACTTAACAGCTATTGTCTTCTAACATAAAATTTTTGGTAGCCGTCACCCAGTATCATAATTTATTGTCCCTTAAAGACCTCTTTCAGGGTATTACATAACGGGAAGGGGGCAATGGCATCAGTAACCCCTATGGTCATCATTATAAGATGGTTTACTTATGCAACGGTACACAAAACTTAGTATGCATGCTAGAAGGCTGTGGGAGAAGCAAAAACAAACAAACAAACAAACAAAAACAATAGAAGTGGTAGCACCAACGGCAGTAGAACTGGCAGCAGCACTGGCAGTATAACAGAGCAGTATAGAAGGTAGACGTTAGAATAACAACGCAATGGTGGTAGAGGAAAGGTTTAAAACCATGACACAATATGTGCCTAAATTTACCTGAATCACTTTCATTTACTATGTCGTCGAGTAGCGCGTTCCATGGTTCAAGAACAGTAGGTAAGAAAGAGTTGTTGAATGCATTAGAGGTAAGTATACAATACACAATTTTTCCAGACAAACCTATACATTTTCAGCTTATATGCATCATGTATAAACACATCATAGATATATGCTCGAACCCATACACGTAGTTTTTTAATATATATATAGAGAGAGAGAGCGAGAGAGAGTGAAAGAAAGAACCAACCCTGGGAGCTAACACTTTCAGGGTTAGTTCTGGCAGAAACATAAATACCCCGGAAAGTGGATGGAAAAGAGGCGCAAGGCAGCGAGTATTTTTTTTTTAGTTTCGTAGAAAATGCATGAATTGTAAAGATTGCCTCAATTAGTTGTGCCTATAGGTGTTTCTTTAGGTTATAATTTGCCCCTCAATATTATTTTTTGCCGCGCGGATTCATCCCTGCCTTTCTCCCTAGCGCGCGCGAGATCAAGTCACCATCCTCGGCTCACAATTGCACGCTTTCACTCGCACGGCGCGCGGTCACGCTGATATCGCACTTGGAATTTATACTGAACATCACGGCGACGGCGACAATGAAAGGGACGGGCCTGCCACTGCACGCGCTGGCGTCTCCCTTCGGGCTCGTTTGATCTGAGGTAATGACCCGAAGGTAACGTACTCCTGCAGCATGCATATGGCTGGAAAGAATGAAACACGAGAAACGAAGAGTGGGAGCTGGTCATAAACAGCTCTTGCAGGTGATTGATTGAAAGCGCATTTGTGGTGTCACTGCGCCTACCCCCACAACAAACCTCCGAGAATGAATCACGCCAGTGACGTTCGAAACAGCGGAGGTGAAAGCGCAGTACATCTTTTTTTTTTTTTAAAGACGAAGTCTTTTTTGGCGAGTTACCCCACTTTGCCGTGTGATGTATGCGTGTTTCGTAACCTCTTTCGTGGGGCAATCCCGGAAATAGTGCAGCCCAACTATAAGTGCCACTGGGGTCAATTGGTATGGGCCACAGGGTGTGCGCCCCGGAGTTCGCTGGGTACGTTGCGACTACGATGATGATGATGATAACTGATGATGACCAAGAGGATGATAATGATGATTACTGTCGAAAATATTTGGAAGGCGATTTAACCTCTAGTTGACTTAGATTGAACGTTGCCACTTCGGCGCGGCCCTAAAAAAATTACACGGTTCGTGCATCCCTTTCTTATGCCCAACTCGGTCGAGAAGACTGTCTTTCATCGATTTCAGCTATAGATGTTGAATCGCCTTCCAAGTTATTTCGTTTCTTTTTCCTTTCTCTACTCCCGTGTTCTGCGTTTTATACCAAGATGCGTTCAGAGTGCGACACAGTGGCATGCATTCCTTTGAACGGCCCTCCTCCCTGACAGCGCCCTGAGCAAGGCGTCGCTGCTGCACGCCTGCCAGTATCAGGATGACGACGGTCGCTTCTGCAATCCCAAGTGGGTGGATCTCAACAGCCACGGCGAGTACCGGCCCTCGTACAACATCTCTCCCCGGAACTACCAGTGAGTGGCACTGACGCGCTGTGTATACGGCATGTTCAATGTGCGTGTAACATTTGCACGCACATGCGTGCTTTTTGTGTGCATAGCGGCAGGAAGTTTTCCTACAGGAATTACTAGACGGAAGTTTCGTGCTAGTGGTTGCGGGAGCTGCAGACATGGCGGTTCGGCGAGCATGATAACGATGGTTTATACGTGGGTTTCCCTAAAGTTCGTCCTTTTTAGTTTCAAACAGCGTTAAGGCTTTGCAAATTGATCATTTTCAACAACGTATTTGCCCTATGAATGCAGCAATTCGCAGTGATACCGCGCGTGTGCAAGGGCTGACTGCCTTGCTGTGTCTAGAGAACTATGAGAGCTTGGAAAATGTAGAAAGCTAAAGCGTGATAAATCACGTAGCAAGATCGTTTGCAGCCACAAAGCACGAATATTAGACAAACACATGTACTACCCATAGATGCCTGGCTGAACGATCACAGCGCCAAAGCTCTCTCTGGCAATTTTACTGCGGGCAACTCTGCGGTTGCGCGCCTTCTTCTTTACGTGCACTGCTGTCGCCCCGTCGCTGCGTGCAGCCCGGTGATGCTGAGCAGCGTCCACGTCCCCAAGAGCGCCAGGGGCCGCACGGGCCACCGGATCATGATGAGCCCCATGCGCTGGGGGCTCGTGCCTTCCTGGTTCTCGGGCGAGCCGCAGAACTTCATCTTCAACACGGTCAACTGCCGCCTCGAGAGCTGCATGGACCGACGCAGCTTCAAGGGCGCCATCGCCGCCGAGAGGCGCTGCGTGGTCGTCGCCGAAGGGTGCGTACATGTCGCACACGCTACGCTGACTATACGGGCCACGTTGCTTTCGCACTGTGTTGACCCATCCAAGTGACATGACCGACTGTACTTGAACTGTCCTTTGGAGCCAATGTTTCGAAAAGGAGGCTCGTCATCGCCAGGCCAGCAACTGCTTTCGCTTTGCAGCGTTTACCCCACTCTCCCTTACCCCGAGTGGCGCAGGATAATGAAGGGTTGCGAGACCTACCCTGTACAGACACCCTTATTCTCTTTCCCCTGTGGCGGTGAGGGTGAGTGAGATATATAGACACTGTAAAGAGAAACCGGCTGCTGCCCTGACGAAGACGAGTTCCCTTGTCCAAACGCTGGCTCCGGCGACCCATTCCGTGTTCGACTACTGTAATCACGCAAAGCCTTCGCCTTCTAAGGGGCAGTATTTCCTATAAGAGTCCACCTAGTGGACCTGTCGATTTTGCCTACTGCTGAAGTACTGATTGGCTGTGGCACCTGGTTGCCACGGCCGTGCAACGCAGTCTAACCAATCAGAACTTCAACAGCAAACGAAATGGACATTTCCACTAGGTGGACTCTTAGAATACCTCCCCTGCACACCTTTATCTTGTTTCGATATCGACATGACTTGTGACTCTACACAAGTTTACAAAAATGGTCAGCACGCTCTTTGTTCTTGCAGTTTGCAAGAACAAAGAGTTGCAATTGCAACTAAAAAAAACAAATAAATGTATCGTCGATAGAGCAGACGCTGGCGAAATTCATGACGATACGGGAAGCCGGTTTGACAGCCTTAATAACGTGTAGCCGACATCCATCTCTCGTTCTTGCGTTTTCGCTGGCTTCGCAAGTCTCCGTTCGCTTTACCAGTTACATTTATTTACGCAATTCTAAAAAAATTGTAACGTAATTAATCAGTCCAGTTATACCTAAATTCTTGGATAACGCTTTCGCTTCAGTTTACGTCTCTCCTCTGGCGCTAAACACGGTCACAGTGGCATTGGTCTCTTAACGTCTCGGAGAATCGTCGGCAACCGTCTGCAAAGCTTGATTGCATGTGTGGGCTTTTACGAACACAAAGTTTCCTGCTTTATTGTTTGTTTTCTGTTCAATGATATGCACTCTGGAACGACCGCGCTTCATTCTGCACCGAGTAAACAACAAAGCACTTCCTTCGCTCGCCTCTGATGAAACCACAGCTAGTGAAGAAACATATAGAAGAATAGAGTACTCTCTCAACGTTAAATCGACTTGCATTGAGATTTATTTCTTGAGTACGGCATGCCGTAAAACACAGGAAAAAATGCAAAAGAAGGTCGCGTGTTGCGCGTGCAGTTCGAGCGCGCACCTATGTAGTGCATGACTCCTATAGCGTGCGCACCCTGCATGCCTCACAGCGGTCGTGAGGGGACACCCATTGCACTTTGAGTCTCCTGAAAGGAATGGTTTTAAATGTATTCTTAGGGCCTCCTCGGGCCCAATGTCCACCCCTGTGGACAACGACTTTCATCAACTTCATGATTAAACCAGGAATAACATGCTAATACATTCTTGTGTAACATAAAGCTAGATGCAGGCCACACTGTATATTTCAAACGCGTAATGATTTTGTTGCCACCAGTTTTACAGATGTATACTTTTGTGTAGGACATACTGCTGCATTTTCACCGACGACGACAAAAAATGAATTTGATGTACATTTCAAATACCAGCAGATAACGCGACAATCCAGGATGAAAAAAAACCAACGCGAGAAACTGTCATGCGATGTTAAACCTGCATATTTGGGCTCGGGTGAACAAAAGGCGATTTTATCAGAGGAAACTGCCGAGATACGGATTCCTTGTGCACTTTCATGGATTAGCTGATGTGAGCATGTGACCATGCCACCTGATAAAAAAAAATACTTTTCCAGAATAGCAACATACGGGTTGACAATAAGAACTGTCTTTAGGAGGCGTTGGCGTCACTAAGATTTTGTTGTGTCTGAGGAAAATAAAAGTTTCCGTGCATAGCGCGACCGGGGCCTGTTGAGTGCCGATTATGGTATAATTAGCGGCGTGACTAAAAAAATTAATTATTTGAACAGCTGCACTATAGATACGCGGCCGCTGAGCACCGGCTATTGTCGGCACGAACTGGTCGCTTAAACGCGCGTTTGGTGATAAACAATGCAGATATGAATAAAGTATAGGGTAAAGAACGTAGCTCTGAGAGCCTTTCTTCTTACCTGTTTTGGTCAAACAGCCTGCGCATTATTTTGCGACTGTAATGAAACAACTGGATAGATGATTTGTGCAGGCTGTTTAACTTCTCGCGCCCTTGGCTGCTAACCAATAACTAGTAAATTGTAGGCCTAAATAATTTGCACGAATTATATATATATATATATAGGTAGATGATTTGTGCGGGCTGTTTAACTTCTCGCGCCCTTGGCTGCTAACCAATAACTAGTAAATTATAGGCCTAAATAATTTGCACGAATGCTATTCCTTGTTCACTTGGGTCTAGGTACGCAAGCACTGAACTGGAAGACTGTTAGTTCCACCCCTGAATTTAGTATTCTTTCCGGTGCATGAAACTGGATAGAGCTTTACTTTTTTTTTTATTAGGCTCCACGCTTGCGTGACGACATGTAGCGAAAGCTGCAACCAGAAGCGGGACAAATGCGCTTCTGCCCGCGTGGCGTAGAAGCTGTGCCGAGTGCAACCACGTTCGCTTTCTCGCCGGCAGGTTTTTCGAGTGGAAGAACGAGACGAACGGCAACAAGCAGCCGTACTACGTGTACTTCAAGCAGCCCCGGGGCGTCGACATGGCGGCGCGCGAATGGGACGGAGTGACCGACGCGCACCAGCTCATGCACAACGGTCACTGGATTGGGCCGCGCCTGCTCACCATGGCGGGCATCTTCGACGTCTCCACCTCCAAAGTAGGCCGCAAGCAACGCGCAGCCAACAAACGCGCAGACACGGACGCTGAAGCACGCGCAGAAACAACTGACACACGCATGTATATACAAACACATAGAGACATGCACGCGCATGAACACACACATATACACGCACTCACAAACAACAAACACACATGCATGCGCGGACACCCGTACGCGCAACATGCAAATAACATACATCCGTACTTGCCAACATGCATGCATAAACAAGAAACACGCGCGCGCGCAAACACACGCAGACACGCACTCACAGTAGTAACAACAAACCACATACGCATGCGCGACTACGCGCACACGACGTACAAACACAAACGAACAACATACATCCATGCACGCACACATACCTAAACAAGAAACACACACACATGCACGCATACACACAACACGTATACAAACAAGAAACGCACACAAACGTATGTATGCACACGCGCACACAGAAATCAAGCACAGGCATGCGCACACATGCGCACATGCGCACACACTTTGTGCCCTGAACCAGTGTCGAGAAATAAATACTTAAAATCCGCATCCAAATTCAGCGCTGTTTTTGGTTTATATGTTTCCGGACCGTGAAACATTTCTCCGTATACGGAGAAATGTTTGACGGGCGCAGCTGTGGCCTTTGACGACACATTTTCAGTCCGTATTTCTTGAAGGTGGTGCTATATAGGGACAGAGTTTCTAGCAAAAGGTCATGCTTTAGTTACTGGCTTACTTCAATCCTGCAACTATAGTCGTCGCTGAAACACGTGGCGTGCAGCGTGAATATTTATAGCGCTAGAAAATCTACGATCAAACAGTATTAGGGGATACATGCAAAATCGCTAATGCACACATCTACGCCTAACACAAAAAGCAATATGTGTATTTTACGCTGTCATGGCTTATACTGGACTAACTATAAGCAGTTTCAATCCTAGCAAGCAACGTGCAAAGGCGGAAGAACTTGCGACGAGGAGATGTAGGTACGCGGCATGTAATTCGTTATACCAATAACTCTAATACCTTTATGTCGGGAAATATGATGTAATTTATATTGGAAGGCCACGCAGATTTCAACTTATTTACCAGCGAACGACCAGCGTATTTACCAGCGTCGTTGTGGTCCGGTTCAGGGGTCTGTGGTTCGGACTCGGGCGACTATCAGAGGGTCGCTTGCCTACGCTGCCAGGGCGGATAGAACATGGCAGCTGGCCTGCGCTACACCGTTGTGTCGCACTAAGCCTGTTGCATGTTGGTGAGGAGATGAGGTCGGGAGGCTTAAGGAAACGAGAAACGAGTTTATTTTGCATATTTGCAGATGTGCATTGCCGTTTTGGGACGCGACAACGTCCACTAGGTGTAGTTGTAATATAGGAATCTCGCCACACACACATACGTGTGCATGATCATGTTGCGTTATTCTGTACATCTGGCCATCATTAGAAGCGCATTCGGAGACACTCCTGAAAGTTTTACTTTTCGCTGTCGTTCACCTTCCCTGATTCGCAGGATGTCCTGTACAGCTACAGCATTCTGACCATGGACGCTCCACGCTACCTGCAGTGGCTTCACAACCGTGTGCCCGTAAGTGGATATACGGACAATACCATGTCAGTCAAGCGCTCCGCGTTATAGACGTCATTAGTTCCGCTTACTACTTCCTGTTTTCTAGGGATTTCGCCAAAGCCGTGCTCACGTGGCGGGTCTCTAACGTCTACGATTCTGTGCTTTGATGTGCGGTAATCAGTGATTTCGAATTAATTCTAATTATTCCAGACACTCCAGTAACTCAAATTGTAACTGAGCTTATTCTATGATATAATATCTATAATGAAAGGCACGAGTTTTGTACTGTAATGGCTTTTTCTATATTTTTCGAAATTATTTCAATTTCGTCCCCGGTCGTCTCAGTAACTTCTAATTAATTCTAATTATTCGAGACACATCAGTAACTCAATTTGTAATTAAACTTATGCTCTTATATCTTACCTATATGAAACCCATGGATGTTGTACTGTAATATATTTTTCTATTCTTTCTGATTCTTTTTTTAATTTCCTCCCCAGTCGTCTCACGAGGTGAACCGGAAATGCTGCGCAACAAGCAAGAGTGTCACTCGATGCTCGTGCCTCTAAAAAACATAAAGCTACGTTGTTTTTGAGCACGAACACCCGAAAATATGCTTCTCATAAGATAAGGATTATACTGCTATGTCGCAAATGCGTACTTTCAACGTGTCTGAGATAGATGTTCATGCGTAATTATTAGAAGCCTTTCCGCTGCCTTCGCACATTTCTCCGCTCCTTATACACTGTAGGAATATATACGCTATACACTATACTGCAACAGCCTTCACAAGAATTACTTTTCGTCGTGTCTCATAGTTGTAACATTTTGCGCACAAAACGAATATATATATATATATATATATATATATATATATATATATATATATATAATGGGTCTACTTAGATGTAGTGGAAAAGAATAAAAGAATGAGGACGATCACTAGCGAAATGTGCATGTTCAGCGAATAGCTCAATAGTAGGGCTGGGCGAATATTTGAAGGTTTCCAATACGAATAGAATATTACAACTAATTATTCGTATGCCTATTCGAAAATGATCTATTCGGTATTTTCGAACATCAAAGCTAACCGCCATATTTCGCGACAACCCACTTTTAAAGTCGAGTTGCTGTTCCCCCCTTGCTAAACAAAGTATCGCAAATGATCAGAAGTGTAACAAGGACAAACATTTTTTAAGCAATGCTGAAACAAAATAGGTAATGCAAGCTTTCGATTTCGCGGTGGAAGCCTACATGGAAACTTGGGAGTTTTGCCTGTAGTCTGTAATTTCGCGTTTCTTGCAGTCTATATAGCCATGTAAAAGTTTTATCTTTTACCCTAGAACAAGTGATGAATTCCTTGGAATGGACCCTTTTATGTGAACCTACGGCACACAAGTCCTTCAGCAGCTTTTTCTTTTTCAAGCGAAGCTTGTATTGTCTCACAAGTTTAGGTGGCTGTTTGGTCATGTAAAGACACAGTTGCTTCCAGAGCAGAGCAGTCGGGGGAAAGGGCGGTTTGGTGTGGGGACAGGTGCGCCGGCGTCGGCGCGTGACATTATCAAAGATTCCAGCTGCATAGGCGCGCGCTCACGCCACGCGTGCAACCACTCGGCGCCGTTTCGCTTCCGCGGGGGAGGGGAAGTGCAGTAAAGGGTATCGCGCGCGCATCGCCGGCTTCGTTTCCGCTCAGCTCACTCTCGAAAAACGGATGGGACGTTCCCCCGAGGAACTGGCACCGTTCGTTGAGCGGCGGCGAGAACTCGTCCGTGAAATGATTCGCCATCGGCGCGCCGATCCAGCCGTTAGAGCCGCCTCAGCCCAGGCAATCCGGCAGCAACGAGAAGATTATCCAGTGCTGAGGGAGCGGGAGTCCGAAGCAATCAGGCACCGTCACCTCGTAGGTCACTTAAACGTGACGAAGGTCAGGTGCACGCAGGACAAGCTCCGCTTACCCCCATATTCCGGTAGGAGAAGGGTTGGTCAGTTTTGTTCACAACTTTGATCATTTTTTGAGACCCCCCTTAATTTTAGTTTTTTGGAACGCTAGCCATACAGCAGCCATTCGTTATCAAAAAATGTTTGCAACCAGGCTCTAAAGATGTTTACGGGTTATTTGTGCAGATTCTTTATTGACAATTAGTGATCTTTTGTTTAAAACCGATGCCAATTGTCCGTTATAGTTGTCATTTTTTTCCACTTGTCAGTACAAGCGTGGTACCTAACTATACCGAATTAAATATTGCTCCTGTAAATATGCGCGTCTGCGTTTGACTATTCGATATTCAATTTGATAGTCGATACGTACCATACGTATTCGATTTGCATTCGGAAAATTTGATATTTGCCCACCTCTATAACTAATATGGGAACACGCCTGGTCGGTCCTGAACGGTCGGTCATGAACGAGGTTTAGCGCAGGGAGACCGCATAGTAGCCATTAACGTTGGAGCTCCAACCACCTGCCAACTTTGCGTGTGCCAGCTGAATCGTGCCGCGCACGCAAGCTTCAATTGCGACTAGCACCAAGCTGTTTGCACCGATAATGCCGAACAGTTTCCAACAAAATTACTATAAGGGAACTAACGCTGCGGTCGTTCGTCAACCGTTGGCGCATGGAATGATGGGTAGGCCACAACTTTGCTTAATTTCTTTGCGCTTGTGGCGTCAAACGTTTTCGTGACAGTATTGGAACACTTTAAGCGTTTAAGCCCTTTTGGTTTTCTAAACAAAGCAAGGCAATTATAATTTCTGCGCGCACGCGTAATGTATAGCCGAAAGTGACGAAATTGCAAAGCCACGAAGCTGTTTGAAGCCAGAAGGACAAAGTTTAGGCACATCCATGTGTTAACCATAATTTCCATGCTGGCTGAACCACCGCGCTTGCACCTCCTCCTCCTACCCCCCGAAGAGACACCAACGCTGGAGTTCTGTCTAGTAATCCTTTGTAGAAAACTCTATGGGCAATACGGCTCCACTATACGCTGAAATAAGTACCCGCCGCGATGGAGCGGATGCTTTGGCGTTCTCCTGCTGGGCACAAGGTCTAGGGCTCGATTCCCGGCCTCATTTAGGAGGAGGCGAAATGCGAGAACGTTCGTGTACCGTATACATTGGGTGCGCGTTAAAGAATTCCACGTGGCCGAAATTAATACGTAGTCGACCTATGGCGACTCTTACAGACCCAGTGGTGCTTTGGGACGTTAAAATCAATCAATCTACTGAAACGTAATTGCGCAAGATCAGCCGCGCAACCGCTCGTCAAATTTCACCTTATGAGAATTCATTGGGAAACAAGACGGCCGTCCTCATCAAAAGACGAAGTGCCCGCAGGCAGCTTTTACGCTGCGATGCCGAAAGGGACGTCAAACTCGAGGAGTCGCAACGTGTCATGTCTATCTAACTTTGGCAGGGAAGTCTTGCCTCATGTCAAAGCTCCTGTCCAGTAAGACCGCTTTGCATTTTTTTTTCACCCGCCTTGGCCAGTGGTGAGCCAGCGACCCAAAGAAACGTCTGGACCCGTGCGCTATCTACTCACAATGCAGAAAAAAAAAAAGACAGCATATCTTCAAATTGGTTGAGTGACACACCCTTGTACGTTTTCAAATAAAAGCAGTGGGTATGGGTCCTCAAGCACAGATATTTAAGAATTTCCGAATAGTGCATGCGATCTTCACGGGTAAAGTTGTGATTAGATGCAGAAGCAAATTGTTGAAAATCTTCGTGATTCTGTTTTGCCGTGCCACTGCGGTTTGCCACGCTGTTTCTTGCCAGCTTTATTCTTTTAATTGCTGTGAGGAACTCTGGAATCTCGCCAGGGTCTCTGTTCGTAAACAACCAAATAGTATATTTCACTGCATGCTAGGTTTGTTAGACTAGCAGCTTGGGCTTGTTGCTTTTCCGTCCTGGTGTTAACAGCTCAAAGCGTCGAAGGGACACGAGGCGAGAAGACGACACCACGAGCACTCGCGGTGTCGTCCCCTCGTCTCGTGTCCCTTCTACGTTTTGCGCTGTTAACACCAGGACAGTTTTGTTAGTTGTGAGTGCGAGCAACACCTTGCCTGTTTCTTGTCGTTAACGTGTAGCTTTGTTACCTCTTTATGCAGTACATCTGGCCATGATGTTACTTTATGACGTCTTATCGCCTTATCATCGCAAGAATGTGCAGTTGATTATAGTAACTCACCAGTAACGCAGCAGGGTTTGGCGGTTGCTGCGGATGAATTTGGTCTGTAGCTGCGTTTCCTTAGCGTGCTGCTATTTCACGAGCATTTTGGCATTCCGCGCTTTTACCGGAATGTGGCTGCCGCGGCGCGGATTTGAACCCGCGATATTGTTTTCAGCGGTATACTATAGAGCGTCATACACACTCAGGGAAATAACATTCTTGTGGGTGGATTATTGAACCATACTCTCCGCACCCATGCTTCTACTGAAAATTTCGAAAATTTCGTTAGCAAAGCGCCCTTCGTCCACCCTCTCGTTATTTTCAGGTTGCTAAAAGAGTTAGGTGCGAAACATACACCTTACGTAATTTACGGATGTTCTGCCTTTTAACATTTCATGCAAGTAAAAAAAAAATTCACCTACGATTATGGTACTCCCTAATGCGAAATTTGAGAGCGGCTGTATTCGTGTTTTCATTTCGCGATGTATTGACTGGCACGGACAATCTGTCTCGTACGGCACGTTGCAATCGGAGCGAAGTGTTGCGCGACTGCCTCGCTAATCGTGCTACGTGGGCGCGATTCACAGCAGCCGCCGCAGCCAGGCCTCCCCTAATGCAGCGCTTTGTTTCCATGCAGACAACACGCGCTACTCTGGCGCCATTTCATAGCCATCGTCGCAGCAAAGCCCGTCGTGCGCGGCACTGCGCTTTTCTTCTCACACTTTCTCTGTACCTTCCTCTTCCGCTTTCCTTCTCGCGCTCTCATCGCTATCGCCGTCTTTCATGCGCGCTCCGTATTCATCCTTTTGCTGTGTTCGTTCGCTCGATTAAGAGGAGGGACACCACCGACGCTCGCCGCAGGAACGGACGTCTAAGAGCTGCTCTCTAAAAACCGTGCACATTTCTTTCCCAGAGGTTCGCGCCTTCGTTATTCGAGCATGTCATATGATCACTGTAGACTACGATTGTCATCCTGCTACTTCAACTATATGACACCCCCAGTTGTGAAATAGAGAGACAGGGCCCGTGGGCACGGTTTTTCCTTTCGTACCCCTATAATTTGGTGCGTTTTACCACTGAAATCTCTTAAGTTGTTGCAGTGTTTTATAATGCAGTTGCCAAGCGTCAACGAATCATACCGCGTCAGCCAATTATAGTTCCTAACGGGAATTTCTTTCTGGTGTGGCATCGAAGGCGGCGCAATATTATGCGCAGTGAGTGTTGCAGTTTCATTCAGTGCCGGTTGGAGCATTCTCAGGGGGCTTGCGGAGGAATCTGCTACCGATAACAATTAGGCATTTACTGTGCAGATGGCGCGCTCCGGTCATAAAGTGGGGAGAGACAGCTATTTTGCCCTCACTCTCGCGTCCTACTTTTCATATCCTGCTGATAGGTGTGCTTAAATTATTTTACCCCGGGTGATGGTCTCCCGATAAACTCGAGAGTATGGACACAGTCTAACACAGTAGCTAGAGGCGCCGTCATGCTCTCCAGGTGCACTACATACCTTGCGGTAGCTTCGGCGACAGTGTATTCACCGAATAGTGTGTGTGTGTGTGTGTGTGTGTTTGTGTGTGTGTGCGTGCGTGTGTGTGTGTGTGTGTGTGTGTGTGTGTGTGTGTGTGTGTGTGTGTGTGTGTGTGTGTGTGTGTGTGTGTGTGTGTGTGTGTGTGTGTGTGTGTGTGTGTGTGTGTGTGTGAGAGAGAGAGAGAGGGAGAGAGAGAGAGAAACGAATATCGCTGTAGAAGGAAACGCATCGTGCATTTCGGCAACACACCCATTGGCACAAACCTTGCAATTCCAAGAAGACACACTTTCATATGAGTTCATTATTTCACTCAAACACTCTTTTGAAAGGGCGTAAGGGGGTGAGCTTTAGACCTATGAAAACAACACTGAGCTACCGCGGCGATGGAGCGCGGAGTGTGTGCATGTTCTCATTGTACGGTGCAGGTCATCTTGGACGGTGAAGAGGCCGTGGCGTCATGGTTGGACCCCAACTACACCTTCGAAGAGGTATACGCTGCTTCCTCTCACGCACTTTCGGGTATTCCATATGTTTTGCTACGAATAAGAAATAAAAATGCTTACATCTGCAAACCTTGAAATCGCAACCGTATGGGGTCATCTCTCATATAATGCCGAATGCATTCGTAACTCAATAGGTAATTTCCTAAACAACTCATAGTTTGCGCGCCAAGTCATATTTTAACACTATTGATATATATGACGATGTTTGAGCAATGCTTTCTACTTCTGGGAGGTTATGAACTGAATGCAGAAAAAAGAAAAGTCGCAGTTTCGCCCGAAAGGCGAAGCATCGATTGCAGTAGCAAATTGGTGGAAAGCTACACGAAGTAAGGATAGCAGTATTATCGGCCGTATGAACTTGTAGGCATAGGCAAGCTAACTAAATTAACAAGCGTGGTGTCACACACACACGAACAAACATGAACATCTCACTCGATAACCGCGAAAACTTGCTGTAAAAACGCTGGAGCCAGGAAGCGCGGCAGCTACAGCGAGTGAATTGACCTTCGTGGTGGGTCTCGTACCCAGCGCGAACTAAGCCGCGAAAACAGAGCGCAATTAAGGAGGACTCTGTCGCAGTCGCAGATGGTTTTCAAGATACAGCTGTCCTGGCGGCCGTGCGCGCCCGCACGAGCCACCCGGGCCGGCCGGAGTGGAACGTGCCTCCCCTCCTTACCCTTCCTCCGGAGCCTTGAGCGCGGCGGAAGACGGCGCGCTTCCTCCCCGCTTTTCTCTCTTGCATGCGCGAGATTGAACCGCGATTGCCGGCTCACTCTCGCGCACGCTTTCACTCGCGCATACTGCATAGGCGCGCGGTTTTATGATTTTATCGCCCTTGGACGTTATCCAGAACGTCACGGCGACGGCATAAATGCGCCTGGAGTGTCTATGTAATTGCTATATCGCAATAAAAAAAGAGGTTTAAATTAACATAATTAAGACACAAAATCAGCAGCTTCGACTCAACGACAGCACTGAGCCGCTCAACTGCAGGGCGAGAAGACGACGAGATGTGCCATGTTTAATGTGCCCTTATGTTATTTTACGGTATAAAGTATGTAAACAAAGGAGAAATTTTATATTTTGTGCTACCTTTATGCGACTTCTTAAGAACAATTTGCAGAGCGTAGTAAGCTTAAAAGCATCCTTTATCTTTGCAAGATGTGAGGAGACGACAAAAGATTGAGTTCGAGCGTTGCTTGCTCGGTATATGTCGTTCGGTGCTTTGGTCATTGGTTACTTCAAGGCTTAATTTACACCTCGAAAGACGAGATTTTATAGTTTAAGATATTATTTTTTAAATTACTCGTTAAAACCATTTTGTGAGGTTGGAGAAAAGAACGCAGCTTATTTTTTCTTTCCTGCCTTTTTCTTACCTTTTTTTGCCACAAAAGCAGGGCGGTTGTGGAGTTGTGGTAGAACACCAGCTTCAGACCCTTGGGGTTCTTGGTTCGAAACACGACTCAAATTCGTAAAAACGTTTTCTTAATTTATTTCCGTGATGTTACAAGGAGCTGTGACGTTACAGGGATAGCGCGATGACTAAAGCTATAGCTCACAATTGCTCAGTAAAAGAGAAGTATGGTGCGACGTTTTGACGTGTAATTGGACGCAGCTGACGTACTCCGTGCGTTGCCCACCCAACCTGGTGTGTCATCCGGTCTCCCCCACTGTGTCCAAGGTGACCAACAACACCGTCGCTTGTGTGCTCCCTTACCGCACTGAAGAGTGAGTGTAGCATCTGCGCTCTGTACTATATACTGCACTCCTTTGCCGACGGACGCCGCCACTCAGATGATGGTGGGTGAATCGCACAGCACTGGAAAAGTGATGACCGCTGAAAACAAGACACGAAAGTCAATGAATTTCAACGATTTTATAAGGACGAAACATGCGTACTTATTGTACAGGATGAAAAATAGGCACAGAAAACAATGAAATCACAGGGGCTCAACGCGTGCGCAGAAAAGTTATTGCTTTGTCGAGTAAGGATATGTAAAAAAATTAAATTCTAGGGTTTAATATGCCGAAACCAAGATCACATTACGAGGCGCGCTGTAGTCGGATACTCTGGATTACTTTTGACCACCTGAGGTTTCTTAACGTACACCTAACTCTAAGTGTGCGCGCGTTTTGCATTCCGGCCCCATCGGAATGCGACCGCCACGACCTCAGCAGCGCGACTGACGCGGCGGATATACACAGAAGGACGATGTAGGAAGTGCTCACACACTACTGTCCTGCTCGGTAGAGTATGTGCGTATGTGCATTCCGTGCTGATGGATTAGTTGAGAATCACTATATACACACTCTTGTTTCTGCGATCATGCTTTGTGCTGTGATTCGCCTGTCATGTAAGACCAACTCGCTCAAAATTTTGTTTCAGCAGACGAGCATCGTCGAGTGATACATCCCGCAGTTCTGCAAAAGTGGCGTGAGACGATCTAAAGCTTTGCAATTTAACGGGGACGTCAGAGGCTGTGCGGCAGTGACTCTCATTTTCATAAATTTGGTTAAAAGTCATTAATTAACCTTTGCTGCCAACCCTCTAGGCGTCAACGGGCTCCGATAATGAACGAGAGTATGAAATTGGGCTAGTTCTTCGTGAAATATAGACAACTTGCACGTGACGTCATGCACTCAGCTCTTCACCCTGCTCAGGCCTGCATGGTCCTCCAACCAGGCGGCTAGGATGACGTCAGCGTATGTGCCCCGGGTAATCTGCTCCAATATCACAGAGGGACGTTCGGAACGCTGTTGGTACCTGTGGAAAAATCGTGGCAGAGCTAGCGCGCGAGACGCCACAGAAGCCGCTGCTTCTCACAGCGCCAGTCCTCCGACATGGGCTGTGTTCCAACACTCACTGTAGACGGCAAAGTAGACCGCCAAGCGGACAGCGGCCATCCTAAATCCAGTTCCAGTTCTAACGAAGACATCAAAGTAGACAGCTTCGCGACGACAGCGTCTATGTAAAAGACGATGCGGGATACTTTCCTGCCCAAACAAGATGGCGGCTGAGCAGGACGCTTGGAAAGCTGACAGGAATGTTGCCTGTGCATAAGAAAAGTTGACACGCGTTATCCTACGCCCTTAATGTAAGCTTCATCGTGTTTTTCATAGGTTTGCAGGCGTAGACCTGGAATATAGAAATAATGTGTGCTTCTTTTAATTTTCAATTGTCGCTGCGAGGAGGCGTCACGTCGCAGAAGCGTCTTCCGTGCGTCTTCCAGACGGCTAGAAACGCGTCCCATTACATGGCCTCGAAGCTCTCTCGGCTGTCTCCTTATAGCTGTGTACGTAGACTGTCTCCGACGCTGGCCAGAATTGGAACACACCCGATGTCTACGATGACGTCGGTGCAAGTCGTCTATAGCACATACCACCGTGTGGTGGGCAACCTTTCCTTGATTGACCAGCGCTGGAATCTTTCTTCTCCACTTCTCAGGCATAAGGGAGACAACGTGGTGGCGAGGCCCAAGAAGCGTGCCTCCAAATCGCCCTCCAAGCCAGTCAAGAAGGCGCACAGGTGAGTCACGCGACGGCAGACACTCATGTGCATGCTACGCGCTAACATTTTATCGAAAGCAATGCAGTTAATCACTTGGTTACGGTAAGCGAAACATATCCAGGGCGTCGTTGTCCCTGAAATTGTTGCATTATAAGAACTAATTCGGTCTATTAAGCTGAGTACGCACGCATACATGGTATGGAATCCAGGCTATGAATATCTTGACACGTTAGAGTCATCTTTAGCTCGTTAGCTCGTTTCAGTGCCATCGTACATCCAGCGTGTCATCTGTGAAGGTAGCATTAGCTCTCCCTTTGCTACCAGTTATAGGACTTTCAGAAAATTTACCACCTAATACCAAAAATGTAGAACTTTCTAAGAAACAACCTGCATAACGTCGCGTACTCATAATCGTCTTAAGGTTCGTGTTTGCTTTTTTTTACGCTAGAAATCAGTTTTGTTTCTTCGTTCCACAGGCGGGCAATGAATGGATAGCCCTATCCGCTTCAATTGTCTAGATTATCCTTTTATCTCGGATTAGAGCTGTAATTAGAGTATAGTTTTACTCTTTGCATTTGTTCTTACCTTCTGCCTTACGGTGCCCTTAGTTGTATCGCTTTCTTTTTTTTTTCTCAGTGTTCTTGGTTTATTAATTCATCTGGCACATGTCTGGCATATGCATACTGATTCATTCCAACTGATGCAGTGTCTGTTGCCTCCTGTAACGTCCTATTTGCCTTTAAGGTATGCAAACACATAAAAACATAAATTTATGCTATTAGTTTTACGGAACGTTCTTGCGGAAAAGATATGTGGTTCTTTGAACTGTGCATAATGATGTAAGGAGGGTATATTCTCGATAAGATATTACCAGCGGCGGACATCATGCAGCGTGTATTCTATGCAGTTCAAATCAAGTGAAATTAAAGTTTATTTTCATTCTGTTGAAATATAGATTGACGGTGCCCTTAGTTGTATCGCTTTCTTTTTTTTTTCTCAGTGTTCTTGGTTTATTAATTCATCTGGCACATGTCTGGCATATGCATACTGATTCATTCCAACTGATGCAGTGTCTGTTGCCTCCTGTAACGTCCTATTTGCCTTTAAGGTATGCAAACACATAAAAACATAAATTTATGCTATTAGTTTTACGGAACGTTCTTGCGGAAAAGATATGTGGTTCTTTGAACTGTGCATAATGATGTAAGGAGGGTATATTCTCGATAAGATATTACCAGCGGCGGACATCATGCAGCGTGTATTCTATGCAGTTCAAATCAAGTGAAATTAAAGTTTATTTTCATTCTGTTGAAATATAGATTGGCGGGCTATAAAAGAAACATCTATTTTAGAAGAACTTAACAGCCCCTGAAATAAATTTCTGGAGTGGCAGCAGCACTTCGTAATACAAAAACTAAAACTTGACAGGCACAAAATTATTAAAGGGTATGCGCATTTTAAATTACAACACACGGATATAAAAGTAGAAAGATTATGATCAGTAGATTACATTCAAGATAAAAAAACGAAACAAACGATTTTCGCACAACAAATAACCTCCAGACATACGCAGTTACAACTGCAGATACAACAGCACGGATGTATTACTGAAAATTGGTGGCCTCGTATCGGCATCATTAAAATAAATTAACTAATTAGCTTTTCTACAACATACACACAAAAAGTATGCTTAGACCAGATATTGGAACAGCTAAAATAAAACTATTTGGGGCTCAAGTGTATGTCCTCACAGTCGTAGCCCCGAGATGGGCACGGGTTTTCAGATAAATATTTAAGTTCAACATGTCCCAGGAAATGGTTGGGTGTCGCGCTTATATATTGGCAGTCTCGCTTTGCATTGCGCGGGGAATGTTTTACGATGCAAAGGAAACGTAGAAAAGAACGAAAGAGCAATGTATTTCAACGCACAAGAATTTATCGACCACTTGCTTGTTTTCCGCATGGAGGTGCGCCATCAGCTGCCGATCGTAAATATGTGACCTGTAGTGCATGTATAATCATAAAGTCGATTAGCACATTTAGTTATGTTGTATTTATCCGTACCAAGGTGGCGAATCAGGCTCATTGATAAAATTTCATGTTGTACAGGTCTTATAGAAAGCACCAGCACAGAGACAAAAATTTTACAGAAAAGCCGACAGGACAGCGCTTCACTCACACCTGAAAACTTTTTTTATTGAACACAGAAACCCTATAGTTAGTTACGCGATTTACACGTTAAATTTCGTCTGTGTGCCGGTGTGCTTAAAGAACTGTTCAACGTGTGCTTAGCTGTGTACGCAAAATGTCCTTGGCATTTCTATCCAGTAGTGGTAAAAAATAGCATCAAACATTGAACTTCAGCACGCTTTGTTAACTCTGTCGCTCTAGTTCACGTCAGCGTGCATAGTATATTGCTATGGGTGGCGTCCAAAACAGGGCGTCAGCGACGTGTTTTCAGCTCCCAAATCACTGCCGGCGCATGCAGCCGGCCAAAGAATTCCAAGGCAACCGTCGCTGGAATGTGGATATGGACTCCACCTATTCACGTGACCGCTTTCTGAAGGCACTATCACATTTCACACGATGCTCGACGTGCCACGTTCCGTCAGCAGCGGTGAAATGTGTTTTTTTTTCTACATCGTATAATGCGTGGAGCAAATAATTACTTGCTGCATGTACTTTGAGATGAGACAACGCACTGTGACTGACTGCACAGTAAATCAAGCTTCACTCTAGTTACGAGAGCGCATTAGAAAATGCATTAAGCATATAATCCCCCGACATTGACTTTCTTTCAGCGGAGTCAGCTATACGGGCAAATTGTAATAAAGTTATGTCTCTTTGACATATTTTTCCTCCATCGTAATTACGAAATTACAAAACAATGGATACTGCTCAACTGCAGGTGACCACGGTAGCGAATAATGTGTAGCCGAAAATCATTCCTTAAATTTAGATGCGTTGTCCTTACGAACTTTTCTCGCCCCTTCCTAAACATGCTGTTCTACAACCAGCGTCGAAGGCTTGCCGGAAACAGGATACGTGAAAAAAGCCAGATTCCCACCAAGCATGGTCACATACTTTCGAGTTCATAGCTACTAGTATGAACAATCGGCCATCCAGCATAGGTTTTGACAGTTACGCTAATGGACCTGCAAGACTAAACACTTTTACACTAGCTCTGAAGACAAACATTTTTCTTTGTCGACGTGATGGTTCACGCGAATGGACGCAGAAAATTCGCTGGGGTAGCCCATATACAGCTTCGCTGCGAAAAACATTTGAGCTATGCTAGTAAGTTTCCATTCTACAATATGAAGGAAGCCGATCTTAGAGTCTTAGAGGGGGGGGGGGGGACGATTGTGTAAGGCACACAAGCTTCTGTACTCTGCAGAAGTTTGCATGCCTTACACAATCGCCTATTAAAATACAAGCGGCATGCTTTGAGAGCGCAGAGACTGATAACCTTTGTGGAACCCGTTTCCTGTAATCTTTCAATCGCTGGCTATACATCATCACACAATAGAAAAGGCAATCATAACAGGAGTGCATGTTACTGAAAACAGAATACCGGAAGGCGTGTCCGAGTACAGCTGCACTAGTAGCGACACATTTCGACGCTGTGCCCAAACATGACATGTTAAGAACGTTGTTTTGGTGCACTACTTTTATCCTAAAAAAGGACGAAATAAAGAAGCCTAAAGCTGCCGTCGTCATGATGACAACCTGTCGCAAAGGCCTCATTGTGGGCAATTTTGCGACACCCAAGCCAGAGAAGTGCGAGCAGTGTTTATTACAAACGTTGGGCACGCTCTAGTTAAAGGGGCACTAAATAGCATCGCTAAGTTAATTTAGATTGGTAAAGTATTTTTTTAAACTGTGTTTTCGTTAATTTCACTGAACTAGAGGGATTATTATTATGAGAGAAAATGAGGGCCGAAGTTTTATTCCTTAGATTTCGCGCCGAAGCTCCAGCGCTGGCACGTCACTCTGACGTTAAGAATCTCAACGCGCGTTTTCGTAATTAGGCCGCTCTGGCTCAGTAAATGTTCTTCAGACTTACCCAGGTTTGTATTTGCCTCTTTTGGAATACAACGTAGTCCATTTGTACCAACAAATAGGTAACTAACCGAGCAGGCGGCATCATAATACATGCCGTCACAGCGAGTTGATGCAGGACCCTCCCCCCCGCCCCCTTTCGCTCTAAAATCGGCTTTCTTCGTATTGTAGAATGGTACCTTAGTAGCACAGCTCAAATGCTTTTTTTTTCTTTAATATATACCTACCACCAACCCTTTCATGACGGCGCATATAAATAGCGGAAGAAATGTCTATTTTCTATCTCAATATGTAAAACACATCGAGAATAAGCATAATCAACGAAAATGAAAAAAAAAAAGTTTTTCGGAAACTTTTTTCAGCAATACGGAGAGATCACCAAGCAGAAAACCGGACTGGGGCTTCGCCTCGAGCCACCTGTGCCTTCGTTTCGCATTTATACAGACAGCTCTCGTCATATGTAAACCATGGCTGCGCATTTCATTTGCTTCACATCACGTGTGTGGCACTCAGTGCAGCCGGAGATCTTTCATCGTTCTGTCTACTTTTACCGCGCTTTCCAAGGAAAGCGAGCCCCGTGCCAAGCTTCTTCCTCGGCTTGTGTTCCTGCTCTAACCAACAGATTACGCTTGCTGGCTGTCATGCAGCGATGGCCAAATACGTTTACCTAGAAACTTCATATTGACTGCCGAAACTCAGCAATTAAATTTTTGCCTGTAAGTAATACTCGTCAATAAAGGGTTAAACGCAGCTTCGTAAGATGCCGCCACCGTGTGCTGCTACTCGTGTCTACGTCTCCTGGTATTTCTGCATGCGCTCACGCTAGCGTTCTTCAGATGTTCTAAAATATATATAATGAGCATTGTGCCCAAGTTACAGGTTAGGATAGCCTAAAGTAGCTAACGAAACCAGTGGCTTGTTCGCGCACCGCAGGAGCCGCTCCCGGTCAACCGCGATGTCGGCCAGCTACCGCTCCTCGTCGTCGAGCACCCGCTCCCACCGCCGCTCCCGCTCCAGGGCGGCGACGCGGAAGCGCTCCAAGACGCGCCACCGCGCAGCTTCCGACTCCTCGGAGCGCCGCCAGCGCAAGCACTCGCACAAACGCAGCGACTCCCGCCGCCATGGCCGCTCGTACTGAGAGGCGTCCGTTAGCCTCTTGCGCGGCCCGGGATGAGGCGCTCGCTATTGGTCGGTAGCGCTGAGCGGTCCTGTCAGGTGACCCCGCGCCACGGTATGCCGGCCTGTCGAGCACTTGGACTCCAACGTCCTCGCCCGTGCCGGCGAGAGCTCGGAGAAACTCGACGAAATTGGATTGACTTTAAACATTGTCGTGGCGGGGCACAAATAAATTCTGAACACAGCCGACTATAAAGCTGAGCTGATATTCCCGAAAATCTTTTAAATGCGAAGCATTTCTTTGCATCGTCGGAGCAAGGTGATGCTCAAGGTCATGCTCTCGCCGTTATGATGATTTGTCTCCGAAAAACGTGGGCCGATCCCGGAGATAGGGTAGTATAAAAACCTGGATATAGTGCTAATTAGGGCGACCCCATTGGCCGGTGCCGGACATAGTGAAAACACCGGATATATAGTGTGAATTAAGGCGGCCCCATTGGTCGCTACTGCACATAGAGGAAACACTGGCTATATTGCGAATTGGAGCGACCCGCAGCGTCAGGTGATGCACGTGAGAGCAGACGTGAGCTCACGTTCATGTCATCGTCGACATTATCACGCCGTCGTCGTTCCTACGTCGTCGTCATTTCATTGCCTTTATGGGGACATTGTAATCATTCTTTTGTTTTCATGTCATCGTCATCTTTCCGCCATAATGTTTATTGCATTGCGGCTAGTTGGAATGGCATAACTAGAAAACAGTGCCGCAGAAGTCAAGACACACGCAGAATGTGAATACGAGCACAGCGATAGAAGTGCTTCTTCATCTATGCTCGTTTTCCACATTGTGTGTCTTAATTTCTTCAGCGCTGGTTTCTAAATATCTCGTCATACCGTCGTCATCATTTCAATGTCATCATACCATTGTCAACATCGCGTCGTCATCACAAAGTCACTGTCATGCAGTCGTGGTCATTCCATCGTCGTCAGTTTGTCGTACAAATAATTGTCGTCGTACCTTTGTTCCCACGCCATTTTCGTAATTCCGTTTCGTCGTCCCTTTGTCGTCATGCCATCGTCGACATGCCGTTGTTGGCATGCAGTTTTCGTCACACCATGCACCCTCGTCATGACGCTGTTGTCATAGCATTGTAATCATTCTAGCATCGTCATCTGATTGCCGCCATGCCACCGCCGTCATACCATCGGCATCAATCCAGCATCGACGTCACATTGTCGTAATGCCGTCGTCGCCAAACCATCGTCATCCCTCCAGCGTCTTCATTCGGCGGTCGTCACGTAGTCGTCGTCACGTCATCGTCGGCGTGCCATCGTCGTCGTGCCATCGTCGCCACTCCTGCTACCGTCGTCATCCCACGGTCGTCGCGCTTCTTCGTCACGAGAAGGCTCCCTCATTCTTGGGCGTTCTATACGGCCAACCCGCCGTGGTTGCTCAGTGGTTGTGGTGTTGGGATGCTGAGCACGAGGTGGTGTGATCGAATCCCGGCCACGGCGGCCGCATTTCGATGGAGGCGAAATGCGAAAACGCCCGTCTACTTAGATTTAGGTGCACGTTAAAGAACCCCAGGTGGTCCAAATTTCCGGAGTACCCCACTACGGCGTGCCTCATAATCAGAAAGTGGCCTTGGCACGTAAAACCCCATGATTTAATTTTTATACGGCTACACGCGACGGAATCGCACTCGCCCGAGCTCTTTCGAACGCAGCGACAAGCGAACCTGTGGTCCTACCGTTACGTGGAGGAAGTGTTTGGCGTCAGCCGAAACACCAGAGACGGAGTACCCACTACGCGACGTGGCGATGTCGTCGACCACGTGTTCACAAGAGGGGTCGATCAAGGGACTTGCGAGTACGTTTCATACCTCGGCAAGCATAGGATGCTACTACCTACAGCGTATCCCAGCTTACTTTACCCGCCGTGGTTGTTCAGTGGCTATGGTGTTAGGCTGCTGAGCACGAGGTCGCGGGATCGAATCCCGGCCACGGCGGCCGCATTTCGATGGGGGCAAAAACACCCGTGTACTTAGATTTAGGTGCACGTTAAAGAACCCCAGGGGGTCGAAATTCCCGAAGTCCTCCACTACGGCGTGCCTCATAATCAGAACGTGGTTTTGGCACGTAAAACCCCATAATTTAATTTTTAATCCCAGCTTACTTTAGCCAAGCTGTTCAAATAGAAGCATCTAAACAGTTATACGACTACTGCAGAGGTGTTCCTATAAAGGTCGAGTGCATAAAATGGCGTCAATTCTCTTCGGCCTTGCCACGGAGCGGAAGCCTTCTTGCAATACACACCGGCTCACACAGTAGTGGAAGAACGCGTGGGGATTCTTGCCAATTTGTTTTGCTTTTATACTTGTCCAGTTTCTTTATGCTCGGTGTCACCGGCCGGCGTTACTAATTTGCGGGGGGTCGCAGTCATTGAAAGGTTTCATATTGTAAATAAAAAAGGTAAATATGGAGTCCGTCGGTATCTTTTCTATTTTTCTTGCTCATTGCAGCGTCTCGGCTTTGACAGCATTGACGTTACGAGGTAGATTATGAGGGATCCTTGACCAGTTGTCTTCTCCTCCTAAATTCCACGTTAAACGTGATGCCTGCGGCATAAAGTACGTTCCACATCCGCCGCCATGACAGTCAATGACAATGGTTAACACAGGGCCCGCTCTATTGCACACATACATCCAATGAAAATGTACTCAGGGCTGTCTAGAAGGCCCCTGTAACGTCAGGGGGGCTCGGCCTATCTGTACCGACGTGGGAGCGGCCCGCATCAGTCCCAGACTGATCCCTCAGGATCTAAATAAAGTTCTTCATAGCATACCATACCATACCATACCCTACCATACCATACTCAATGTCGTAACTCAATTGTTAGAGCATCGCACATTTAAGAAGGAAGACGTTTGCTAGCTAGCTTGCTTGCCTTTTCCCCGTCCCATGGTGCTTGCCCACTAAAGGGCATTGGCAAGTAATACGGCGGTTAAACGAAGGAGTAGAGACAAACCTTGGAAGAAAAATTAGGATATGGTAAGGTGGAAATTATCCAAAAAGCACTGCGACAAATTTTGGGTTCCGCTCTCACCGGCGACAAGTTGATTTTTCGTTAACATTTATTTCCTTTTTCTTTATTATTTGTACAATTGAATAAAAGAAATACCTACTATTACATCTTTTTCCGGGATTCATTGTCTTTTGGCTTCATGTAATAAAATATAAGAAAATTTATAGTGATTTTAACAAATATAATGAAAGGATTTTGCTTAATGTTAGGCCCCCTTTCGGGTAAGAAATTGAAGATGGAATTACCAACGTCCCTATTGCTAAAGCCTGTAACACACAGTACGGGAAAGGATCGCCGGAAAAGAACAGCTGGGAACCACGCTGTCAAATCTGAACTCCAGTTGTGGAGCAGATAAAATGCTTTATTCGTGAGAAGAGCTATGCACACTGTAGTCGCAACCTGCTACGATGTTGTTCTACACCAAAGGATGCTACGAGGACATCGACGAAAAAACAACAACCGCGAATGCACTTTTGAACACTTTCCGTAATAGTCGTGCACGCCTTGTTCTTTTGACAGATGTTTTTCGCGATGCGTCATCACTGTTTTCACGCTTTCGTCACGCAAGAATCGTATGAAACCTTATTCGTAATTTTCTTTTTCAATAATTTTTTTTTTGTTTTGACTCACATGTAGGTGTTACATTGCTTGGTTTTGGCTGTTTACCTCTCAGCAAACAATATTACTGCCGAGATTATACCACTAAGGAATTAAGAGGCTTCCCTTAGAGATAAAACTGTAAATTAGCACACGTTTCTTTTTGCTTGTTTCGTTTAACATAGCTTTTTTTGAAAAGTTAGAATTTTATGACCAATGCTTCGCCTTATCGTCGTGTGCAGTGTTTGCTGGCGAAAGAAGCCGAAGAAGAAGGGGTTCGTGCTAGTCGGTCAGCTTCTGATGACGTCGTCGGATCTAAGCTCTAGGGAATACTTACAAGAGTCTCGGGGCGTCAGAAGCGCGCGCTTTCCAGCATAAACCGACACTTAGCGGGCGCCGGACGTTTAAGGCGAACTGCGTGGACGGCCAGAAGCACTGACCGTTTTTCTTGCGGCGACCCGAAGACGCTGTCGAAGGGGGAGTCGCGTTAACGGTGGTGACTACGCCTGCAGCGAAGCAGTGAAATCGGCGCCATGAACCCCGCAGGAACCGATGGCCAGGGCACCGATGGAGACCAAGGTGCCGCTACCGAACCGTCGGCTCATGTCACTGTGAGTCTTTACCATTTTCGACTTGTCATTTCTGAGGGACGTTCAAGGTCCCCCATATACTCCTTGTCACAGTGGCACATAGCCATTGTATGGGTTTCGCCAAGAATGAGCTGCGTACCCACCCGGTGGTCCAAGCTGTCTACTCGGGGCATTTGTTGGCAAGAAAAGCTCGTTTTGCGTGCGGCGAGGTACCTTAGGTACTTCGTGGCAGCTGTGCTACTGCGGTGGTGCAGCTGAGTGCAAGCGTGGTGTTCATTTTCGCCCATTGTTTTTAACTCGTACTTCATTTCGCACGCATGCACGAACGCGCGCACACGCGCGCACTCTCTCTCTCTCTCTCTCACACACACACACACACACACACACACACACACACACACACACACACACACACACACACACACACACACACACACACACACACGCACACACACACGCACACACACACGCACGCATACAAAAGCTTTTTAAAGCGTATGCTTGGTTAGGGGTCGAACTCTCGAAGGAAAACTTCCGTTCGCCTTGTTCGCCTTCTTCGCCCGTTTGTTCGTTCGTGCTATTCGCTTACGTTGACAGTCATCGTCCATTGTTTCTATGCATCTTTGATATGCAGCTAACACTGCATGTACTTCTTAAACATTGTATATAAAGAGTATCCCACGTAACTTGAGCCTCAATTGTTTGTCTTGTTCGCTTCGTTCGCTCATTTCTTCGTTCGTGCTATTCGCTTACGTTGACAGTCATCGTCCATTGTTTCTATGCATCTTTGATATGCAGCTAACACTGCATGTACTTCTTAAACATTGTATATAAAGACTGTCCCACGTAACTTGAGCCTCAATTGTTTGCCTTGTTCGCTTCGTTCGCTCATTTCTTCGTTCGTGCTATTCGCTTACATTGAGAGTCATCGTCCATTCTTTCTATGCATCTTTGATATGCAGCTGTATGCACAGGGTATCCGACGTAACGTGACCGCGCAATATTGCCGCGAAAATGGCCGCTCGAGGCGCTCTGCGTACTTTCGCGGGTTTCTTCCACGCTCGGAAAAACACGTTCATGTAGCACGTGTGGAGCAACAGAAAGCTGTTTCGGCAGTACTTCATGTCGCTCTACACTTTTCTCTTTTACACTTTTTATTTAATTATAATATTGGAGAAGTTCATGAATTAATGAAGACTAATGATCTAATTAGGCGGAATGAAGAAAGGTAATCTGTGCATCTCCAAGCGACAACAAACAACATTACCTTAGTTCTGTCCAGCTACTCGGCATTCGCATATCTTTAATGTTTGGCTCAATTTACGTGGGACACCCCGTATATCGTAAAGCCGAAATGCAAACCCACTCGTGCAAACAGGTAACGTAGGGATATATTGATGTATACACAGTAGATATAAAGAAGCAAACTTTCGCGAGTAGACAATAAGAAGAAGCTTAAAGGCAGTTCACAATGTGAGAATGTCGACTGATTCCTTAACACAGCGCAAGTGAAGGGGATTGTTCAGTTGGACTGAGCGATAAAGGCAGTGCTGCGGTCGCTTTGTCGGCGGACGCTCGAACTCTGTAGACGGAACGCTTAAAGGGACACTAAAGGTTACCAGAAAGTCAAGTTAAAGTGGTAGAGCAATGTTCTAGAACGTCTAAGGCGTCAATATAATCGCGAACAGAGCTTTAGTAACCGACAAATTGAGGTAAATGCATGACACGATTTGAGACCCCCCAGCGACATTCCGGTACTAGCCCGATGACGAAAGCACTCCTCATAATTTGTGTTACTAATACTCAACTACTCGTATTAAAAATATCATTTCATTCGGTTATAAGACGGAAGAAAATGCTACTTGTCTACGTCTATTCGATTCTAAGAAAAAAATAACATTTTGACGTTACCCTTCAGTAGTATGGGTGGTCGAAAGGTTTCGTTTTCGCTCGACTCTGCGCCGCGCACGCTTTGGAGTTTCAGTAGTTTCGTTATCGCGTCGTGCTGTGCGGGTTCTGCTGACTCGCGAAACTTGCATTTAGAACAAGCAGCGAGAATGCCACGTCCATGTGATGTTGTGGGAAGCCCTCGTTGCTTTTCCGCTCCGGAGAGCCGGTGTCGAGGCCGCCGTCGTAGTACGCAACGACACCGGCAGCGCGAGCCCTCAGCAGCAGGTCGCGCTCGTCAGTGCTCAAATCGCTGAAGTTGAGCCCAGCATCGCGAGTCAATCTGTCGTTGTCAGGGTCCATTGCGACGAGCGTCGAAGTTTGCGTCATAGAATAAAGTACCGGCTTATGGACGCGCGTTTCTCGTTCCGCTAGCCACGATACTCCCGCTTTCGCTCTGCTGTCGGCTCTGTCTTGGCTCTGTTTCTGGCCGCCCGTTTGCGCTTTGCGCAGAAAAGCCGTAGCGCCATCTGCGGACGCCGTTTTACTCACCGATGGCGCAACGTCACTATGAGACCATGATGTCAGTACTCCTCGATCGGAGGGCGGGCGAGTTGAACTGCGCTAGAGGTACGCGGACGCTTCAGAACGCATTTTCTCTTAAAATAAGTCTCTCCTTGGCACGAAACAAGCGTTTAAAGGTTTCTGGGATGGTATTTCAACAGTCTACGTTCACTTAATAGTAACCTTTAGTGTCCCTTTAAAGAGGACCTTATGCGGCAGCGGTGCGGTGCCGCTCGTTTGTAACGTTTCGCATCGGCGGATCGCAGCACATGAAGCGGGCTGAAAACAGCAGACTATATGCATTACGCCACGATAATAATACAGCTTCAGTAGAGGTGATGAAACCTCAGGCCTTGCCACGGTCCCAGTACAGCCTGGTAACACCTGTGGAAAAAAAATGTGAAGTGCCCACGAGTGTTATCTGGAACATCAATGTATTTCGCCATGGATTATTAGAACGCGATCCTCAAAACTAGAGCTAAGCACGCCATTTCTCCTAGTTTTGTAAAATTTACAGACTGCTTGACTTCAATTACTCCATGAGCCATCATGCCATACCTTGAATGCAGACAACTGGTTAATTACGGGAAGTCTTAGCACATGGTCAAAGCAAAACTGCTCGCGTGAATTCAACCAAAACTAAAGCTATAATTTTTTGTCTCGAAGGAAGCACCTCCCCATTGCTACATGGCATAGCGTATAATGGTGCACATATATACATTGTGGATCCATGGCATCGAAATCCTAGGCGTTCATTTGTCTTCACCACTTTTATGGAATGACTATGTGAACTTTGTAACGCAAAAACTGAGTCAGATGACAGGTATAATAAGCCGAAACCGATACCTTCATCCAACATTGGTTAAAATACTATTATATAACGTCTTGTCCATTTCTCACATCAATTGTTGTCACTTACTATGGGGCACTACAATTCTTACGAATTTAAATAAATTGTTTTTTTTATTGCAGAAAAGTATAGTACGCGTCCTTGCAAATGTCCCGTAGGATGCACACACTGAGCATTTGTGATCAGACTTCACGAAACTTATAGCCGTCGACTTTCACAGAAGTTCTATTACACGAACAGGAAGAACGATCTATCCCTTGTTAAATTATCGTGTTCAGAAGAACGCATCTCCTCATGTTTCACAAAAAACACAGAACTATGGACAATGCACGTTTTAGAACTAATTACAGTTCACAAATGCTAATAAACAATTTCCCAAGGCTTTTAAGTTCTTACAACAAATCATGTATTTATATATGTGCCCTTACACATCAGAAGTTATTCGACTTAATCAGCAGGACTAACAGTCATGTTTATACGGTCAGCTGTTTGAGGAATGCAGGTTAGTTGAGTCTACAGCTTCGTTTTCATATGAACTGACTTTCTTTTCTGTGATGTGTGAAACGTCGTGTGACTGCTCATACATAGGAGCAACTATTTATTTGGGATTTGCGTTTTGTATTATGTATTCTTGCAAAACTGTGTATTTTTGTATTGTCAAAAACAAGCGGCAGCTCCGCGCTGCCCGTGTATCGTGATCTTAGGGGGCAGGGTGTTTTTCAAGCAGCATATGCAAATTTTCTTCCATGTACCCCCCCCCCTCTCCCCAGCCTGTTGGAAATAACGACAAATTCAAGTAACGTTCGTCTGTGACGGAATAGCCGCTACTAAATACAACAGGTTACAGGTTGGTGCCTGTTACCACAGAATATCGCATGGCACATTTTGTGAGGCTGTTGTGTTTAAATTGATCACAGGCGACCTTGTAGTCTATTAGACAGCAGTAGGCAGCATCATTATAGATAATAATGCCATAAAACTTCACAGAAGACCATAAGATAGATATCCGCCGTGGGGGCGTAACGGCTTTGGCGTTGCGCGGCTGAGCCCGAGGGGGCGAGATCGAATCCCGGCCGCGGCGGCCACGTTCTTGCGGGGGCGACATGCAAAAGGAAGATCTTGTGCCGTGCATTGGGTGCACGTTAAATGAATCCCAAGTGGCTAGAATTATACAAGTAGTCAAGCCACTTCGGTGTGTCTCGTAGTCATATCGTGGTTTTGGCTCGTAGAACCAGAGAACTTAATTTTAATGATCATGAGATGGGAGAAAAGTCACGGGGATATCGACAGATAAGTATTCAAGGGTAAGATCTCATAATGCTAGGCGTATAGTTATTTAATTCAAATAACCATAATAATTACCTCTCCGGGGTTCTTTCTTGTGAACGTATTACAGGAGGGGTACAATCGACACTGCAAAGAAATTTATTTATTTATTTGTACCTCAAAGGTCCCAAAATGGGACATTGCATGAATTCAAGTGGTCGTTGCATTATCAGGCGCGCACTTTTGCGCATTTGTATCGGGAGACAGGCTAACAGAACCCGTTTGAATGTGTACGTACACGAGCATGCTTAATTGAACCTAGACTGGCACAGCTGGGTATAAGCCTTGGTCAGCTATATGTTGGGGGCTGGTAGATCGACTCGCGCACCGGCGCACCGTGACGTCACAAGTTTCGGGCAATGACTGCTTTTGCTAATTAAAAGATAATTACATTTTAATCGAAAGTGATCAGACACCAAGGAGGGCAATTTCTGTGGCGTTCTCCTTCGTTAACATGGTCCAGGTAACTGTAGGTAGCCCAACATATCTCACGTGAGACTGATGTCATTGTTTCTGTGATTGCAGCGCAAAGGTATAAGAGACAAAAAAAAAAAAGACAAGGCACAACTTGCCCTACGCCTTATGCACGTATCGCCGGGTGTTTCTGCGCCAGAGCTTGGCAAATAGCTTTTTCACGTGGTATTTTGGAATGCAACGAAACTTCCCCTTTAGGATTCACTTTGCGAGTTTCCACAGAGCTCACTTCTTCGACGAACCGCGATAGGCTTTTTCTAGCTTGCTCTTCTTTCGCGTCTCCTCATGTACCTCTCCTATACTCGATATTAGCTTTCACCAAGGTCGCGCAGCTCTTATAGAAGAGCTCAAAATGAACCTTTCCTAATTTGCTTAGTAGAACTCCGAAGCCCACTAATAAAACGCCCAATCAATCAATCAATCAATCAATCAATCAATCAATCAATCAATCAATCAATCAATCAATCAATCAATCAATCAATCAATCCCTAATGTGCCTCTAACTGAATCATATGCAAATAGCGCTCTTAGCAGACTTGAAACAAAAGGAAAAACTGATCTAGAGAGAGGAAGAGAGCGCTCTAGGCGGAACTTGTCACACCATGACGCAGGAGCAGCGCGATGGGCCCGAGATGGCGGCGGCACCTGGTGCAAACCAGCAGCCGTGGCAGACCACGCGGGAGGTCAAATCAGCGCGCAAGAGACGCGCCACGAAAGCCAAGCACCCAGACCATGCGAGGTCCCCCACTGAAGTTGCCGGGCAGGAGGAGGTCTCGCCGGCAACCAAGACGCTGCGCGTAAGTTGGTGCGCTCGGCGCTTACACTCGAAGTACAGCATAGCTGCCTCCGTCCGTCGTCTGTGGCACGTGAGCTAGCCGTGGGACCAAGGGCTTTTTTTCTATGTAGTTGCTCATGTGGAGTAAAACGCGCCTCCTGAAACTTGCCTTATTTGAGGAGTTTTGGGTAGCACTTTCAATATAAAGTAGGAAAAAGAAAGATATGCAGGGTGACGGAAATTAAACTACGGGTAGCTTTAATAAAATCCCAGGACACCTAAGCGCTTCTTGTGAGTTGTGAATGCAAAAGCATTGATGTCCAATTGAACGCGGCTGAGCGGCGCTTCGAGTTTGGCGCTGCGAGTAATGTACCATAGCGGTACGCGCTTCACGAGTCATCAAGCAACCGTAGCCAGCGGTGCCAATGGCGCGTGCCACCGACGTCCTGCGCGACAAGAGACCGAGGAAGCAGGAGCGGCCCGGCCAGCAAGACCGGCAGGTGATCGCAGCAGCTAAGCCCAGAGAGGGGATGAGAGAGAGAGAGAGAGAGATAGGGACCGCGCGCAGGCTTCCGAGAACGAGTCGGCGGCATCCGCACACGCGCATCACCCCACTGCCTCACCGACGACACGGCTTTACGTCACCGCATCTTCTGCGTGGAGGCGCCCTGGGGGACGTGGTGTTAAAACCCCATAAACTTCGTAAAGTAGTGCCACGCTTTGAAGAATGCCACCTCCTCCTCGCGCGCTCTGGCCGAGGCCCACGCCGCGTCGCTATTGGCCTAAAAGCATCACGTGGGCCCTCGCGCCGTGCATCAGCGCCATTTTTGCTCGAGAAGCGTCTACGGAGTGGCGAGGAGCGCATGTTGGCGCCGTTGCTACGCTCGAGCAGTGTAGGCGGCGCCACGGTCGAGGAGGGAGCGTGAAAGAGAGGAGAAACGAGGAGTGAAGTCGGAGGAGGAGAGTGTCACTACTTTACGAAGTTTAAGGGGCTTCACGTGGTGTCGCGGCGACGCCCTCTCCCGTCGCTTAACACCGTTTCGCCCGCTCTGCTCCGTAGGGGCGTCCTCGTGACGTGGCGTCGCAGCCAATCAGAATTTAGGCGCCGTTTCACCGCTACAGACGCCGGCTTCTCTCAATGGACCGCTTCATGCTTTCGCACCTATAAAAACGTTTATCTCCTATCGCCGCACTGTTTCAACTATAAGAGATAAAAGTAAACGAAAACAGGTACGTACACAAAACAAGTGTCACATTAGCGCGTTTAAGTACTCATGCTTTCTTCACTCATTCAACGAAAGCATTTGCATTAGAATAGAGAAGTAGATGTTCTTAAATTTTTTACCGCTGTACAAAATATGTTCTACAGCATGTACTTTCTTTCTTCCGCCTTCTTGCTGGCTTCTTTGTTTCTAAAGGGTCCACTAATACCGCTTATATAGTGGTAATTCTTCTTTGTACTTATTCACTGAGCTCTGGCATCCAGAGCTCAGAACTTTCATGGCAAACTTGGGCTGGCCAGAGAGCCCACAACGCGGCGGTTATGCTCGGCCTACCAGTCCCCACGTGGGAGCTGCCCACAGCTCTGCCCTAGGGCAAAGCTTCCCAGGACCTTGTAAATAAGGTTCTCTGTCTGTCTGTCTGTCTGTCTGTCTGTCTGTCTGTCTGTCTGTCTGTCTGTCTGTCTGTCTGTCTGTCTGTCTGTCTGTCTGTCCGTCCGTCCGTCCGTCCGTCCGTCCGTCCGTCCGTCCGTCCGTCCGTCCGTCCGTCCGTCCGTCCGTCCGTCCTTTGGTCTTAACATATACTAATGCAACCTTCCTACAATAATGCGTTGTGGCGCTTGAATGAATGAATGAATGAATGAAGGAATGAAGCGCGTGCACACGTCGCAGTTTCTGTTAGGCTACAGACGAAAGAATAGAGCGCGCAAATAATCAACATTCTTACCACTACTGCCATTTATAAGATTGTCAGTGCGCCAGTTTGCCTCATAGTGCCGACTAATGCCCTGAAAGGCTGTGTAACACGGCTAACACGGCACTGTTTTCGAGATGAGCTTCCTTTCCCCAGTGATTTCATTGTTGCAGCTACGGCTTTGGCAGCTGTGCGGCATTGTACCGTCTCCGGGATTCGCGCAGGTAGTAACGAAACAGGTTTTACCGTTCTTCGACGAAGTCGTCTCCTTGCTGTTATAACTAGGCACACACAGGGAGCAACGTGACGCAGAGTTCGCCTTTCGCTTCAAGCGAGCCGGAAAGTATTCGTAATTGGATCAGTCACTGAGTATCACCGCACTTGCACGCTGCTTTACAATGTGTGTATGTGTTTATACATAAGTTATGTATGGGCGTAAGCACGCCCTCTAGTTGCACTCTCGGGATCAAAGGTGCACTTTACTCTTTGCGTTGCAATGATGCAGTTCACTCTGACAATAAACTGTCTTGCTGAACAAGTCCGAACCGCATTTATATGCTTTCTTTTCATTTTGACTTTTTCCTTGATTATCAAACCAAATTCCTTGTTGCGGCGTCCAACGGGTTTAGAGGTCAATGCCTGTGATGATGGTGTAGGTTGGACTCTGGAAAAAAAGGTGGGAGCGGGGAGGTAGAGGAAGTGGCTGTGCTGAGAGGAGGAAGGCGGGAGAAGAGGTAGCATCGTGCGCTGATTGGTTGGCGCAAGCGATCACGTCATATTCTGTGGAAAGGAAGCTTAGCGGCGATTATTGATTGACGTGAGCATTGGCGTCATAAGACCGCGACGGCACAGTGGTTACAGAATTTTCGTTTACGTCGATTGCCACTCTGCGTGAGACCTGTACAACTTTTCTTATTTGTTATTTCGCTTGTTTTTGTGGTATCATCGGTACCCGGGCATTCACTAGTTTGAGATGACGATTAGATCTCCGTACTCTGGTCCTTTATTATTTATGGCGTCCTCTTGTAGCTAGAGTGAGCCTTGTTCATCGAGTGCACAGAACCTGTCCCAGCCTTAACTCTCTTTCCAGGATCAGGACGGAGACGGCAGTACCGGCCCGACCAGGAGAAGCCGGGGACACCGTCACTCGAAAGGTGGTAAGATGGCGAGGGGCAAATCCAAGGGAAGCAAGACACCAGAGGACCCAAAAAAGCCCGAGTCGCTGACCTCTCCCGCTCAAGACGACGGCAAACCGGCCGAATCGGCGGTCGCTGCCACATCACGCGAAGGGGGACCTGCTGAGCGGGTGACCACTTCTAGGCTGGGCGAAAACGGCGTTGAAGGCGTAAAGGCAGGTTTTGATGGCTTACCTGACGGCAGTCCCAAGGACACGAGGGTCTCTGCCAAGGCACACGAAGGCCCACCCGAGGTGCCAAGAGGCGTAGGCCAGGAACATGTCGTTGCATCTTCCAGACCTAGTGGAAAACCCGCCAAGGACCTGGCCATCATGGAGGGGGATAAAGCGAATCAACCCACGGAGAGACGGAAGTCCAAGGTGAGAACGCCGCGTTGGCGTCTATACGTCATTGCACTGAGTGAGCGGGCGATTGACTAGCTGGCGGATAATAAGGCTTAAATTTAAAGCCGGACAGCAATACGTGGGCTACGAGAAATGCCGTAGTGAAGGGTTACAGAGACCACCTGGGGGAGATAGAATACTTGATAAATAATCTTTATAAAATAGTATTTGTAAGTATTTCTTTAAGTTCTTGCTTTTCGCCATTTGCTCCCACGAAGCGACGTCCACGCTATCGGCATCGGCCATTCAGACCAACATAGGACAAGAAAGGATATCAGAATCGGTGGGAAAGGATCCTTACATAGTACGGTCCCTGGGACTATTTAAAAGGGCCCTGTGACCACATTAGAACCGTCCTTTATACATTCATAATCAACATATTTCATGTGTTATCATAAGGTAATTGCGAAAAGACTTACGAAAGTTTGCGCGACACAACCAGATTTATTCAAGTGACCAATTCAAAATAAATGTAGAAGATAGAGATAGGCACACCTTTTCGCATTTCACTGACCCAGCAAGGTATTATTCTAATTCAAATAGCGGCCTTCCCAGCACATGCAAAAGCCACGATGGCCGCGCGCCATTTGACGGCGTCATTACCACGGTTACAATGACCACGTGCGCCGCACAGCAATAACGGTTCAACGTATTTAACAAATCTGTGCTTGTCACGTCCAGTACAGGTAGAGCTGAGTTCTGGCTGCAAGCAAAACACACGCGCAGGCAGCGAGCTGCTATAGACAGACCTCTTACAGCGAGTAGTCTGCGTACCGCGCACCAGGGGTCGCCACAGGCGCACCACCATTTGGCACCTTCTTAATCGAAAGTAATCAGGCGTCAACAACCAGGCATCAAGACCGCCACTCTAGCAACGTTTCGCCGAGATGCCTGGAATCACTTAGTACTATTTATTTTAAAAAATGAGGAAGAGCACACGAAAGACGTGTTCTGCCGTGAACGGAAAGTACTGCGTCAGTGACTTGGAATGAGTAGGATGAGACCGGGGGAGCTTCACCCGCCTCGGCTGCACAAGGAGTGCCCATGTTTAGGGACCGTTCGCTATGCACGCTTTTCCTCGAGGCAAGCGCAACAAGCTCTCCTGCCAGCGCTTAAGAGCCAACTGCCGGTAACTCATTGTCGGGCGATGACATCCAGGCTAGCGCCACTTGCAGCAACCACAAATGCACAGCGTTACCGCCACCGCTGGCACAAAATACCATGGCATGATCGAACTTCGATAAGCATTCAAGTCAGCGCTACGTGACTTACGTCCTCCCCACTCAAGTGTGGCTGACATATTCGAGCCACTTCACTTTCTATATCAGTGAAGTCAAACAAGGAGCAATAGCACAGTAACACCCCTACAAATCTGCCCCTGTAAACCCTAGAATATAAAGGGTAACGACAAACATCAGGCTGCTGCATTCGTCGCCTTCGGCCAGTAAGCTTGTACACTAATAAGAGTGCAGCGCAGACAGAGTGGGTAAACGAAAGTTATACTTACACTGCCTCTGTAGCTTTGGCCAAAGTCTTATGTCGTCTACCCACTTACTGGTCTCCGCAGTAGCCGAAATGGCCGCAATGGCGGCTGTCTGAGTCGTGCCTGCGGCCGCCGTGGCCTTTACAAAAAAGTGAGCAAACGCTCATTCGAAGGCGATCAATGGAAGGCACTGTCAGATGAGGAAATCTGCCGGCACCCATGGAGGAAGGAAAAAGTTAGTAGAGACCGATACGTCACGCAGCTAAAGCTTTACACGCAGCCATCCTTGGCATGCGAATGTTCCGTGAAGCACATACATTTGCGCAGTAGCGCCGCCCAATGCGTGGCCTCCCGCGTCGAGGTCACGGAGCAAGAATCGAGATTTGCTGGAACGTTTAGTTCCCAGTAAGCTATACCAGTTGTTTTTATTCGTTTCCCGCTTGTTCAGCTGCCCTGCCGTGGCTCTGCCTGTAGAGCGGAAACACTAAAACCAACCGCGCACTTTGACGTGACGTATAGGGCCGACGGGTTTGGCTTCAATCGCGTTGCGAGATTCTCCCTCCTAACTTTTTCCTTCCTCCATGGTGGCACCCATGGGTATGGTGCTGTTAAATGTCTCTCTCATAGAGTTAATGTGCTCTGTACAGAGCTGCGACTCAGACAAGACGCGCAATCGGACGCGATCCCGGGCCTCGCAGGATATAGCTGTGTCACCTGCAAACATATCCTCTCACGCACAGTGCATATTATAAATAGCCACCGGATGTTTGTGAAAATATACGAAATATACGGAATGAACTTTACGCATCCTGCGTAAGGGCTACAGGCACATGCTTATTCTTGCATTATATTTCGAGCGTAGACTAGGGTGCCTCGATGTCCACTAGGGAACCTAGATGATTAAGACGGAGTGTCAAAGAGATGATACTCCGTGCTAATTATGGGCGTGCGAATAGTGATTTTTGAGACCGAATCAAATGCGAATCAAATAGGGCCAGAGACGATTCCAATACCGAATAGCTATCGAATAGTTTTCGAATAGTGAACATCCTCTATAACAATTAATGTAAAATTATGTTCAACTCCTAGTATACTTAATGTTAGCAAATTTCTGTCATCAGAAAGTACGGTGTGAAGCGTTGTTTATTAAATTCACAGGTGCAGCATTAGGAACAAACAAGCTGTTTCTTCATATGCACATGGACTCTCTAGAGAGTGCAAATGATCGCTGTGCAGCCTGTAAAGTATGGCCGCTAAAGTGACGTACCCTGCTCAACTGCGCAAATTCTCATGTTTTATGTCTACAATATAACCGCAGAGACAAATATTACCGTAATTTTGCTCAAACTTTGTGCTTGATCGGGCGCAGTTGACGTCTTGAAATGTTCAAAAAGTATTCGAGAAATTTTCGCCTATACGAAAGTGACTACTAGATTCGAACACTGAATCGAATAGGACCCTATTCGATTCGTATTCGAAAATATCGAATATTCGCACACCCCTAGTGGAAGTACGGTACAATCAATTGGTATCGCCCCGCAGTATTTCACTAAATATATTTTGAGCCGTAGTCACAACGCTTTCTTCTTTGAGAGCTAAACAAAGAGCGGATTTCAGAAAATTCGCAAAAGGTACTTCTGCTGGACAGGGCGCTTCTTAAACATTTCTTTTGTGATGACAATTTTTTTCTTGCGAAACTAGGATTGTTCTCCTTGTCCTTGGCACTCGGGCAGAAAAGTAAATTTTTTTTCTTCAAAATGGGATTGTCACCGGACATGCATGACTGAGCTTATCTGAACACACCTTTTATCAATCTAGAGCGATTTAGTGCTTCTTTCTACTCGCAGATGGTTCTCATAGATTGGCTGAAAGGAGCACGCGTAGGCATGATTGGGCAATTTTCCCTAAGGAAGTGTCGCTTTGTCGCCGCCGTCTGTGTCGTCATCGTCGAGCTGCCACTGTTGTTGCTGCAGATTTCATTGTCGCCCATGGTATCGTATTCGTTGTCGTAGTTGTTGCCACGCTGTTTTCGTCGTTCTCGTGTATTCCCGCCGTTGTCGTTATATGCGTGCCAATATCGTCAGCGTCGTCTCGTCATTCTAGTTGTCATGTCGCCACTGTGCCTTCATGCCGTGAAGGCACAGCCGTGCCGTGAAGCCTTCATGCCGTGAAGCCGTGCCTTCATTGTCACCATCGGTGTCTTGTTGTAGTAAATGTAAAGCCTTGCCTCTTTTTCCAGCGAAGCTTGTATTGTCTCACAAATTTCGATGGCGTTGTGGTCACGCAAAAAAAACCAGCTGTTCGCAGAGCAGATCAACTGCGGGAAAGGACGGTTTGATGAGCTCACAGCTGCGCCGACACCGGCGCGTGAGTCATTTGCAAAGATTCTAGCTGCGTAGGCGCGCACTCACGGCACGTGTGCCACCGATCAGAGCCGTTTCGCTTCCGCCGGGGAGGGGAAGGGCAGGAATGGGTCGCACGCGCGCTGCGCCGGCGTCATTTCCGTTCAATTCATTCACGGAAAACGGATGGGACGTTCCCCCGAGGAACTGGCAGCATTCGACGAGCGGCGGCGAGAACTGGCTCATGAAAGTAATCGCTGTGGGCGCGCCTATCCAGCCGTTAGAGCCGCTCGAGCCCAAGCAATCCGACAGCCACGAGAATATAATCTCGAGCTTGAGGGAGCGGGGAACCGAAGCAATCCGGCACAGTTACCTGTGGGTTACTAAACCGGGACGAAGGTCAAGTGCACGTAGGACAACCTTCGCTTACCCCCATTTTCCGGTAGGCGAAGGGTTGGTCTTTGTTTTTCTTTTTTTTCTCTAAATTGCGCTGCTTCTACAGTTGTGGTGCGCAGTTTCGTTCGTCGATCGTCACGTGAGCTGGTTACCATCCACAAGACGGTCGTAAACCCAAATGTTATATACTGTTCTGTTTGAGTTCGCATGCAGTGCCCAAAATTCATTACTGACAACACGGCTTCAGGTTGCCATCGCAGAGGCCGTGCCGCAATCCGGGAAGAATGAGGCCTCATTGGTCGGCAGAGGAACCTCAAGGCGGCCGAGCCAGTTTTCCCGGAAGGACAGCACCGCCTGGTCCACGAGGAGGATAGACGCCAGCAGGCACTCGGTGGTGTCGACCACGGCATCCAAGGTCATGCATATGGCGCTCCGCCGTAAGTGTTCGCCACAGCACCCTACTCTTTAATACGACTTCGCTGTAGTGAGAATCTCTATACGCTGTTATGTTTTAAAAGCGAGTCGCCGCAGCAGACCTGGCGGCGCCATTCCCATGGTCGCTTCCCCGAAGATCGCCAGCTCCCGCCGGTCAAACGTAACAGCTCCTCCATGGCCCCGAAAATCTCGCCTGGCCAGTGCTGATAACCGCTGGGCAGGAAGAGGATGGCTTGTGGCAAAGGCGGGGGGGATGGTGCTTTGATTTGCAGCGACCAGCTGTGAAACGATGACACGGACCCAAAACACCCAACAAGGACAGGCAACTGCATAGGGAACCCCACAACACGGCTCTGCGCCGAGATGACGTATCTTGGATCTCACTTTAGACCCACTAGGCTTTTAAAAAAAACATAAGTGCCATAACAACAAATGCTGCATTTCGCTACGTCAGCTTTTGAAGGTATTTCGTGCTGACAAATTGGGCAATCATGGAGGAGTCCTGCTAAATGAGAGGGGATATTCTTGGCTTAACAAAATTATCAATAACAACCTTAAAATTTAGGCGGGATCCTTAAACGCAGAATTGAAATTAGCCTGCTCAAACCATCCGCATTGCTATGCAACTTTCCCTTCTTATATCTAACGGAGAAGTTGTACTCTTGGAGAGTGAGGCTCCAACGGAGCAAGCGGCCATTCTTGTGTGACATTTGATTGAGCCACGTAAGAGGACAGTGGTCAGTCTCGAAGATGAACCTCGCCCCGTACAAGAAACACGACATCTGGGCTGCCCAAACCAAACAAGCACGTTCCTTCTCTGAAGCGCTGTGGGCTTCTTCTCTTACAATTAGTTTATGGCTGGCATAGAGGATAGGATGTTCCTCATTATCGTCGCCGACCTAACTAAGTACCACGCTCATACCCCTGTCGCTTGCGTCACACTGAACTATGAATTTCTTTGCGCAGTCCGGTGCGCGAAGCACCAGGACGAGAAACCAACAGCATTTTCAAATTCTCGATGTCCTTATCACAGTGCACGCTATTCGCTGCTCCCTTTCGGTGGGCGTCCGTTAAAGGACTTGCTATTTGCGAGTAATTCGGAATGAACCGTCGATAGTACCGCACGAGTCCCAAAATGAACGAACGTCTGTTTTCGTGCGCGGCTGTAAAAATTCTCCAATCGTAGTTATTTTCAGCTTGGCCCGCCGTCTCGTGCCCTGACCGACAACAGGGCCAAGATAAGTAACCTGATTTTGGCTTCTAGCTACTGGCTTCTAGCTTACTGGCTACTCGCAGTAACCTGCGAGTAGCCAAACCTTTACTTCTCCGCCTTTATCGTCAAGCTGGCTTCCCTCAACCGTGAGAACACCTGTTCGAGGTGCGATACGTGCTGTTCCTAGCTGTCCGAAAAAATTGGCTACATTATCAAGATATGGCAAGGCGAACTCCTGCAAGTCTTTTATGACCATATCTATTAACTTAGACATGCTAAACGGCGCGGTCTTCAGCCCGAAGCTGAGGGCGAGAGGGCGAGAAGAGGTGAGATAAATGCGGCATAGCGGCTGGCACTTTCATAAAGGGGAAGTTGTTAGCATCCCCGCACGAGATCTATAGTTGAAATGTATTTAGCAGCGCTAACTCTTTCAATTTGTTCCTCAATAATGGGTATCGGCTACAGCTGATTTCCTAGTGATGGCATTTATTTTCCTGTAGTCAACACACAGACGAGGGTCTTTGTTAGGGGTTTCTACATGTATTAGTGATGACGTGTAGTCACTCTCAGCAGGCTCAATAACTCCCAACTCTAGCATACGCTGTATATCTGCCTCTATAATTTCTTTCTGTCGTGGACACACCCTGTAAGGCTTTGATCTTACGGCTTCGGTTGATGTCAGCTCTATTTCATGCGTTATTAGTTCGGTTCTACCTGGCCGATCGCTGAATCTGTCGAGATATTACCCTAACAGCCCTCTTAGCTCATCTAGTTGCTCGGGTCTGAGAGCGTGCGAGCTTACCGAATGTTTTACTACTACTTGTAGGCTGATTTCAGAGTTGGAGGTCGCCGTATGCTCATTAAACTCGGTACTAGTGTCATCCTGCTCCTTGATGGTACAGTTAACGGCTCCGCTCCGTTCTACGTACCACTTCGTCGAATTGCAGTGGTATATCCTCACCTCCTTCCTGCGACCGGGCATTTTCAGAGCATAGTTATTATCTGAAAGTTTGTGCAACACTTTAACAGGTCCGTCCCACTGAACTTCAGGCTTGTTCTTCCTTGAAGGTTCGATGATCATTACCTGGTCTCCGGCGTTAAACGTACGAAGCCTCGCATTCTTGTCGTAATAAAATTTGGTGTTCTTTTGAGCTACTGCCATGTTCTTTTCGACTAGTTCTTGGTTTGCGCTTAGCCGTTCCAGCAGATTTAGCACGTATTCAACAACTGTTGGGCTCTCTCCTCTTTCCTCCCACATCTCTCAACATTCTTAGTGGAGAACGGAGTGTCCTCCCATACACTAGTTCTGCTGGCGAGAACCCTGTCGCTTCATGTGGAACCGTTCGCAAAGCAAACAAAGTTGCCGGCAGAGAGTTCTCCCAGTTCTCCTTGTGCTCGTAACAGAGCGCCCGCCAAACTCGCTTAAGCACCGAATGCCACCTCTCTACACTATTTGACTGAGGGTGATAGATGGAACTGTGCATCAACTTTAGTCCGCACTTTTCTAAGAATGTGGAATTCAGTACGCTGGTGAATACTGACCCTTGATCTGCCTGAATTTCGGCTGGAAACCCAACTCGTGCGAATGCTGTCAAAAGCGCGTCTACTACTTCGGTGGAGCTGAGCTCTTTCAGAGGGATTGCTTCTGGAAACTTTGTAGCCGGACCCAGCATGGTAAATAAGTACCTGTAACCCGACTTTATCTTTGGTAGAGACCCTACCGTGTCTATCGTCTCGACCTTTAGTGGAGCTTTCCATGTTTCTCCTGGTTTACCCGAGCGCTGGCAGGCGTCGCATGATCTTACAAGTTTTCTACGTCTTTGAAACAGCCAGGTCACTAGTATTCCATAAGCAATCTTTCCTTTGATTTGTTTATGCCTAGGTGGCCAGACCACCCATTTCCATGACAGAGAATGAAATGGTCCTCTCTGTACCTAGTAGGTACGACTAACTGATCTAGAATCCTACCCTTTCGGTCTCTGTAGTGCCGATACAACAATGCTCCTCTCTCTTGTATCGTCACGTTGCGCATAGCAATGCGTTCTTTAGCTGTGTGATGCAGTTTAGCTAAGCTGTCATCATTAATTTGCTTTGCTACCAGTGACTCTCTGTCCACACGTAAGAGCCGACCAAAGTTCTTTGAGGCTGGTGATAGTAACGACCCTGTCTCGCTTGTGAGTGCGTCAGCTGGCTCTTCCTGCAGGCGTGAACTTCGACACCCTACTGATCCGCTCTCATTGAGCTGGTCAGCTGGCAAGGTTTCCTCAACCGTTTTTTCGTCCTTCCAGCCCAGCTCGGATTTGGTTACTGAAGTTACCTCTTTTGCTACTTCCGCTAGAGCAGCTTTTGCGTTTTCAGCCGAAAGCGACGTGATCTCACGAGCTTGGCCTCGCGTCAATGCCTGTACTACGCCCTCTCCCAGTTTAAGCCGTTTGTCACGCAGTAACTGATCCGACTGATTCGAAAAAAATTGAGGGTACTGCAGCGAGAAAAAAAATTGGAAACTGCAACCTCGGTCACTAGCTCCCCGAACGGTCCACTGATTTTGACTTTGGCCATGGGCAGCACAGGCTGTCTTCTTCTACAGCCTCTTTGAGCCATGCTACTTCTCCAATGAAGTCATCTACCGTCACGTAAGACGGATTAGCATTGTCCATAGTGGCGGCACTGTCTCGCAGCACCCGGCATGGTTTACCATTAACTTTCAGGTCATGAAGATATGGGCTTAAAAGTTCTATATTCTCGTCTTTTTCGTCCACGCAGGAGAAAACTACGCTAGGCTTCCCGCAGTTTACAGCGATATGTCCTAGTTTGTGGCACTTATAGCAGCGGAACGGTCTAAAATATTCAAATGTTCTTTTGTGCTATCTTTGCACGCTTTCCCCGCTTGGTTTCTACGCGCTCTTTTCTCAGGGCTTTTTCTCCACATTTGCATGCTCCGGTCTTCTAGTCTGTGAACCCTTCTTGAACGGAAATGGTTTCCTTGGTCGATTTCAACCGTCCCAATTTCCGTCCTCATCGTTCAGCTTTCTGCGCGTTGCGTACTCTTCGGCTAATTTAGCCGCCCTTTCCACAGTGTTTACATTCCCTCTGTCTTGCACCCACAGTTTCACAGCTTGGGGGATGCTTTTGTAAAACTACTCTAGACACATGCATTCAATGATCGTGTATCTGCTGTCGTACGCCTCCGCGCTTTTCAGCCACTCGAGTAGGTTGGCCTTTAAGCCGTATGCAAACTCCGAATACCCCTCGCTATCTTTCTTGCCTGCGCTCCTAAACTTTTGCCGAAAAGCTTCGGCTGAAAGGTGGTATTTCTTCAGGAGACTAGCCTTAACTTTCGCATAATCATATGCATCCTGTGCACTGCGTCTGGCGATTGTTTCCGCCGCCTCACACGGCAACATAGACAGCAACCGCTGTGGCCATTTACTCGGACCGAAGTTCATCTTTTAGCAAGGCCTTTCAATATTTCCGAGGAACAAGCCTATGTCATTCCTGACCTCAAATGACTTTAACAGCCTGTCCATGCGGTATGATTCTGCCTCACTTGATCGTTCCAGAGCCTCCTCACTTCCTTGAGACAACTCCAAACGTTTGCTTTCAAGTTCAAGTTGCATTTTTCTTAACTCCCGATCTTTCTCGCGTTCCTCTCTTTCTCTTCCCCGTTCTTCTCTGTCCCGTTCTTTTCTCTTTTTCTAAGAAGTTCCAACCCAATGTCAATGTCCTCGTCACTGGCCTGTTCAGAAATCTGCTGCAATAATTCCGATTTTAGCATTTCCTTGCGTACCTCCAGGCCGAGTTCCTCACCAACAATCGACAATTCGTTTCTCAGTACTGTCCTTAAGTCCATGATTGCTGCTTTACTGCCTTGGTCTTGCTCGCTGAACCTACCTAGGAAAACACAACCTAGCTAACGATCAACAATCCAGCTTCCCTGCTGTTTCAACAGAACAACCACGAAATGAAGCCTAGAGAATCAAAGCAAGAACCAAGCACTCACCGCAGACACAGCACGAAGTCGTAAAGTCGGCCTCACCGCTGCCAGCCAGTTATGTTTTCAAAGCGAGTCGCCGCAGCAGACCTACCGGCGCCATTCGGACGGTCGCTTCACCGAAGATCGCCAGCTCCCGCCGGTCAAACGTAACAACGCATGCCATTATGGGGCTGAGGATCGCGGCTTCGGATCAATCTTGACCATCTTGAGACCAACCCGCGACCAAGTAGCATGACGCCATAACCACCGAGAAAACCCTGTGTGCAGTCTGACAGTTTATTAATCAGCTTCTAATAATAATAATAATAATAATAATAATAATAATAATAATAATAATAATAATAATAATAATAATAAACAGGCAGACTCAACTGCAGTCGACAGTTACGTACGGTGAAGCACTCTTGATGTCATTCGCTCATGAACTATCTGTGCATATGAAGTTTGGTTTACGCGGTATTATTATTAAACAACAGCATGTTATACAAAAGAAATCATTTTGTTTGCAGTAAATTGTAGACAGTCTGGATAGTATCACACATATTTACATGCTGTGCATAACACATATATAATCATTTGTTTCAATTTTCAGGTTGTGTCCATAGTGTCGTGCTGCACTTGCAGTCTATCTGATGCGTCGGTTTCCTCTAGTCCAACTGCGGATCGAAATGCGCCAAGCGTTCCAACGTGCTGGCTCGTCCCAACACCCTCTCCTCACCCACAATAAACAGTGTTCTATGCTGCTTGCCGACGCGTGCATTTGTCGCGTATCGGTTTTATATATCAGGCTTGTGTGCTAGAATTCCTTGGTGCCGGTAAAGTTGTTTCCTTCTCCTCTGTAGGAATCCTGCTGTCGAACCATTCCAGTGTCTGTTTAATTATTCATAACATCGTACTTTGTTGAAAATCGAGTTCCCAAAGACGCGAAGCCGTCTGAAGCCAAAAGGACAGTTTGGCCAAATCAATGCACTAACCATCATTCCCATGCTGGCTCCATGGTCCTGCTTCCAGCTTCCGTAGACACTATAGCGCCGCAGTTCCCTCTAGTAATTATTATATGAAAGTGCATGCTTGAACTACTCTGCACCGTTCCAAGATGGTGCCATTCCATTAAACGCCTTTGGTGTTAGAGACCAGATGTACGTGCGAATAAGATGACAACCATTCCACTCTGTGAAGATAGAATGGCAGCGAAGGCTGACGACAGTCAAAGCTCTCATAGGAAAAGCAAAGTGCTTTCGCTGCCATTCCATCTTCACAGAGTGGAATGGTTGCCCGGGCTCGCGATTGTTGTGTTCGTTCAGCACCGCGGGAACGTCCTTTGTCTGTGGTTGTTTCGCGCCGGCGCCGTTTACATTCTCGTTGCTGTTCCCTCCGGCGCTCCTCTTACGCATGTTGTTCTTCGGGTGTACGAACTATACGTGTCCACCCCACCGATAACGCAGCTGTTTTGGCGCTGATGCCTCTACTTCTTATATACTGCGATAACCTTGACGTCACGCTATTTTTCACGGCAAGCGTTCTAATCTGTTCCGCATTTTGGCATCTACGCCGCCGCAGTGCTACTGTATGGATTTGTTAGAAATCGCTAAGTCTGTTTTTGTTGCCGGACGCCGAAAAACTTCGGAAGGTTAGTCGTATACACCTTTCGCTATATAACTGCCTGGAATTCGGCAAGAAAGCTTCATTTTAAAATTGGGACAGAAACTCCCCTTTGGGGAATTCTCAGATAGTGCTTAGCGTTCTTTGGAATCATCAGTTATGGAGCTTATACTCTACCCTTGAAACCAAGGCTATCGTATTTTAAGAGATAAGCTACTTCAAAGAATACCACGCACACTATGATGGTCTCCCCATTAAAATCATTTTTACCGCCAATATTGTGTTTGGTAAATGAGAGAAATGTTTTACAGCGGAGCTGTATATGCCTACCCTCCAATACATTCTTTAATATCCGTGCCTCAAAACTCATGCGCCCTCTATGAGGAGGCAAAGCAAATCAGTAAGGCATGTGCTGACACTTGGCGTAGCAAGAGGAGAGCTAAGAAAGCACCCAATACATAGCTTACTATACATAGCATACAATACGTAATTGGAGCCATTGGAGCCGTGAGACATTTCGTATAAGAGGCCGCAAGCTTTTCAAGCATAATATCTCCTCTATCTTTGATTAAATCGACTGTTATTCCATCTTCTCCTATCGCTTGACCACATTCCACGTTTTGCAAGGCCCTTCTATCTTCATCGCTAGTTATAACCTGTTCATTACTACTTCGAATGGACGTATCGTGGCTGCTCTGGGTACTGTAGAAGTCAGTACAGAATTCTTCCGCTGCTTCTACTATATACTGTGTGTATAAAGTACTGTGGACCTCTAGCACACAAGTCCGACGTTGAAACCATTACGCAACGGATGTATGCCTCCACGAGCGGCATAGAACGTCCTTAAGAATTTCTTACGGACGTGCCAGCATCTTGAAACGTTTGGAGCTATTCAATTTGAACACCTCGACAGGTTAAGCCACTATTAGTAGTTATTGTGCGCGTTCGCAGGGTGTTCTACGACGCGGAAGGAGAAACCCCCAAAATAAATGAACATTTACTCTCAGCGGTGTGCTCTGTCTTTTTAAATACGTAAGCATTTCTATGCCTCCCCAACGAGGAAACCTGGCCATCACGTAAGACGAATTGCAATAAAGAAAATTATGTGTAAAACTATCGTTTCTATGAAGGCTTTGTTGTAAGATTTGGTGATGGTGGAATAAAAGCCATCTCTAGTACCACACGGAGAGCCGACTTGGTGCATTGTATAGATCAAGAAAATTTCAATTTTAGAAAAATCTATTGTCAAAGACGCCCCGTGCTTGTTGTTGCATGCAGGTTGGTTTTCGGTGGTCGCGGGATGTGCTTCCATTTGGGCGTTCCTTCAGAGCCTAAATGCCAGCGATGCATAGGGCTTATGCGTTTCACGCCACGTAATAACCGACAGATAGGCAGTCAATGACTTACAAGGATGATAATTAGTGATGAGGAGATATAGGGGTCTCATCATGGTTGATAACTGTTGGACGTGGATGGATAAGGTGCTAAAGAGCAATAATAGCTCTGTATGGTCGTGTCAATTCTGATAATGTTAATAAGCACTGATAACGGTTGATAAGGGTTGGATCAAGTCCGACAAGGTTGATAAGGACCGATAAGTGTTGATAAGAATCGGATCATGTCAGATAAGGCTGGTAAGGGCAGGAAATGGTTGATAAGAATCTCATAGACTACGACAATCTTGGTAACGACTGCGAAGAGTTTATATACTTTATATTCGTCGGAGCACGTTTCATGACATTTTCATTTCATTCATATCATTTTATTACCTTAAGGACCCCCGAGGAGTGTTACATAAGGGCTGGGAACAAACATTCAAATGACCTGTAGTGTTCAATACCGTGAAAAATGATTTGTAATAATTTCCGCGAAAGCGGATGAGGACATAATGACAGCGATGTCGTTGGATGGGTTATTCTAGTCTGTTGCAACACCGGAAGCAAGTGAGGCGGCAAAAGTGACAGTGCAGGCACGTGGCCGGAAAGCGTGAAATGGATGACGCGTGTGGTGAGAAATGCGGTCTGGCGACACAATGCAGGGTGCGGAGCATAGTGAACTGCGGGAAAATGTGAAATAAGCGAAAACTGGCAATAGGGCGACTGAGTGAAAGTTGTGATAAACTCGATTCCGCTTTCAAGGATTTTACATTGATTTCGTATGAAAAGTGAATAAATCGGGATGCTCTGTTTTGCAGTAATTCAAAACACCGGGCGACATGACACCGGGCGACATGGATGTTAGCAAGCGGCACAATGCTTACGCATACTTAGACAACTTTCAGAGGAGTTTCGGCACGTTTATTTATTTTTTTTTTTGTGGTGCTTTCTTCATCGCGTAATTTGCCCGACGACGCGCTCGCCTGCGTTCCAACGCGTTCCCTTGAGAAATTTCTATCTGCGATAGCAGACGCAATTCTCTGGTTATATGCGTTTTCCGCACATACCTTGCCTCTTCGATATCTCGCTTGCGCTCTAACTGCCCTTCCTTGAGAGCTGCCTTTCGTATCCTTTTCGTCCCCGTAGTGTAACGCCTCCATTCGTAGTCAGTGAGCAGTGAGCATTCTACTGGCCAGAACCCTTGCCGCTTCCGGCGAGATCCTACCCTTTCCAAGATTCCAGATGGCCGTTTTGCTATCGCTAATTATGAAATTTGCTTCCGTTCCAACGCAAGCGAGCGCTATCGCAACTTCTTCAGCCGTTGCCGTGTTGCGGCTTCTAATGGTGGCGGCCGATAAGGGGGCACCTCGGCCGTCGACCACCTCGGCAATTCGGGTGACCGCCGCACCCGAATTGCCACTTGCCGCGTCCACGTATACGCAACGGACTTGCTGTCCATCGAATCGAAGCACCCGATTAGTACTTCCGTTCTCTTTCCCTCCTCTCCGTGTTGAATATGGGATGCATGTTACGAAGGAGGGGGTGGGGGGTGGGGGAATGATTAGATTTTCTCGGCAGTCCTGTGGGATGTTTGTCTTGCCTCATAGTCCCCTATCTGTTTGCAGGCCTACCATTTCGAGGATAGCTCTGCCCGTGGTGGTTCGGCTTAATCTTTCGAGTTGCGAAATTCTGACAGCCTCCGCAATTTCGTTCCAGGTATTGTGAACTCCCACAGAGAGAAGCTTCTCTGTGGAGGTGCTAATTTAGTAAGCCTAAGGCTATGGCTAAGGCTAAGGCTAGTATGCACCGTCGAATGAGCGAGTCGAGTTTCCTCCTCTCCTCTGACCTGATACTTAAGAAAGGCAGGGCATACCACACGCGGCTTATTACGTATGCTTGGGTTAGTTTAAGCAAGCTTCTTTTCTTCAGGCCTCGTCCTTTCAGCGCGACCCTTCTAAATATGCCAAGGATTTGCGTGGCAAATCCCTCTAGCTTTTTGATTGCCCCATCATTATATCTATTTTCCTGTATGAAAAATCCTGAGATTCCCATTTTATTTACCCTTGGGCCTGGTTGCCCCTCTACTTCAATGTCAAATTCCCCAGTTGCGCTTGCATCGGAGCGACTTCGGATTATAGACGACTAATTCCGATTTTTGCGGAGAGCACGAGAGACCCTTACTGGCAGCATAGTCCACGACAGTGTCCGCCGCCGCCTGCAGGCGCTCCTCGATGCTCGCATCGCTCCCATGGTTGGTCCAGAGGTTGATGCCATCCGCATACACATTGAAATTTAGCCCCTCTATGCTTCTGAGAGCTTCGGGGAGGCCCCTCATCGCCGCGTTGAAGAGGAACGGGCACAGAACCGAGCCCTGCGGCGTGCCGCTGCTCCCTAACTTCTGTGTGGGAGATTCGATGTCTTGGAACTTCACGCAGGCAGTTCTGTCTGACAAAAAAAAAGTGCCATTCTACTATGTGAATGATGACCAGCGTAGCTGTGTATGTGGGGCCCTTAATGACGACCTGCATCTCCGCCGCGGGTCTGCCCGGCATTGCACTATCTTCGGGATCGGACATGTATGGGGAGGGCTTATCGCCTGCTTCACCTCCGCCACGGGTCGGGTCGGCATTGCACTATCTCCGGAATCGGCGAACGTATGGGGAGTTTTTTTTTTTCAGCTTACGACACGAAAATTTTCTTGGAGGGATGAACTATACAGCTTCGCTGTAAAAGACCTTGACATAGTCGTATATTCGAGCGCCTGCCCCAATTTCTTGGGACCGCGGAGTATCGCTTCGTGTTTAACATGATCAAAAGCCTTTGTCAAGTCCAGGCCGAGAATTACTTTGGCGTCTCTAGAATGCGAGTCGATTATGTCATGTTTGAGTTGGAGCATCCCGTCCTGCGTGCACAAGCCCAGTCGGAAGCCGATAATCTCGTGCAGCCACAGGTCTTTCTGCTCCATAAAGCGCGTCAGTCTGGTCTGGACTACGCGATCCATCAATTTCTTCATGCATGAGGTTAGGGAAATAGGTCTTAGATTTTCTAGCTCCGGATGTTTGCCCGGCTTTGGGATTAGGATCACGTTTGCCACCTTCCAGTGGTGTGGCACGTGGCCTTTAGTCCACATTTCTTGCATGTACTCCGTCAGTGAGCTGATGGAGGCATCGTCCAGGTTTCTTAAAATTTTGTTAGTTATCCCGTCAGGGCCCAGAGCTCATTTACTTCTTAGTCCCAATATTTCTGCCCTTACCTCCGCCTCCATGATGGGTGCGTCGAACTTCTCGTTGGGAGTTCCGTCGTACTCGGGAGGGGGGTGCTATGAGTATCGCCATTGTACATGGTGATTAGGTTGTCCATAAATTCCGCATCTGTACCCTCAAACGCGTGCCTGGCTTTTGATAATCTAATTCCCGATTTGGCTATCGAATTGGCCGGATCTAATAGGTGTCTCAGCAGATTCCACGTTTTGGAAAGGCTCATGCCCCCCATCCATCTCGTCGCATCTGCTGCACCATTCTGTCCGCATAATTTGATCGCATAATCTTCGATTTCTGTGTTATGTCTAGCGATCCTCCTCCTAAGTGGCTCCATTTTTGCTTCTTTATTCTGCGCTCCATACCATGTTTTGCCTCCCACATGTGAAGCAGTTTGCTATCAGCTATTTCCGGGCATCGTCCCCTTCAAGCATCCTGGTTGCCTCTTCAACGTGACGCGTGAGGGCCTCCGTCCATTTCTCTATGTTCGTGATTCTCCCTATGGCAGCTTTCTCTCGCTTCTCCCTGAATAATCCCCATTCCGTGATCCTCGGTTTACGCGCACGACGCATCTTCAACCCCTTTTTAATGATCGAGACAGAATGAAATGATCGCTTCCGAAATTATGCTCCGAGTGTTTCCAATTCAGATCTGTCACATTGGAGAAGGTCTGGTAACCCCCCCCCCCCCCACCCCTGGACTGACTACTAGGGTCCGTGTGTAGGGTGAGTCCTAGCTCGTGCGCGTCCTCCCATAGCTGCCTGCCTTTCGGATCTTGTTTAGCGTAACCGTATTTAGGGTGCGCCGCATTAAAGTCACCGACTATGAGCAAGGGGTTAGACCCGGCTGCCTCAATCGCTTCGCGAACGAGGGCCTTGAATCTCACCTTTCTCCGCTGTGGAGTACTGTACAAATTTAAGAGGAACACCCTCGGTTCCTCTTTTCGTCCGGTAAGAATTTCCAGTGGCACTGCCTCAATTTCTCTCGAGTTGATTTCGTGCTCGATTGCCGCAATATTTCTCATAGTGAACGTTGTGACGCGAGATTTCTCACCTCTGTCACGTGAAAAAGCTTGGTATCTCGAGAGTTGCGCTGCTTTGCGCGTCTACTGCAGGGCTATAGCTAGCGGTTTCTCATCTAATAGCGTCAAGTACCGTTGGACTAACGCCCGCTTGCGTCGGAAGCCGCGACAGTTCCACTACCAGATTAAAGACTTACTTGATGCGCCTCTGGCCATGTTGGAGCTGGTCGAATTGTTCCTCCGCTTTTAGTTGCCATTCTCCTAGGGCTACTAATTCTGCCCTTAGCTTTCGTACCTCGCACGTAAGGGCTTGGATCTGGCTTTTTGTCTGATGTATTGCTCCCATAATTTGGACTATGAAGAATCGAATTTAGCTTTGATTTTGGCTTCTAATCTTTTCACTAGCGCCAACAACGGATCAGGGTCCTCCCCTTTGCGTTTCATTGGGAGTGGTCTTGCCGATTCGACAATCCTCTTATCCTCCTCCGGTGCCGCAGGCTGAGTGGGAGTCGCAGCCTTAGGGGCCAAGTGGGGGGGGGGGGGGGAAGGAGGCGGGTTTCAATTCCAATTTTGGTTGCGCGTAGTGAAGGGAGGGGGACCCCGTACGTGCCTGCAATGTCGGTCTATGCAACTCTTGAGTGAGCTTATTAATGACCTCTTTAAGCTCCCCAACTTCTTTCCGCAATTTATGGATCTCCTCGTCCCTCATATCTTTTGCCTGGGAAGCCCCACTGCCAAAGCTTACGCTGTTTCGGCCCCTGCTTTGGTTCCGCTTCTTAGTCCATCGGTGCGTCGGGTCCCTGGAGCTCGATCTCTCCCTGTGTCTGGATCCGGAGCGCCCACTGGTACGGGAGCGCGAGCGGTCACGCTGCTGCTGCCCTCCGGTGGTCTCCTCCAGCCTCGGGAAGGAGTGGATTCTGGCTCCAAAATCCTAGTTTCCGTGCCTCACCTTGGAACGAACCCGGGGATTCACCTCGGCGGTCGCTACGGCTTGCTGCTGCTTCTGAAATTGCGGCTGCTGTAGCATGTTGATCTCTCATTCCCACTGCCTCTTATTCACCTCGTAAGGAACACGGTAGAATTCTCTACATTTTCTGTCACCGAGCGGGTGTCCTTTCCCTTGGGCTCACATAAATGGGTTTGCTCCATGCCACAGCCACGGCATTTTACATTCGCAAGGTCCCTGCATACGTCCTCGCGGTGTACGAGCCGCCCGCAGGCTTTACAAACTTCGTACTTCTTGCGGTAGATTACGCAGCGTTGCGCTACGGGCGTGAGTCTCACCCACCGCGGCACCTCTTTGTCTTCTAACAGTATTAAAACTGACCTCGACGTTCTTCCGAGTCCTCGCACTCGCAGGACCGGAGGATTCCCGTAGATTTGCAGCCTTTTCAAGATGGGTGCGTCCGAGAAGGGCAAAGGGACTTCATGCACGATGCCTTTCCCGCAGTCCTCCGGCATAGCGACGTACGTAGTCATTTCGATCTTTTCCCCTTCGAACACAAGGAGCTTCAAGTCGGCGTATTTTGGCTTCCTTTCCGCGCTGACAGTGGCGACGAGAATGGAATGTTGCTTCGCATTCAAATGCAAATACAAATATTCCTTTATTTCCATAAACGTACACTTTATGGGGGATTTAAGGAAAAAGTTGCTCGCAGCAACTTCACGGGCCTTAAACCCGGTCTGAGGGCAGCAGCAGAAGGCACAGGCACTGATTTAGAACCGACAAAACAATACATAAGCAAAAAAACAATAAGTTGGCTTAGACAGTATGCGAGCAAACAGAAATGCAATGAAAAAAAATTACAAACCATAAAAATCTACGCAATCCACAGTGTACACTAGAACAACAAAAGCACCGATAGAATCATTAACAAAGTAATCATTCTAGGAAAGAATAAGACATGATTGAGCCGTTGACAGAGGCTAATATCAAACGGAAATGTGTGACGACAGTCTACTTCAGAAAACGGTCACAAACAACAACTAAATTCGTCTTCAAATATCACTGAAGTGCTCATATAAATGCGATACAGGACAAGAAGTGACATCTATGTTATTACACTTAAGCGTGTTTAATAGGCGCGGTAAGCGATGGTACAACATTTAAAGAGCATAGTTAGTGCGAGGGTGCGGCACATGCCAGTGTTCAGGTGACCGTGTACTGTATTCTGTTCTGTTCCTAATTAATTGTGCTAACGACGGAATGTATGATTGGCTTTGTTTCGCTTCTTTACGATAGGCTAGTAACAGCCTCAACTCCAACAGAGAATGCAGTGTGAGTAAATTCAACTGTTTGAATAGAGGTGCAGTCTGAGCGTCTACTGGAGCATTACAGATGCTGCGTATTGCCTTGTTTTTTAAGCAAGAATAACCGGATTATGTTTGTAGCAGACGTCGTACTCCACACGAGGCAGCAGTAGTGTACGTGACTCAGGAAGAGAGCGTTGTACAAAAGAAGTTTTACCTTGCGTGGCAGCGGTCTTAAATTGAAGAGCACCCCAGCGACTTGCGCAAGCTTGACTCCAAGGAAGTCGATGCGATCATTCCATAACATATGGCTGTCGAAAAAGACACCTAGCGTCTTCGCAGACTGAACAAGCTCAATTCTTGAACCTATTATAATGTTGGTCTCTAAGTTCACACCTTTATTTTTTGGTTGAAATAAGATAGCTTTTGTTTTGTCAGTGTTAATTTTTAAGCCATTATCCTGTGACCATCTCTGTATTTTTTCAAGAACAGAGTTTGCAGTTGAAACCAGCCTTTTAATGTTGTTCGATGAAAAAAGCACCGTAGTATCATCTGCATAGATGATGTATTTAGGTTCACTATCGACAAGAACAAGGTCATTTACGTATATATTAAAAAGCGGGGGGCCCTATGTGCTTCCTTGGGGAACACCAACTGTTACTTGCTTGAACTGGGAGCAGATGCCATTAATTTCAACAACTTGATTCCGCTGATTTAAATAAGGTTTCACTATATCCAAAGCAATACTACGAATACCGTAGTACTCTAGCTTCTTTAACAAAAGTTCATGGTTAATAAAGTCAAACGCTTTACTGAAGTCGATAAGAACCCCGATAGTAAGCAGCTTGTTTTCAAAATTTCGCAATATTAGTTCCTTTTGTGTTAGTAACGCGAGCTGGGTTGACCGACCCTTTCGGAAAGCATATTGACAGTCAGTGAACAGGTTATGTTCTTCAAGGAAATCTGAAATACGCCGAAATATTATTTTTTCAAGTCCTTTTGAATATACTGGAAGTATTGAAATGGGTCTGTAATTAGATATCACAGTTTTATTGTCTTTTTGAAACAGTACAAGTACTTTAGCTGTCTGCATTTTGGCAGGAAATACCCCAGATGTCAGGCAGAGGTTGTAAATGTATGTTAAAACAGGCGGTATAATGTCCAAGACGTGCTTTACAGGTGTAATCTGTATGCCGTCAATGTCGACGTGGTATTACGTAACTCAGAAAATAAATGGACTAGCTCAGATTCAGTAGTAGGATATAAGAATATACTATCGGGGCACCTGACCTGAACATAGCGGGTGGCATTTCTATGGACACATAAACCAGCTGCATTAATAAAGAAATTATTAAAATAATCAAGAAGCACTTCATCCAGGATGATAATGCCATCTTTAAAAATCTCAATATTTGCAGGCGACGACGGCGCTCGATTTACCAGAGCATTTAGTTTTTTCCAAGTTTTGCGACTATCATTTTGACAAGACATGAAGTATTCATATTCATAAGAGGCCTTGGCTTTCCGAAGCTCATTTGTTAGCTTATTGCGGTCGCGTTTAAATATGTGTAGATCGGTTATATTACGAGACTTAACAAACTTGTTACAGAGCATGTTTTAAACTTTATTTTGCGAAAGAGGTCGTCCGTGATCCACGGTTTGCGAATGTGCGATGATCGCTTGCGTCTATTTCGCAGAGGAAAGTTTTCCTGGTAACACGTGATGAAAATACGCAGAAATTCCTCATATGCTTATTGTGCACATTGTGTGGCATACACATCGCTCCAGTCAAGTAACTGAATCTGTCTGCGAAACGTTTCGAGACGGTTTGGTGTAATCACTTGGCTGGGGAAAAGACGCTGTCCGTTTTTTTTTCAGTGCATCGTTTGAGACAGAAGAAAACGGGCATATATGGTCGCTCAGGTTACAACGCCGGCTTTTATGATAGCCGTTGAAACATTGGTGATAAACAAATCCAGGCAAGTTGACGCGGCACAGGTTACTCGTGTTGGAACGGAGATAACGCTTGAGCAACCATGCGACTGAAGCAAGATATGAAATTCCTGAGTTAAGCACGTGTCAGCTAGGAGATCAATGTTAAACTCATGACCCCAGACGACGTCATACTTATACGTACAGACGTATGCGAAGAAATTTTCGAGAAAACTAAAGAAACGTGGAATATTGCCTCCAGGTGGACGATAAAACACCGAGTAAACGCTTCTACCGCTGATTCATCGAGATGACGTCCTCTCCGGCGGCGTCTGGGCTGACGCCAGTCACCCTGAGTATTACGTCTGCCAAATACGCACTTCCGTATTTCCTCAGACGTACGAGACCACGGTGCGGCCTTATCACTATTTTCTCGCCGCCGTCCGGAAGTCGGGCAAATTGCCTTTCAACCGACTTAGCCGCCATATTCCTCCCTGCGAGCTTCTCGGCGACTCGCTGCTGTTCGGTATGGCGAGCCCCGTTGTTCACTTAGGGGGGCCGCTTTCCCTTTCTTCTTTCTAACGTACCATTGCCCCGGCACGTTCAATCCTTCTGGATCCATCCTCGCATGCCATCTGACAATATTGTTTCTTAATTTTCTGGGAGCAGCTGCTACTCCGCTAGCAGGGACTCCAAAGCTCCAGCGGACACATATCCCCCTTTGGTGCTCTTTCTTTGCCAAGCTGTAAAAGCTCATGCACAACTGTAAGAACTTACTAGAGCTGCACTACATGTACAACGAGAGCTACCTTGCGCAGCGCCGTGGCCAACGAGACTGACAGGCTGGCGGCGCCCCCGACGGAAGCGCCGAATTTTCTCCCAGTGGCAGGAACGCGCAGCGGGGCCTCGCTAGGCAATGGTGGCAAGCGCCGTGGTTTCCACACCTCCCCATTCTAGCCAATCTAACTCCGCCGCCGCCGGTGGCTTCTCGGGTCGAACCTTCGGCTTAGCTCACCATCCAGCTCGTCGAACACTTGTCTCAAAAATCACGAAAAGCGAGGGCCCACCTTGGAAAATTTGATATCCTAGATCTCCGTTCGTCGAGTGCTGTTGATTCCAGTTATAAACCAAAAACCCTCGAATCCAGATTGTGCTCGAGCGGCCGTAGTCGACGGAGCCCATGGCACGCACGTCCGCTCTCTTTGGCGTCTGGCGGAGGAATGCCCAGCTGGTGCAAGCCGACACACATGACGTCATGGCGGTCGGCACGGAGCCGCCGCGCATTCATAATCCTTCCAAAATACAACCACCCGTTTAAAAAGTATGTGAAAAAACACTGCGTATCGGAACAGTCCCGCCTTCCGAGTCGAATTTCGATGCTTCCCTCGTTTCTTGCCCATTTTTGTTTAGTATCCCTTTAACCTTCAAACACCACAATGTCCTCGCGAGAGTGTAGGTGTTATAATTTGCGTTCTGGAGACGATTGAGCCGCGTAGGTCAGTTCTCGTGGGAGACTGTTCTTAGCGGGGAAGTATAAAAACGGGTGCAAGAGCCACATAGAGCTATTCGGTTTGTGAAAGCACTTCATGCGCTTGAAGGCCGACATATTTGGCGTAGAGAGGATATTTAGTCGGTATTTGTCGTTTCGTTGCTAATTACACGGAGAACGGAAACGACGGCCGACATTCCTACAAAGCGGTAGCACAGCGGCTCGTACACGCTGACTGGTTAACAGTGCGCTTCCCGGCATTCAGCCGTGTAGCGCTTTGACGGCAGTTTTCGGGCAATGGAAGTCTGCGAGACGTCGAAAAAGACCGCTTCTGCGGTGAAAGGTAAACACGTTTAAAAAAATTAATGCGTGGCTCCGGAAATAAACTGGTCGCCCATCTAGCACTGTAATTTTGTAATTTAGACTTCCCGCTCTTGCAGGTTCTAAGGAGAGTCAGCTGAGCGGGCTGAACCCCGAAGAGCACATGCTTCTGGCCGCCGTCGGCTGCGCCATACTGCTCACGCTCAGCGCCATCCTGGCGAGCATCGCGTACCACATGTCGCGGGCTCGCGTCGGCTCCGCAGGCGTAGCGTGCGATACAGCCGAGTGCCGGAACGCCAAGGACTACCTGGCCGGCCTGCTCAACCTGGGCCGGGACACGTGCACGGGCTTCTACCAGTACGTGTGCAGCTCCTGGACCGGCGGCAACTCGAGCTTCGCCGAGGACGTCGGTGACGCGCTCGCCACCAAGTTGCACGATGCCCTATTTGTGGACACCGGCACGGCGACGACAGACCCGCTCGGAAAACACGTGGCCGCCGAGACGTACAGGGCCTGTCACAAGTTAGTTGGCGCTGTGCGGCGCGCGCCCGCTTGAAGGGACGCTGCAGCGAAATGGCATTTCAAGCTGTACTTATCGTGCATTTCTTGAACCCGAATATATGTAGTCTCATTAATAGATTTCAAGTTTAAATTTATAGTCGCGATGAATTCCCCGCCGTGTCGCCATTGAACCTAGTGTATTGGCTGACCGCTTAAGCCGTAGTGGCTTAACGCGTGTCAAACGGTTAGTGCATAGTATTTACTCCACTTTTCGGCGTGTTCAAGCGTGGCATCGGCGAAATATGCGCGAAAATTGCAGATAGCGAGATTGCGGTGCATTAACCTTTCTTGGACTGCAGTCGCCACCGATAGTGGGGTCAAAACATAGTAGCCATGTCATGTTTCCTGCTACCATTATTTCTAGCGCTTTCACGTCGTCGTCATGAACGACGATGTGGATGATGGCACTTCCGTATCCGACACGGCTAGTTCATTGACCGTCATGAGGGCGTTCGCAAGGAAGTCGGGCCTGATGGAGAAACTGGCTCGCGGCCTTGCTGTGTTTGATATGCCGTCGTCACTGCAAGGCCGCTACGGCGGCAAGTTAGAAGCACATATTTTGTTGCGAAAGCGTCAAGTGACCCATTGAGCGAGAAAGCCAGCACCTGTCCTCTGCAGCAGCGAAATGGCCCCCAAACTAGCATTACCGTCTGCTGCGACGTCACGTCAAGAGCAGCGCCTCGATGGAGCCGGCTGAGTGAAAGCGTACATCGACTACAGTGCTAACGCGCCAGGTGTTGCCTGACGGGAGAGGGCATCGACGCGACGCCAGGTCACGCTCGCACTCGGCAAGAACGCTCCTAGTTGAGCGGGCGAAAGGGCACACCTCCTGCAGCGTGAGCGCGCCAAGTGTTGCGTGAGGAGAGAGGACATCGCCACGATGCCACGTCACCCTCGCTCTCGGCAGGAACGCTGGTTTCACAGCGGGCTAAAGGGGACACCTGCTGTGCGCTAGTGCGCCAGGTTGGCGCGAGGGGAGAGGGCATCGCTGCGATGCCACGTCATCCTCGCTCTCGGTACGAACGCTGCTTTCAGAGCGGGCTAAAGGAGGCATCTGCTGGGCGATAGCGCGCCACGTGTTGTAGGAGAGGGGAGGACATCGCCGCGACGCCACGTCACCCTCGCTCTCGGTAGGAACGCTGCTTTCACAGCGGGCAAAGGGGACACCTGCTGGGGTGACAGTGCGCCAGGTTGGCGCGAGGGGAGAGGGCATCGCCGCAACGCCACGTCACCCTCGCTCTCGGCACGAACGATGCTTTCAGAGCGGCGAAAGGGGACACCTGCTGCGGCGATAGCGCGCCACCTGTTGTAGGAGGGGCGAGAACATCGCCGCGATGCCACTTCACCCCCCCCCCCCATCTTGGCATGAACGCTGCTTTAAGAGCGGGCAAAAGGGGTCACATGCTCTGCGATAGTGCGCCAGCTGTTGCATGAGGGGACATGGCATCGCTGCAACGCCCCGTCACCCTCGCTCTCGGCACGAACGCTGCTTTCACAGCGGGCTAAAGAGGACGCCTGCTGCCGCCGGAGCGCGCCAGGTTTGCGTGAGGGGACAGGGCATCACCGCGACGCCACGTCACCCTCGGGTTCGGCACGAACCCTGCTTTCACAGCGGGCAAAAGGGGACAGCTGCTCCCGATAGCGCGCCAGGTGTTGCGTGAGCGGAGAGGGCGTCGCCGCAACGCGTCGAAAGATTAGCATCGCCGCGTCGGTGGCATGCGGCGCTGCCACCGCAGGCTGTGGCTTGTTGGTGGCTCGGGCAGCACCGTACCGATATGGTACATTACTCGCAGCGCAAAACTCGAAGGGCTGCTCAGCGCCGTTCGATTGGACGTTATTAGTTTCACATTCGCAACTAACAAGAAGTGCTTAGGTGTCCTAGAATTTTTCGTTGTCTGCTAGCAAATAAAAGTTCACTGTGTGTGTTTGAGCGAGAATCAACATGTTTTTTTGGGGCCGGTAAGTCTATAGCCGCTCATCTGCCATGGTCAGTTAATTATACGTCGCTTAGTGCGTACCTAATACACGTTACTCGCAAATTAAGTATTGATATCTTACTGTATTCAAATAAATAAATAGGTTGGTCATGTCCGGAACGGAAGCGACTCGGAAACGAAAGGCAGATGGCAGCGCCATCCTGATAACCCCGCATCAGCCCTCCGTGACGTCATAATTTTGACAGCGTCTGCTCGAGGCTCTGTATAGGCTTGTCTATAGAAAATTATACATAAATTAAGCGATGACTAAGCCTGGCCAACTTAGGGAACTTTCGCAGACGAAAAATGGCTCGAATGATTGAAAAAAAGAAGATACCCGTGACGTCGTGTTAGCCGCGACTCGCAAATGCGCTAGTGAAATGAAGGAAGTGAAGGATCGATTTTTCTCCCAAATACAGAAGCTGGGGATCACATAGTCACAGCTGTATCCTGATCCCAAGTGTAGGTTGGCTTCGTAGCGCTGTGTCTAACAAACATCGGGCCCGTTGCTTCCCCTTCTTGTTTGTATCGCCTACTCTTTTAGGATGCAGCAACCGTAATACCTCGGTTTCTTGAAGCGCGGTTTAAAGAGGCGAAAAGAGTGCAACGATCAAAGAGTAAGCTGTAACGAATTCCAGAGTTCGCATTGCACAATTACGCTTCGTAGAAGCACAAGTCATCTTGAGAAGTTGAAGCTGAAAGGTTTCTGACCTAACACATGAGGTCGTCAAAGTAAGCACTACAAAGTTGAACATGATGCCTTCTTTTGACGCGATAGCGTTAAGGAGCCCGTGTCGCAGAAAATCCGGCGTCTGGCGCCGGACATCGCCTCTGCAACAAGAAGTTGGGACCAAACTACGAACCACGCGTACCCAACCACTTCTCTACCACCGAAGTTGCTCAAACCTTGTCTTACCTTACTTACCAAGTTATTCCTCGGAATTTTGAGACCGCAGCCAACGAGCAAATCTAATGGAAAAAAAGAACGACAGCGCATGTCCTGAATGTTAGCCCTTCTCAGAGTGAAATATTAAAAGCCTGAAACAATAACAGGGAATCGACCTACGCAAGAGGCCGCATTTCTACCAGAAAGCTCACCCTCGTGCGTAGCATTCGCACCCATCGTTTCCCGGTAGACGTTACGGTTACATAAGCTGCAGTTGCTGGGAGGCATGAAAAGCACTAAGGGATCTTTGAGCGCTATCGCGTTCCACTCTATAAGGCGAAGCTTAAGCGTCGTCAAAACTTTCCTTATGTTGTATGAGTAAACTCAATGCGTGAGCTCCAACGTTTCTGGTCAGCATTTCTCTAAAATTCGACAGCGTTCTTTATGTTGAAACTTGATGGAAACGTTTGTTTTGTAATCAAGCTCATTCCAGAATGCAATCGGCAGCAACCATGTATTAAACAAATGACCGGCCCCTATAGGTTGAAGCTCAAGCAGAATGCCATAGAGTGCGCCAGTTGATCACATATATGCAAGTTAATGATGATAGCTAGTATACTGCTGTCATCGTTGCACAGCAAAATGCGGAAGTAATAAGAATTAAGATGATCTTAGGCCAGAAAATAAAGACAGCTGAGCAAGCACTCACATATTTACAAAAAAAAAACCCAGTGGCCAAAGCATGGCGGCCATGACGTGTTACTGGCTCCGGGAATCGCTTCTGGTGCATGCAGCTCGCAAAAACGTCCTTCAAAATATGTTTATGTTCCGAAGGAGCGGTATCTGGGGGCTGCATTTGGAAACCACTTGTAAATTTAACATATGCTCACATCTACGTGTCGAGCCTAAATGAAGGAGATAAACGTTACATTTATAGTTACTCATACTGTTGTCGCCAAACTCTGTGCAGGTACGCGGAGTCGGAGACAACCCTTGAGGAAGTTCTCCAATATATCAGAGATGTGTTGAACATCCCAGGCATTATTCACGCCAAGAACTTTCCTGAGCTCATTGAAAACTTCCTGAGGACTTCCCTAACGTTCGGTTTCTCCTCCGTAATGAACATCTACTTTGTCAACGTGTCCGATCAGAACGTAATCGTTCATATTTCGGCCGGCAAAAGTCTCATATCGAAGCTGGCCTACTCCGACGAATCCCACCTCGAACACACTCTGACACAAATTTTAAGTAGTTCGTCAGTATCCAACGACGAGAACGAGACTGTAGCGAATCTTGTGAATCTCGACGCCGAAATAGCCCAACTGCTGCGCGAGCGGCACGCCCGTGACGACACACAAGATTTGCAGACATTCCTGGATGGTCTCGTGCCAGGCGTGAAGGTGGACACCTGGCTATCTGCCATGAACTCCGTGTTGCCGTCCAAACGCCATTTAAGCGCCAACGACATTGTGGTCGGCAGAGGCACAGATTCTGTCAGGTGGTGCTTCGAGAGGCTTGTCATGTCTGGCCTGCAAATGGCCGCCATGTACTTGGCAGTGAGCTTACAGGCCGAGGTGGCAGCCATAGAGATGCAGAAGCACCTTGCGGCAGAGAGCAAACATCATACCATTCGCTTCTGCCTTGGTCTGTCCCAGCGGGCGGTCGCGGTCACGTGGCACCGTATCGTGATGGAGCTGGCCGCAGTAGCCGAAGCGGGCGACGCGTTGGTACACGACATGTTCCACGCCCTGCAGCGGACGTCGGGCGATGCCTCCGTATTCTCCTGGCTTCGCCCGAAGAGTCGGCTGGCGGCCACGAAGGTTGTCCACGAGACGTCGCTCACGACCAGCTATTACGGGCGAGCCGGCGCCGAAGAGCCAGCGGCCGCCTACGGCTCTTACGCGCCCACTTTTGGAGATCCGCGCCACTTTGTCGTCGATTACATGGAAGCGCTGAAGGTAGGCCAAGAGGTGCGCTTCGGCGCTCCGCCCACCTGGACTGAGTTAGCGCTCTCGACACTCGACCCTTTGGGGGACGTCGTCTACGATCCGTTGCTCAAGCTGGTGGCGCTACCTGCGGTCTTTCTCACCAAACCTCTCCTGTACGCGACGGGTGTGCCACTGTACTACAACTACGGCATCGTAGGCGCATTGCTGGCTTCGCAGCTGGCCACGGCCGTAGTGCGGTCTGGCACGGTCGAAGTGGACGCCCAAGGGCGACCAGTGCCCGGAAGACTGCGCCAGCGTAACGTGACCCTGACCTGCCTCCGTCGCCTCCACGAGAAGCTAGGATTCGGGAAGAACGTCTCCGGGTCGACCCAAGAGCAGGATGACGCCATGTTTGCGTTGGCACAGGGCGTCGTGCTGGCTCACGCCGGACTGGCGGCGAACTTCGAAGCGTCGGCCCCGGACCGGGAGACGTACGATTCCCTGTGGCCCGAGGCTCAGACCACGTTCTTCCTGCGCTTTTGCCTGTGGTCGTGCAGTGCGAGCCAGCAACCGTCTCCGCTCACCCCGATGGAGCGGTGCCTGTTGCCCATGCACAACATGCCGGCCTTCGCCGACACTTTCGGGTGCACCAAAAGGAGCGATTTTGTCATGGGTGACTGTCGCATGTAGTAGTGTCGAGTTTTCTTTCCCTCCTTTTCTTTTGTAATCTTGACCGCTAGACGTAACTGGCGTTGCGTGACCGTACGTGTCCGATCGTTGCGTGACGCATGTCTTTCCTGTGAGAAAGAAACCTGATGACATTTAAAAGAAGATTCCGCCTACTTAGACGTTATAAAATGCATCTCTTATATTTATACTGCACTGCATTGACACAGAGGTTATAATATGCCCAACGTAAAATTCGCACTTTGTATGCGTGAATTGTGCGCTTCCATGTTGCATACCTTCAAATTATGATTTATTGTTGGATGTTCGTTACTGTGGGTTACTATGTGTTACTATGCAGAAATCCATCTACTGAAAACAAAACTAGTGATGAGCAATAACATAGTAATTATATTCCCGTGGATCAAAGTGTTTCTCAGCGTTACTTAGAATGACGTTCTCTATGCACGAGATTGTGCAATAACAACACTAGTAATAATAATGTGATTGTTCATCATATGATGGGTGGAAGGAGGCAGTAAAAGCAGCCGAAAAGAAATCGGCAGCTTGACAAAGCTGCAAATTGCCGCTTTTGTAGAAGCTTAATTTGCATAATAAAGTCGCACTTTTGCCAGAAAGGCGAAGCATCGATTGCGATAGCCAATTTGCAGACAGCCACACCAGATGAGGATAGCACTTTTATCGGCCTTATCAACTTGCCACCTTCACTTGCTAACTAAATTAACAAGCATAGTGTCAGCCCGCACCGTAAACATGAACACATCACACTCGATGATCGCAGACGCTCGCTCTCGAAACGCTGGCGTGAGCAAGCGCGGCAACTGCAGCAAACCAAGTGACCTTCCTGATATATATCGCTTCGACGTAAACTTGGCGCCGAAAACACACAGCACGCACAAAGCTACGAGCCGTACGCGCACCTAGACTCTGCACCCAACGCAGATCGCTCTCAAGATACGGCCACGCGACCACGCGCAGCAGCCACGTACACACAGCTGCAGCCGACGCAACATTCCATCCTCGCCCCCTCTCCCAGTGCCTCGCAACGTTGGGTGCCCCGCGCGCGACGGAAGACGGTGCGCTTCCTCCCCGCTCTCCTCCCTTTCACGCGCGCGAGATTGAGCTACGATCGTCGGCTCCCCTACCACGCTTTTCAATCTTGCATACAGCGTAGGGCGCGCGGAGACGGTGTTATCGTCCTTGGACTTTACACGGCACATAACGGCGACGGCAACGCCTACGGTAGAAATGCGCCTGGAGTGTTTAATAAGAGCTATCGCCGTAAAAACAAAACAATACAAAAAACAAACAAGTAAGATTACAAAATACATATTATCCTCAAAACAATACATACGGGTTCAGCCGCATTAAAGAAAGCGTAGTAGATATGGCATACCGAGCACATAGAAAGAGAGCACGATATAAATAACACACAACTTCACGAAACCACACCAAAACTTATTCGATCACAATATAGTAAGTAAGGGAGCAAACCCTTATATCATACCGGTGTCACACGTCCATATCTGATCGCGATCGGTGCTGATCCGGATCGGATTTCTCGATGGCGATCAACAATGGTCGCTGCTACATGGTCCAACAATCCGGATCGAGTTATTATCGTGTTCCGATCGTCAGAAACTCTCAGAACTGCATAATCTATTAGCTACAAATTGAGATTTACAAAATATGGTTAAATTTCGAGAATAATTCAATTTTACTGCTTACTATCGCTGGTAAAAGATCTTTAAACTTTTTTTTATTGCGCTGGCTTCACTTCTTGTTTTCAGCGTTTTCAGAATACTGCGCTAGAGGGCGTAGAGGGCGCCCCTTAATCGCGTAGAGATAGAGATCGCGATTAAGGGGCGGATCACGATTTTCGGATCGCGATCGCCCAGATCCGTATGCCGCAGGATTGCGATCGCAAATGACCGTGTAGCAACACCCAATCCGGATAAAGCACGATCCAGATCGGCCCCGATCGCGACCAGAAGATTACGTGTGACACCGGTATCATATAGGTCATATAGAACGAGTCTATTTCTGTGTAGTACATTCAGGAAACGAAGCAATTTGTTTTCTAAGGTTTGTAATCCATGGGACGTTCTGAATTTTCGTGTCATCCACAACTGCTTCCATTTGGAACACTGCAGCGAACAGGCTCAGCGCATGGCTCAAGGCCGTTCAAGGCCTGTTTGTGGTGCCTTCGATACAACGGCGATAAGCGAAGTGGCATGGCCGCGGAAACTATAGCGCTCAAGCTTTTGGATTAGCAGTTGTTGACGTAAAAGGTCGAAGGCTTTAGCAAAATGGACAAAACTCCGATCACAATTCTGTTCTGTTCCATTTCGTTTACTATAAATTCCTTTTAATGCGAGATAGCAGTGTGTACAGAGGCCTTTGCAAAAGCCATATTTGGAATCTAAGAGTATGTCATGCGTTTCTTCAAGGCCTCTGAAGTGACGAAAAAATTTTTTTCAGCCAACCTTTAGAATATGGCTAAAATTGATATCGGACGACAGTTGCCCAGACTATTTCGATCACCCTCTCTTTTTTAAAATATAGAGGACAAGCGCGTAAATTGCATTCTGGAAGGAAACACTGCGCCGGCAATGCACAGATTTAATTTATGGGTTCAGTAGCGTACAACTATGTCAAAAAAATAATTAGCGGGTCTCGTCAGAAATCCGAGAAAAGCCCGCTGAGGGCCGTGGTTAGCGGACGTGCCGCACATGGGCTGCCGCTTCTCGTTGCCTCCCAACCACAGGATCACGGCCAGTGACCACCCTAATTTTGCAAACTGCATAACTGGCAAGGCGAGAGGAATCGGCGGACACGAACCACCACCACCACCAAGTGAGTACCCTATTTACTGATTTCTGCAACGGCCGCACACCCGTCTGGCTAAGCCCAACGCCGGACGAGCTGCCGCAACCCCGTCCATGAACTCGCTGTTGCACCTGTGGTGCGCGTCGCGTGCTGGCGTATCTGTGAGCAGACCACGGGCGCCCGCCCGCGCGGCGACTCTTAGCTCTCGAGATGAACCGAGCAGTAGTAGCAGCAACCGAAATACCAAGAGAACAGTGAATGCCTTGAAGAAGACAAGTCCACTTGTCGAAACGTTGGCTACTGCATTCATCTTGTTCACGTTTTGCTCATCGTCAAGAGAACAGTTGGAAGATACAAGCAGAATGCAGATGGACCCGACCGAAGTAAACAACACAGAAACTACACGCAGTTACGACGCAAGCAGCGGAAGAACAGTTGAACGTGAGGGCATCTGGACCACGAGGGGCAGAAAAGGCAAGAAGGACGCGGAGAATAAAACGGCACAAGAAAGCGACCTAACCGGGGAAGAAACGACCAGAAAGCCACCAGTAGCGCAACAGCGAAAGCGCAGGTGGCCGCCTCTATACCAGCCGACGACTACAAGGTCGTATGTACGGCCCACAAGCAGGCCTCGAGCTTGGAAAGTGGAACAATGTTGCCATACTGCACGCCATCGAAAGAGCCAGCGGTTTCTCGCAGCAAGACTTCGGCGAAAAAGTGTGCGTTCAAGTGTGGAGAATCGAGAACGTGTTTATTGCGAGCACGGCCGAGTGGGAAGACGACAAGAAACTCGAAAATGTTGGCGGAATACAACTTGGCGGCACTTACTTCGCCGTAAAAGGCAACGCGTGAACCGAGGACGATGTATCCAGAGGGGTAATAAGCCCGCCATGAATGAAAAAGAAAACTCGAGGCAAGTCTTCGGGCACCAGCAAGGCACACGGTCATCCACTGCCGTATGCGGAACCGGATGTATGACCACGCTTGCCGCCGCGCACACGGGTCTTAGACTGTCAGCGCGAGCAAGGACTGTGCACTCGGATATCACCATAGGACTCTGCCATCAAAGTCATGCTGCGACAGATAATCGATTGCCTGCAGCTGCTAATGTCCTGTTTAAATACGCCAGTGGTGCTAACAGAGGCAAAATTTAGGAACGCTATACACAGCCTCCTGGCTACACTGCAGTAACTTCTACCTCTGCCCGCGAAGATGGCTGTGCTGGGCTGTAAAGTGAACGCGTACGCATTGTACAGAAACAGCATTTTGTGCAGCCCTCATCAGATTCACCATACCCCCACCCTCCTCCCTCTTCACATCCTACCTCTCTTATTCCCCGACCCCCTTCCCCAGCGTGGAGTAGCAGGCTAGAGGCACTTCACTCTGCAGGCCGACCTTTCCACCTTTCTGCCATTAAATAATGCCTATCTCTCTGCCGTATGCTCGGGCAACCGTCGGCGGCGATCTTTCTTCCAAGCACCGTACGTTCCCTATTACGTCCGCCTCCAGAGTCTTGGCTTGCGATGCGCACCCTACCGCAAGTCGGTGCAGTACTGCAGAACCTGCGGCAACACGGGACACCACCAAGATCTCCGCCCAAGACCACTTCCAACCTTCTGCTATAAATGTGGCAAAACCGACCAACTACCGGACCACAATCAATCAATCAATCAATCAATCAATCAAATCTTTATTTCCAACGACAGTTAGGGGTCCCTTAGGCGAAAAGCGGCAGTAACACCACGTGAGAATACCTAAAGGTCCACGTATATGACAGCGGCATTACGATTGATACGTTCAAAAACAAATTTACAGTAATCAAGTAAAAAAATGCAGTTTAAAAGAATGTTAAGAAGAGCTTGTGCAAGTACAACAACAGAACAAGAGAACAAATAAAATCAATATATAAGTACACTCCAGAACAGTTGTACACATTATAGTTGAAATATTCAATGTTCACGTGAACACATATAATAAAATGACGAAAATAAACGTGTTACTAAAAGTAATGAAACAAACTTGATCATGTTCGGGCAGTATAAAATACATTAGATAAGAGTTAGACAAATTTCACGCATTTCTTTTTTTGTAAACGTAGAAAAGTTGGCGTCTTTCTCTTCATACGTAGGGATGGCAGTGTGAATCTAAGAGACTGCAAAAAATAGGTTGTGCGGGAACGAGGAACAAGCCACTTTTCGGTGCTGCGGGTGCATGAATCAGTGTAATGCATGCTTATATTAGATAAATCTTTAATAAACACATTGAATTGTTCGTCTGGGAAGAAATAAGCACACATTAAACGAAAATCGAACATGCGTTTCACACTGAATATGTTATAGCGGGTAAACAACGTAACTGTAAAACTATTGCGAAGGACGTTTGCAATATACCGAAGTGCTCTTTTCTGCAATAGGTGAATTGTATTTATGTTACTAAGGGTTGTGGTGCCCCAGACTAACAGGCAGTAATTTATATGGGAAGAAAACAGAGCATGATAGATCTGAAGTTTAGCCTTTTCTGGAAGAAAGTACCTACATCGTGACAGAACACCAGCAGCACACGATAACGATTTAGTCAGTGATTCAATATGACACGTCCATGTCATATGAGCAGAAAAAGTCACGCCCAGAAGTTTATGTTTCTCCACTATTTCGACGGGTATTCCCTCAAGCGTTAATGATTGGCTCGCGTTGACTTCAGTGCTTCGGGATCTCAAAAAGACAGCTTTTTTTTTCGCATTTATTCGTAGGCCATTAGTAGTGGACCATTGCAGCACATCTGAAAGTACACTTTGAGTTCTGGCAACAATTTCAGTTGGATCTTGTCCAGAAACAAAAAATACTAGTGTCACCCGCATAGAGCAGGAATGAGGCGTCATTGTTTATCTTAACAATATCATTTATGTAGATATTGAAGAGCATTGGTCCTAAAATGCTTCCTTGAGGTACGCCACAAGAAATGGCTTTAGAAGACGAAAAACACTTAGCAATTGAGATGCATTGTCTTCTCTCAGACAGATGCGAACTAAACAATGAATTAGCTACACCACGTACCCCATAAGCACTTAATTTCCCGAGTGAAACGTAGTGGTTTAGGGTATCGAAGGCCTTGCTATAGTCAATGAAAACGCCCAGCGCAAGCTTTTTTTCTTCGATGTTATTAATTATGCATTCTTTTTGAGCTAACAGTGCAGTCTGTGTAGATTTACCACGTTGTAAACCGTGCTGATACTCCGAAAGTATATTGTGTTTGTTAAAGAAGCTATTTACATGGCAGAATATTATCTTCTATAATCCCTTGGAGAATACAGGAATTATAGAAATTGGTCGGTAGTTATTAGCATCATTATTATCTACACCTTTAAATATAACAGAAACTTTTGAGATTTTCATGAGATTTGGGAACAGCCGGACTGAAAGACTAGATTAAACACGTAGGTTAGACAAGGAGCAAGGAGGTCAATTACGTGCTTAATCGCCTCTACCTGAAATCCAACGACATCGACAGCTTTACTGTTTTTTAGAAAAACAAATGTGGATACTATTTCCGCTTCATCTGTAGGTGCGAGAAAAATTGTATCGGTATTATGGTAATTAATGTGCGTATGAGCAATGTTTCCCAGTGGTTGCATCCCATTAGCAAAGTGCTCACTGAAGTGCTCGGCTAAATGCACACCGGAAAGTTTGTTCCCGCTAATAGTTATTTCCGTTAAAGTATTCTGACCCGCTTTGCGGTTCAATGCCTGATATGTGGCTTTCCAAACTTGATTTGGGCGCCGTCGACAGATGTCAGAAAACATGTGGTTATAGTCGGAGGCCTTTGCCTTTTTCAGCGCGGCAGTTAGTTTGTTTCTGTAAGTTTTAAAGGCCTCAAATTCCTTAAATATATATCGCGTGTGCGCAAAAACTTCTTAAAAATTCAACTTTTTTTCTTGATCATTTTGATGTGCTCGCGCCCTACCCAAGGTTTTCTTCTTTTTCTGTTAGCTTTGGTGCTTACGTAAGGAAAAGATGCGTTGTAATGACTAGTGAATATAAATAAGAATTCACGATAGCTCTCATTTGGGTCTAGGTTATCGTAAACAGAAGACCAATCCTCCCTCAGCATGCGCATGCGGAATGAGGTCATATTTTTGCTAGACATACATCTATGTTTAACAATATCCTGGCAAGTTATTTCATTTTCAGTAGTTTTAGGAAAAGCAATAAAGACAGGACAGTTGTCATTTACGCCGGCGCATACTGTGCCAGCTGCGCTTACATCAGTGTCTATAGTGACGCTAAACAAGTCTAGTATGGACTGGCAAGTATGACTGGCAAGTGTGTTGACGTAGTAATGACGTTGCTGTAGCCCCAAGCGTAAAGTTTGTTAAGGAATTCGCGGGAGGTCAAATTATCCTTGAGAAGGTTTACGTTAAAGTCTATTGGAGTGTTATACTGGTGAAATGTTGAGTATTCTAACATTTCCTCAATAAATTCCAGGAATACACTCATATCACCAGACGGTGGGCGGTAAAACGCCACGTACATGTTGATATTGCTCTTTATGCAAAGCACTTCATAGTCAGCTGTAATGCACGTAAATTCCGGTATTTCGGAAATTCCTGGAAGTGCAAACCCACCAGTAATTTATGCCGAGAAGGACATAAAACTGCAAGCAGAGATTGCAAGGAAAACTAAAATCCACCCCGCCGCCATTCAACATACGCATGGACACGCTCAAAGCGAGAGAAAGTTGGTGGAGCTCAGGCGGCGAAGAATTCCCGGGATTAGGAAGCACAACCACCAGTATGAGCAGCAGGGCTGGCAGCACCCCCGAACGAAGCAGATCCAGCAAACATTTTTTTTTTTGACTGCCTGAACTGACGACCACAGAGAGAGCATGAAACAGGGACAGGCGCAGACTTGCAAAAAACTTTTATTTCACAAAGGCCACATATTACTAAATCTCAGAAATGCACCACTGCGCGTGCGCAGCAAGAACAAGATCATCTAAAATAACTCTGTACATACAACACGGAACCTGACCACGCTCTTGAATAAGCCTAACCTCACTGTTACGCGGATAAACTGAAGCATCGCTGACACAATCATGTCCCTTCATTCTTATATGGCACGCGTCGCGTATGGTCTGTATGGTCTGTCTGTATGGTCTGTATGGGCTGTCTCGCCACCGACACAAAATCTTTACTTCTTTCGGGATCGGCTTACACGTGTGCGCCAAGCAGTCGATGGGAAGGTGCCCGCTTGCGTTATTCCCAATTGACAACTCATGCTCACGCTAGCGCACATTCAAGCGCTTTCCTGTTTGGCCCACGCAGACTTTGCCACATGATATAGGTATCTGATAGGCTTTCCCAACACTGCAATCTACGTAGAAATTGGTGCTCTTTTCCCTACACCCTTGCAACCTATCTCCACTTCCTATGCGCGAGCGTATTCCTGCGAGCTTGCCGGGAGCCGAGGACACCATCTCAACTCCCTATCGATTCACAACCTTTTTCGGGACGTCTTGTGAACATAAGGCACAACATCATGTGTTTTTTTTGTCTTTGCGTCCCCTTGCATCTTCCACTATTATTTCCGTTTTTATATTCTTGAGCACTGCATCGGCTACTGCTGAAATGAGTGATTGCGGGAGACCAGCTTCTTCCAACCTTACAATCTGCTTGTCAAAACATTCCTTTTTGTGTACGTGATTTCTTCATAAGGCTGACCTGATGCACTCGGTGATCATTGCCCACTTCACCGTTTTCTAATGAGCTGAATCGCAGGGCAACAACATCTCTTGTTCCTAGATAGTTCACAGAGAAAATGCTATTACTCGTCGCCTATAACGACTCATTTTCCTTTTTTATTTTCCGTTACAAGAAAAAAATGTACGATACGGTAGCAGGCAGGTGGCCGCCTCCCTTGCCCCCCCCTCCCCCTTTGTTTCTGTGTTTAGATGGTTTCGCTTACACTTGTACAAGTGAAATTATACACCAGTGAAAGCTTGGTTGCAGCATAGTGTAAGGGTCCTCAACTGTTCTGCGCACGGCGCCAGCGAACACAGCGGACAAGCAACGAGACCGAGTCGATCACACTGCTTGCTTGTCTCTGGTGCTCTCGGAAAAGCCTTGAGCGGAGGAAAGGTGAGACCTCCTCGAACAAGGTGACACGGAACACGACACTTCTTCATGTCTCGTAGTTCTATATACGCTCTGGATTTTTTACCCAACACTCCAATACCAACAAGCTGAACTATCCACCATATTGCCTATGGGGCTCTCTGGTGCTGTTTGCTGCCGTTATGAACCAGCTATCTCCGCAATACGTTTTGATCAAATGTCCTCTTCTTTTCACCATACGCGCACGCACGCACGCACGCACGTCATGTGTCGGTTCTTGTCGGTCTGCTATTCGTATATTATCGAAGTGGAAGTGGAAAAAAAAATTTGATGAAAGGCAAAATCCACGATTCCAGAAGTGTTGTCAGACGCATCACTTTTTTTTGCGATAGTAGATGTCCATAATTTTACAGTATAGCTTCGACCGTAATAGCAGCACTCTGACATTTTAGCTGACGGCAATATTCGGAGTTGCTACTCGTCGTAGCACCAGCGCTTCAATTAACCACGTGCCGCGAAGAATGGCATGCGTACACATGCTTCAACATAATGAAAAACAAACAAAATAAGGTATTCGCGACATGCAATAGCAACAACTAAAAAAAAAACACAGCGCGCGTTTGTTAATGTCAACCAAAAACCACACTGCCTTCGCGCTACGCTGCGGAAGAAGGCGTGTTTCCGCACAATTGGTTCTCATTGGCTGCTTGGGGAGAACGTAGCGAGCATGGGGCGGGCCTTCCGAACGCAGTTGCTTTGCCGCGTACAATCCACAAGGCTCCTCATGACGGGCAAGCCTGTGCGCCCTATCTTGCAAAGAAGAGTCTGTTACCCGATCGAAAACTCGAGTACCCTCGAAACAGCGCGCAAAAATGCACACGCAGTTTATGCAGGTGCATCACTGAGCTTGGCCCGAGACAGCTTCTCAACCAGCCGAGTGACCTGAAAGTAGTAGAAAATGAGGCACATGATTACGAGTTCAGCCGCTTTCGAATTCCGTCTTCGACTGTAATGTTGACTTATCAGCTGCCGTATAGCAGCGTACGCATACTTTATATACGGGCGGAATGCAAGGCGTAGCAGGTTGGCGTTGGGGTGTTTATAAGCAAGTGCCCGTTTCTGTTCACAGGCTTTATTAATCAGCCTTGATCCGTCTACTTTATACACTGCGAAGTAGAAGTGTTAACAATTAATCATATTTCACAAAATTAGGTATACGTGACTCGATGTTGATTCTTTTGGTCCCGCTATATACAGGCATAAGCTTGTCCGTGGTTGCTGTCTGCCCATGAGGCAAACAGCAGCCGTGCCCGTACACTGCATAGCAAGCTTAGTAGTCACTATGGTCAGTCAGAAGTCAAGATAGCATGAGAGGCCTCTCGCAAAAAAGAAAACAAAAGAAAGCTCCGCGCGCGCTTTAAAATTTCACTGGCACGAAGATGACTCTCCCAGGCAGTTCATCAGGGTTTGCGTGCTAACCTCGGAACTTTTATTGCAAGAGCACTTGTACGGATGCTCAAGGCGTGTAACGCCCCTTGGTCAGGGCTCTTCCGAACAGGTAGGCGCAAAACGTCATCGAGGGAGGGGCTTCAGGGCCGCGCATTCGCTATCGACAACAGGATAGCACGACTGCTCAAGAGCGTAGATCAGGAGGCTTGACGTCGTCCGTGCGGGGTGGCATAGGAGGTCTCCAGAAACCCGCGTTGTGTTTGGCTGAAACAGCTATGACACCAAGGGCTAACGCGCCGCGCGCGCCGACGGACGCTCCACTGGTGGCGGCCTTGCGCAGAACACGCGGGAGAGGAGCCTGGCGCTCGCCGTAGTTTGTTGTGTCGTTGATCGTGCTTCTCTGTCTTATTCTCGTTTTCAGAGCAAGATAGGCAACACCATTCGCATGTGTGGGGTGGCCAAAGCTTGAGGGAACGTCGAAGAAGAATTGTTGCAGGTTGGGGGGCTCAAATACCGGTGAAAACGTGCCGGCGATACGGTTCTAATCATTCCCGGCAAAGCCTCATCAGCGGGAGCAACTGTAGCAAAAATGGATCGTCGCTTCGAAGGGAAATTTCTTGTTCTCATCCTTTCCTTTGTCTCGTCGGTGTTTTTTTTCCACTCGATCACAGTTAGACGCGCGAGCAACGAAGTTCGTCTGCAGTGCAGCATGAGGTTTAAAGGCATTTCGCTAAAGTTCGGAATGCTGTTTGCCGCTTATATTGTTTTCCGCTTCTTTACCGCGATGCGCTAGATAGGCAGCACGACTGCACGAGCGCATTGCGTTGCATGTTAAAGCTACTGAAGTTTGCAAGAACTGAAATTGTTGGTTTCATGTGGCGCGGTAAATCCTCGCACCAGCTGTCGCGCACTTCATGTTTTTACATCTATTTTATGCGTGGCTTTGCACATGTTTATCTGTTGCTAGTTGCTCCATGCATAACTCTTGTCGATTCTTTTGAGCTGCGAAGTTGTCACCCTGCCTTCTTTGTAAAGGGTATAAATCACGCTGTGTCTTATCGGAATGATACCAAGGAAGTGCTTCTTTAACAGCTTTATTCTTTTCGCCCGAGGGCATCTTAGCTATTGTTTGCGTTTTTGGAAATGTGTTTAGAAAATAGGTAGTTCAGGGCGAGAATTGCTAATAGCTGCTGCATATAGTATTTTTGTTCCATTTCTCGCTGAAAAGTTCGCGTCCCGTTTGGGAAGTCATCACACCTCGATGCTGCCTGAGCAAGCTTTACGCGCCGAGTGATTTGTTTGTTTCACAACGTAGTCCCTTCTTGCATGTGAGTTTTGTACTCAACTGAATTCTTTCTTATACTTACGCTACAGACGACTAAACCGGGCCTTGCCGCCAGCGCTCATCTACTTTGACTGGCGCTGCTCTGCCGTTAAATATATCACGTGGCACCTCTCTCTATTAATATAAAAAAGTACTCAAAAGTCTGTCAGTATTTAGCTTTGTACGTTTCCAAGCAGCTCCCTTGGGGAATTTAAAATTGCACAAACTGCAGCGGGAACGGTAGTTCATCGGCGTATGCAGCAGAATTGCATCGGCGGTACAGCACTAACACGCGTTTTTTATTAACCCGTGTGTTTGGTGACTTCGTTGGCTAGTGTACGCGTTTCCATCCATAAATTGGCAATTACTCTTCTTGAGGCGACTTCGACTGCGCTTATTCGGCGATGTCACATGTATTCATCGGCAGGAAAATCACAACGGCATATTCAGAGATTGCACCCTGTGGATTTGTTTGATATAAGTTAGCACTAACGACGGGTGCTTATTATTAAGGTACAGAAGCAGCATTGCGGCAAGGGTAGAATAAAAAAAAACATCCAGAGATCGCGTCACTCAACAAAATTTATCGGCTAGTGAACATGGGATCCACGTCATGTAAATGGGGTTCGTGGCGTTTGTCTGTGGGACACACCTTGCACGTATGTGGACCATGTTGTCCCAAACACCGGTAACATCATGTTCATACCCGCTCGCACAGAGGCCAGCATCTTCCTTACAGCTGTCACCGCAGAAGAAGCAGCCTGGCACCCGAACAAGGTGAAATCGCAGCCGCGAACTTCAGCCATCCTTGCTGCAAATGGTTGTCGTCTGCTACCGCTCCCGCGTGTACTGTTAGAAGCGTCCGCTAGGTGGCTTTCAGTGGCGCCTCTATAGGCGGTGCACGAGGCGGGAGGCAGCTCATGCACCACCGAAGTGCGACGTCTGCAATGCCGCTGGAGGCGCTCCTCGTCCCAACGGCGTTCTCAGACGTCTTCAGCGCCGTGCTAAACTCCGCTATGAAACCTTTCAATGCCTAGTCTCCGGACGAAACTACCAATGTGTTATGCTATTGTCGTAACTGTTAAGCTCATGATTTTAGTTTTTATTATTCGTTTGCTGCAATACTGTTTTAGTGTACTTGCACACGGGGTAGCACCTGCTGTTTGTAACCTTGGGATTCCTTTTTGCATGTTTCCTAATGAATTACTGTTGTTGTATTAATTAAAAACAGATAGATAGATAGATAGATAGATAGATAGATAGATAGATAGATAGATAGATAGATAGATAGATAGATAGATAGATAGATAGATAGATAGATAGATAGATAGATAGAACGGGAGATAAGAATAATTATTTCACCTTCCTCGTGCACAAAGTACCTCCTTGCCAACCCTCCGTCCCCTCAGATTATGCGTGGGTGTGAGCCATTATCGAAATATACCGATTGATTGATCGTTTGATGATAGATGATAGACCGATCGATCCCTCCAGACACAATGAGTATCTCTCGCGCCTGACGCAGAAAGAGATACCCCAGCAGGTTTAGGATTTTCGCGACAAGGAAGCGTCAAGACGGGGACAAAGATACAAACTACAAGAATGGAGAGGAGGTGCCATACACTAGGTGATTCATTGGCCTAACAAGGCACTTGCCGCTGCATTTTAGGCCTATCGCTAACCATATAGTGTGTATAGTCGTCTTTACGGTGCCGCGGACTGGCGTTTGGGTACGGCGCTTGATTTCTGTTCAATCCATTAGACTAAAATACACCGAACGAAGGAATAATTGTCAAACTTGCCACTCTCCTACCACTACATATTTTGCAATACTTCAAGTAGCTTTTTTTGTTGTTTACTGTACTATCTAGCATGAGCTGTTTGTTTCCTTTGTAACACGGTCTAATAAAGTGACCACCTGCTTAGTCTCACTGAGACTGGCACTATCGCAAATAATAATAATAATAATAATAATAATAATAATAATAATAATAATAATAATAATAATAATAATAATAATACGTATCAGTTTGCTTACGTAAGCGAGAGTGCCTCTTCCTCTTCAAAATCACTCTCCCTAAGCAAGACAAGCTAGTCGAGCGCTAGTTTCTTCATTGTCTCCAAGGCGATAAACTGCGCTGCTGTAGGAGGAGGCGCAGAAGAAGCAGCGCGCACGCCGATCAAGCGCCGGTCGAGAGCGCTCGTCTGACGTTGGGAATTCCAGACGCGAGGCGCGCGCTCCAGGCTGGTCGTGACAAAACCATGCAGCGATGCTGCAGAGTACGTCGGATAACAACGCGGGGCAAGACGCTTGAAGATAGCCCTGATCCAACCACCCAACACGAGTTGAACGTGAATCATTTTTATTGCGATAGCAATTACACGGATATTCCGGGCGCATTTCTGCCATCGTCGTTGGGGTTGCCGCGATGTTGCGTATAAAGTGCAAGGGCGATAAGATCGTCACCGCGCGCCGCGTGCTGTACGTGCGAGAGTGAGCCGACGATGGTGGCTCAATCTCGCCTGCGCGAAGGAGAAAATTCCTCCCTTGCGCAGGTGAGATTGCTCGTCGCGCGCAAGGCACCGGGGGAAGGGGGGGGGCGTTCTAATACGGCGTCGGCTGCGTCGGGCGCTGCCGCGCGGGTCCTATGTTGGAAGCGATCTGTGCTGATAGTTTCGTGTGCGCTGTGTTTTTGCCGCTTAGTTCGCGTTGAAGCGAGAGGCAGCGAGAACGCGGATTCGCACGCTGCTGCTGCCGCGCTTTTCCACGCCAGCGCTTTGACAGCGAGGATCTGCGGTCATCGAGTGAGACGTGTTCATGTTTGCTTGTGCGCGCGTGACGCCATGCTTGCTAATTTAGTTAGTAAGCGAATGTTTGCAAGCTTATACGGCCGATACAACTACTATCCTTACTTCGTATACCCAATAATTTGCTATCGCAATCGATGTTTCGCCTTTCGGTTGCAAATGCTACTTTTTTAATGCGTGCGCATGAGGATAGTCGAAGTGGCAAATGTGTGTGCGTGCGTGCGTGTGCGTGTGTGTGTGTGTGTGTGTGTGTGTGTGTGTGTGTGTGTGTGTGTGTGTGTGTGTGTGTGTGTGTGTGTGTGTGTGTGTATGTATGTATGTATGTATGTATGTATGTATGTATGTATGTATGTATGTATGTATGTATGTATGTATGTATGTATGTATGTATGTATGTACTGCAACTGACAGTGGGTTGCTCCAAACCGTCAATTGCACTTCTCTTGTTGAAGAGACAGGACATGTGTCGATTGAGCTCCTGAACAGCACTTTGCAACGTGGTTAACGCGGTTTAAATCACGGATCGAGGACCTCAAAGAAGTGCGCATTACCGCTAAATGACAACTGAATTTTTCCTCTCGAACAGCCGATGCTGTAGTACTCACCAGAAGATCCGCTTCGTTGTATAGGCTTGCACATTGAGGCGGTAGATCAGGTTGTAGTTTATTCATCTGTTGCTGTTTTATTAGGAGCCACATCAGGTGCAGCACCTGCAAAAGTAGAATAGTATAGCGTGTAGTCGCAGCGCTACAACTGCAGTAATTTTCACTACTGAACGACGGAATACAACCAAAGTGAAGCGTCATTTATGCTGCATGCACGCATGGTGGATTTTATTTTCCATCGACTACAGAAAATCTCATTTGCGGAGATCTACATTCCTTAGGCATTATTCTATGGAGTTTATATATTATGATAGATATCCTCTTGACAAATCTTTCGGTTTCATAGGAGGGCGTACACAGCGCTGTGTGCGTCCCCTTCTTGAACCAAAAGGTATACTTATAACAGGCTGAAATGAACATCAAAAGAACCTCAGAGCGAAAGAAGATAGTATATCGTTAAGTCATTGTCAGGAGTGTGGCTGTAGCGTAGATTTCAGGCACACAAAGACTCCTCACGGGCATTGCAATCAGTTTGAATCCTCGAAGCAAGTGAAATTAGTCGCTTAGGAGCGTCATCCGTTAATGTGCCGTCATTGGTATGTTCCGATAATAAGTTACGCTATCTGGGTGTCAATGGCGCGAGTAGCATGGCGTGATTACACATCATTTTTTTCCTTGCGTGTTGTTATTAATTCGGTCTCTTTATGCACGTCTACTACTTCAGAATAAAGAAGTTGCAAGTCGGCGGACGCTACCTGCGTACCCTTCTGTCCTTGTACCGTGTTGCGATGTTATCAAGTCAAGATGATCCCCCAACGAGCCCATATTCTGACGTTATCAAGTTTCATTTGTGATAGCGGCGATAGGGATTTGTTTCCTCGATCGCCCGCCCTGACATCCTTGGAATTTTCCTCTACTAAACATTCCTGGCGGCACGTTCAGTCTAGTGGACCATTACGCTATATTATTTAATGTTATATTTATTTATTTTGTGTATTTGTACATACTGCATGCGGCATTATTATAGGGTTATGGCAGGAGTGAGAAAAAGTTCGTTCATCTCTCTTCACGGGAGCTCAGTGGCTGCGGCGTGGCACTGCTAAGCACGAGGTCGCGGGTTCGGCACCAGCAACCGTGTACGAATTCCAACAGTCACAAAATGGAAAAAAGAAAGCGCTCGTTTACTGTGCATTGGTGTCCCGTTAGAGAAACCCAGGTGGCTGAAATTAATCTGGAACCTCGCACTAAGCATGCCTCACGATCGAGTCGTGATTTTTGACACGTAAAACACCTTGATTCGATTAGTTTTATTCATTCGCCTTGTCTATTTCCCGATACTTAACCCGTGTTTCCCAGTGCATTGTCTCAACTAAAGAAGATGCAACAGCCTCAACCCTTTCTCTTAGCGCACCAACAAATTCGCACGCGTTTATATTTCACGCGTTATCCTATATCGCAACTGGATGAACAGTTCTTTCCGCGAACTGCTGACTGTGGGATTTCCAGTCACCGCACTGTAATGTACCGCCCTGTATTTTGCTGTACCGGTTCTTTTTTCTTGCGACGGCATTTATAAGGACGCTCGAGGGACATTTTTCGCCGCCGCCGCAGTGATGTCCCGCTACCGACGGCGTGTGCACAGCTCGATAGTCCCACCATCGAGGTGGGACCGAGGAGTTTTGGGCACGGCGCCTGCAGAGCGAGTGGCGGCTCTTCCCACGCCGCAAGCGTATAGTGAGACGCTTGGGGGACGTATTCTCGGACGGGTCGCTTTCGGCGATATCCCTTTCAGTGCGCGCTAATTGGATGGTCGAGCAAAATCCTGGGAGTTGATTGGCTGGTTGACGAGCACTATCGCCAAAGCTGATCGTCCGAGAATACGTCCCCTGGTAGCTGCCAGGGCGCTGTTACTCACACACAGCAGCAGCCGCCTTGAGGGCTGCACCGTCTCGTGTCGTATATGAGTATAGTTAGAACATCGTCCGAGGAGTTACAGCGATACGCTAAACATTGCTGTCGCTGTCAAAGGTTCGAAACTGCCTTTTTTTTTATCATTTCGTACTTGCACCCACTCCTTCCATAGCCCTGAACGCGGCTGCAGTATTTGAAAGATATAGGTTAATAAATCGTACTCCTACCACTCCTTAATCGATAAAATAATCCGTAATAACGTGAGTTAATAATGTTTATAGGGAAATCATCGCACAAATCTTGATGTCCACACCCACAGTTGCTATGAAGTTGGTCACGCAGTTCGTGCCGAATCCTCTACGTTTAACACTCTGATGCAGTCGTTCGTTACCGAAGCGTACGCGCAGTACATTTGGCGACGTAGCCCGACAAAGATCGCGACAACCACCACACGAACGCGTGCCGCGAGCGCTCGGAAAAAAGCGTGCCACCCGCTCTCTGAAAATTTGGCGTACTTGGTCTGGTTGGCGGATACGTATATCGGGACGTAATATAGTTGCATTAGCGCGAAGGCGGTGACGCGAGCATGCACCAGTTCGTCGCGACTTACTGGTCGACGGGGTGTCTCGCATGCTCGAGAAAGTTGGAAGAGTAGAGGCGCCGCCTGAAAAGGAACAGTTTTGAGCCAGTTTACTCACCAGTAACAGAACGGATAACTGGGCGAGTCGGTTTACTTGCATCTTGAAACTGTAAAAGCGCACAAAGACTAGAACGAAGAGAGTGGGCAGGACGAGACGCTTTTAGTCACCAGAAATGTTGCGTTCGAGAGGAAGGTGCACCGCAAATGTGGTTCTCGGTGTCGTGGTCTCCGGGAACTTCAGCTTGGCGCGAGAAAGAGACATTCCTCAATGGATCTCGATTCTGTTTCCCTTGCAGTGCGCCTAGATTTCTACTTCAGCTGACAAGGGCCGTGCATGAAAGGACCCATTGATGCATAGCAAACATAAACACCATACACAAAAACACGCACTGTGAGCAGTAGCTAGAGCGTCTGTTGAATGTTAAGGTCCACAGGAACAAGTATAGGGCCACCATCGTTTCGCAAGGAGCACAATGTGAGTAAGGCTGCAAAGTCGAGGTACATGATGCAGATCAAAAACGCTGCCATCAAAATGTAAAGCTGTCTTCAGATAGCTCTAGAGGACGTGAAAAGCATGCACGCATGCGAAACACGATTCAAGGTATTGCACGCATAGCACAACATTAGTTCGGCCTCGGGCAGACGCGGCAATGTTAACCTGTCACTGCTGCACTCGATTCTGAGGCATAGGTTCCTCCGTCACGATTTCGAGCATGGGTCGAAACATGGATACCCGTTGTTTTAGTTGCATATATATATAACGTTATCTAGTCAGGCGAGTCTAGCAGTGTTATTGGAGGAATTAGAGGGTAGTAAATGGGATATAATAGGGCTCAGTGAGGTTAGGAGGACAAAAGAAGCATATACAGTGCTAAAAAGCGGGCACGTACTGTGCTACCGGGGCTTAGCGGAGAGACGAGAACTAGGAGTCGGATTCCTGATTAATAAGGAAATAGCTGGTAACATACAGGAATGCTATAGCATTAACGACAGGGTGGCAGGTCTTGTTGTGCAACTTAATAAGAGGTACAAATTGAAGGTAGTACAAGTCTATGCCCCAACATGCAGTCATGATGTCCAGGAAGTCGAAAGCTTTTATGAAGACGTGGAATCGGCGATGGGTAAAGTCAAAACAAAATACACTATTCTAATGGGCGACTTTAATGCCAAGGTAGGCAAGAAGCAGGCTGGAGACAAGGCAGTGGGGGAATATGGCATAGGCGCTAGGAATAGCAGGGGAGAGTTATTAGTAGAGTTTGCGGAAAAGAATAATATGAGGATAATGAATACCTTCTTCCGCAAGCGGGATAGCCGAAAGTGGACGTGGAGAAGCCCGAACGGCGAGACTAGAAATGAAATAGACTTCATACTCTGCGCTAACCCTGGCATCATACAAGATGTGAACGTGCTCGGCAAGGTGCGCTGCAGTGACCACAGGATGGTAAGAACTCGAATTAGCCTAGACCTGAGGAGGGAACGGAAGAAACTGGTACATAACAAGCCGATTAATGAGTTAGCGGTAGGAGGGAAAATAGAGGAATTCCAGATCAAGCTACAGAACAGGTATTCGGCTTTAACTCAGGCAGAGGACCTTAGTGTTGAAGCAATGAACGACAATCTTATGGGCATCATTAAGGAGTGCGCAATAGAAGTCGGTGGTAACGCCGTTAGACAGGAAACCAGTAAGCTATCGCAGGAGACGAAAGATCTGATCAAGAAACGCCAATGTATGAAAGCCTCTAACCCTACAACTAGAATAGAACTGGCAGAACTTTCCAAGTTAATCAACAAGCGTAAGATAGCGGACATAAGGAACTATAATATGGATAGAATTGAACAGGCTCTCAGGAACGGAGGAAGCCTAAAAGCAGTGAAGAAGAAACTAGGAATAGGCAAGAATCAGATGTGTGCGTTAAGAGACAAAGCCGGCAATATCGTTACTAATATGGATGAGATAGTTCAAGTGGCTGAAGAGTTCTATAGAGATTTATACAGTACCAGTGGCACCCACGACGATAGTGGAAGAGAGAATAGCCTAGAGGAATTCGAAATCCCACAGGTAACGCCAGAAGAAGTAAAGAAAGCCTTAGGAGCTATGCAAAGGGGGAAGGCAGCTGGGGAGGACCAGGTAACAGCAGATTTGTTGAAGGATGGTGGGAACACTGTTCTAGAAAGATTGGCCGCCCTATATACACAATGCCTCATGACCTCGAACGTACCGGAATCTTGCAAGAACGCTAACATAATCCTAATCCATAAGAAAGGGGACGCCAAAGACTTGAAAAATTATAGACCGATCAGCTTACTGTCCGTTGCCTTTTTACCAAGTATTTACTAAGGTAATCGCAAATAGAATCAGGAACACCTTAGACTTCTGTCAACCGAAGGACCAAGCAGGATTAGGATTCCGTAAAGGCTACTCAACAATAGACCATATTCACACTATCAATCAAGTGATAGAGAAATGTGTAGAATATAACCAACCCTTATATTTAGCTTTCATTGATTACGAGAAAGCGTTTAATTCAGTCGAAACCTCACCAGTCATGGAGGCATTACGGAATCAGGGTGTAGATGAGCCATATGTAAAAATACTGGAAGATATCTATAGCGGCTCCACAGCCACCGTAGTCCTCCACAAAGAAAGCAACAAAATACCAATAAAGAAAGGCGTCAGACAGGGAGATACGATCTCTCCAATGCTATTCACAGCATGTTTACAGGAGGTATTCAGAGACCTGGAGCGGGAAGTATTGGGGATATAAGTTGATCGAGAATACCTTAGCAACTTGCGAATCGCTGATGATATTGCCTTGCTTAGTAACTCAGGAGACCAATTGCAATGCATGCTCACTGACCTGGAGAGGCAAAGCAGAAGGGTGGGTCTTAAAATTAATCTGCAGAAAACTAAAGTAATGTTTAACAGTCTCGGAAGAGAACAGCAGTTTACGATAGGTAGCGAGGCACTGGAAGTGGTAAGGGAATACATCTACTTAGGGCAGGTAGTGACCACGGATCCGGATCATGAGACTGAAATAACCAGAAGAATAAGAATGGGCTGGGGTGCGTTTGGCAGGCATTCTCAAATCATGAACAGCAGGTTGCCACTATCCCTCAAAAGGAAAGTGTATAACAGCTGTGTGTTACCAGTACTCACATATGGGGCAGAAACCTGGAGGCTTACGAAAAGGGTTCTGCTGAAATTGAGGACGACGCAACGAGTTATGGAAAGAAGAATGATAGGTGTAACGTTAAGGGATAAGAAAAGAGCAGATTGGGTGAGGGAACAAATGCGGGTAAATGACATCTTAGTTGAAATCAAGAAAAAGAAATGGGCATGGGCCGGACATGTAATGAGGAGGGAAGATAACCGATGGTCATTAAGGGTTACGAACTGGATTCCAAGGGAAGGGAAGCGTAGCAGGGGGCGGCAGAAAGTTAGGTGGGCGGATGACATTAAGACGTTTGCAGGGACAACATGGGCACAATTAGTACATGACCGGGGTAGTTGGAGAAGTATGGGAGAGGCCTTTGCCCTGCAGTGGGTGTAACCAGGCTGATGATGATGATGATGATGATGATGATGATGATGATGATGATGATGATGATGATGATGATGATGATAATGATGATGATGATATACAGTTGCCAAATATTGGGCTACTGAGCACGAGGTCGCGGGATCGAATTCCGGCCACGGCGGCCGCATTGCGATGGGGGCGAAATGCGAAAACACCCGTGTACTTTAAGTTAGGTGCACGTTAAAAAACCCCAGGTGGTCGAAATTTCTGGAGTCCCCCACTACGGCGTGCCTCATAATCACATAGTGGTTTTGGCATGTAAAACCCCGTAATATATTTTTTTAAATTTAGTTGCCAGATAAATGCCACAGGCCTATTATAGCGACCGAGCTTATGTGCGATATTTAAAAAAAAATTCTGGGGTTTAATTACCACGGTTGGGTTACGACGCCCGCTGTAGTGGGTGACACAGGACTAATTTGACACCGGTTCGATCCCACCGCCGGGTACGTAATTCTTTTCTTTTTTTTTAAGTGTGAGCAGAGCCCACACTTAAAAGGCAGCACCAGCATCAGTAGCCATACACGGTCAGGAAATTCCTGGAGGTTTAGTGGAAAAAAGAAAAAAAAGCTTCGCGCTAATACTTTGCTGGGCATGCGGTGTTTCGATTCGCACTTTTCCGTAAGGCTTTCAATTGTGCTTGACTTCGGTTTCCGCGGTTCTGAAGGCTATACGCGTGAAACGGGAATGCCTTGCCGAGAGTCTCTTCGTTACGGTGCTCTGCGACGCTATTGGATCGAGAGAGCGGCGAACAAACTCACTAGAGTCGGAGAGGGAGAGGCCCAGCCAGACGCCGACCGCGACCATGACCAGGATTGGCACCACGACGATGATGAGCGCCAGGATCATGTGCTGCGCGCTGCGCTCGGCGTCGTCGTCGTTTCTGCAGTGGCGCATGCGCATACGAAAGTTGGGCTTCGTATACAGGGAAAGGCGTTACTCGCGATGAGGTTCCAGAACGACGCTGCGGCAGTCACTCGAGCTGAGAAAGGAAACCGTATAGGCCGTCAGGCCTAACGGCAGCTTTCCTCTTCTCTGGGAATCAATTTCTCTCTCTCTCCCTCTATCTCGCTCTTACAACTAGCCTCTATGACAAACATGCGTGTAACTATCACTATGTCAAAGTAATGCAATGCAAAGGCAATGCAATGGAAATGCAAAGTAATCAATAACGTAATATTATTGCATTACATCGCGTATAGATTAACGACAATATTACAAGAATACAATAACAATCAATCAATCAAGCAATAACTTATTCAATGTGCCCATTAACGACACTGAGGCCTGGGTGCCGGTGCATAGAAAAAGAAAGAGGACAGAAAATAGGGATGACATAAATCAACTACGGCCAGAAGTTATGGGATCCAAAAACAATGAAATAACAGGAAAAGAAAATAATGGTATAAACAGGTACATAACGAACAGCAATACAGTAATAACACGCAAGTGAAGACGGAGAAAATGTACGGGAGGAGAGAGAAACTATGAGAGGAGCGCAGCTAGAAAGAAGGGGCAACACAAAGTGCGAAACTGGGGACAGAGAGAAAGCAACACGTATTGGAAGATATGTCCAGATATGAAGAAAATGTCAGTTGTAAGCATTTTGCATTCTGTGGAGAGGCGAGTTTTTGCTGAAAGAGGCAGGAACGCGGAAGGGGCCTATGTCCCGCAGTAGATTTATGCGGAATCCGCTGTTAAAAAGAAGCTAGTAGATCGGGACATCTAACAATTCAATGGACGATTTGTATAAAATGAGAACGTCGGTATATCTACGCATGCAGCTATGTTTAGGACGGTTATTATGTAGAGTATAGGAAGTGTAAGACAATTATTCAGACTCGTTATGTTAGGTTAGGTTAGAAAACTACGTTCAAATATACTCGTGAACTTCCTTTTTTTGCTCGCTCTTAATTAAAATGCTATTCAAATTGCTTGTGCCATTCCACGCGAGTGAGGCATGTTCAAGTACTGAGAGACGCGTGAATGCAAACAAGTTCAGGAAGGCAAATGGGGCTCGCAAATGTCTTGTAAGTGAGCAGATAGGAAAAGGCGCGCACAAGCCTCATGACGCTGCGCGCTCAGAGTGGGCGCGGATAAGCCTGACGTATTATCAAACAAATGACACCGAGGTCGATTATTCTAACGACCCCCGTCAACACATTTCATGACCAACAGGATATGGGAAATCGCCCGTGTGGTCAGAATTGAGCGCGCATTAAGGCACCACGCGATCGAAATCAGTCCGATGCCCTTCTCTACCGCGTCTCTATACAGCTCTCGTGTTGCTTCGGAAGGTTAAACAGTGCCACTGGATAGATGAATCGACCCAGGTCGGACACAGAAGCAAAAGTGGCGGGTTCAAGGAGTTTACTTCTGAGGCCGCGATGGCTCTGCTCTTACCTGGTGAATGGTGGCGTGCGAAAGCTATGCAAATGCTAATGCCAGTGATGATGGAAAACAACTCGATATTGGTTCTGAGCTGACGTCGCGATCCCCATGTACGCGCACGACACGTGTAGTGCGTGCGTACACAAATGTTTCACGGGTCGGCGAGAACTAGGTGCTTCGCGAGTGCCACAAGAAAACTGCGAGCCCTTCTTTGAGTTCTTTTTTTTTCCGATTCACCGCAGGAACCTCAGCGTTCACTGGAAGTTGAACCGCACGAATTTAGTTAGATCACGCGTACTAATGTGGTTAGTGATTCACGCATGATGAATCGTCACCGAATCGCCAAAACATTTTTTTTCTCTCTGTTACCTGAGGTAGTAATACTCACAGTGACTTCTCTGAAGTCATGCCTAAGGACAAAAAGAACATGTACGAAAGTAAAGGTTATAAATCATCGGGCATTGTCAAGCACGTAGAAGAAAGTTCTGCTTTAGTATTCACAAGTGTTGAAAGATGTGCGGTTCAGGATTTTTATCTATTTGTTGTTTACGTACAAAGAAATAAAAAGAACAATTACACCAAAGTTAGCCTAAGACATTGCGATAAGCACTAACTCTAATTGTGGAACGCTTGCAGTTTTGCGAAAATATATATTTCCTCTTAGCGGCTGTGTTAATCATACGAGAAAAACGACAGCTTCACTTCAAGTGCTTTGGTAAGTGCACGCCACTTCTTTTGCGTGAGTAAATCATTGTCCCATGTTTGACACAGCTTCCAAGAGTTATTGTAACCGCATACGGATTGACTTTACACACTGTTGAAGGGGAGTATACGAATCATGCAGATTTAATTTTATCAGGCTTCAAGTGGAGCAAACGTGACGTTCTTGCAGAGGAGTTCCCAGGCGAGGGCAACACGCTTTGGCGCTAACAACATGAGCTTCAGAAGAATAATTAACAAAAATTCGATAATTCGTTTTTTTTCTATTAGTGCTGCCTGTCATTTGTGTAAATGGTGGAGTTGAAGGCAGTCACATTTTTGTGCACCCTCTTATTTAAGAAAGGTCTTGAAAGTGGCACCTAATTAGAGATATTTCCAACAATTAAGATATTTGAAGAGTAAATCCAGTCAATATCGAAATCAAGCGCACCAGTAACACGTAAAAGGCCCCTCCGCTATCATTAACGACATCATCATGATAATCATGATAAATGGGACACCCTGAAGAGTTACCGGATTCATACTAATTGATCGAGCCTAGAAAACTGGGCGAATTCAATCCCGCAACTGCAATATGAGCGCTATACAGTTTCAGATCTCAAAAAATAAATAAGAAGCACTATATACTCTTAACTCACGAGTCGTTTGCAGCACGCCGAAGGTACGAGGCGTGCACAGGCATGATCCTTTCGCAGTGGAAAATAGTTCTGCGCATAACTGTCTGATTATTGGTGGTATTACGGATTTTTAATTTTTGCTCGGTAGATGATACGTTACAGCGACACGGAACATATTAGGACCTTTGCCTATGCACGCTTATACCGCGAATCACTGTGACGATGAACAGACGACGCTGCGCGGATGAACACATGTAGAGGAGCATACAGCCTTCCTATTGGCTCAGGAGCCCCGCATTTTCCGTAGTGCCTGTGAAATAGAGCGCAGGGCTACTTTAGTACTTAAAGAGCCTAATTATTGGCGATTGGCATATGCGATTGCTGCTATTCCTCTTGGGGTGTCATCATCATCATCATCATCAGCCTAGTTACGCCCACTGCAGGGCAAAGGCCTCTCCCATACTTCTCCAACTACCCCGGTCATGTACTAATTGTGGCCATGTTGTCCCTGCAAACGTCTTAATGTCATCCGCCCACCTAACTTTCTGCCGCCCCCTGCTACGCATCCCTTCCCTTGGAATCCAGTCCGTAAACCTTAGTGACCATCGGTTATCTTCCCTCCTCATTACATGTCCGGCCCATGCCCATTTCTTTTTCTTGATTTCAACTAAGATGTCGTTTACCCGCGTTTGTTGCCTCACCCAATCTGCTCTTTTCTTATCCCTTAACGTTACACCCATCATTCTTCTTTCCATAGCTCGTTGCGTCGTCCTCAATTTCAGCAGAACCCTTTTCGTAAGTCTCCAGGTTTCTGCCCCATCTGTGAGTACTGGTAACACACAGCTGTTATACACTTTACTTTTGAGGGATAGTGGCAACCTGCTGTTCATGATTTGAGAATGCCTGCCAAACGCACCCCAGCCCATTCTTATTCTTCTGGTTATTTCAGTCTCATGATCCGGATCCGTGGTCACTACCTGCCCTAAGTAGATGTAGTCCCTTACCCCTTCCAGTGCTTCGCTACCTATCGTAAACTGCTGTTCTCTTCCGAGCCTGTTAAACATTACTTTAGTTTTCTGCAGATTAATTTTCAGACCCACCCTTCTGCTTTGCCTCTCCAGGTCAGTGAGCATGCATTGCAATTGGTCTCCTGAGTTACTAAGCAAGGCAATATCATCAGCGAATCGCAAGTTGCTAAGGTATTCTCCATCAACTTTTATCCCCAATTCTTCCCACTCCAGGCCTCTGAATACCTCCTGTAAACATGCTGTGAATAGCATTGGAGATATCGTATCTCCCTGTCTGACACCTTTCTTTATAGGGATTTTGTTGCTTTCTTTGTGGAGGACTACGGTGGCTGTGGAGCCGCTATAGATATCTTCCAGTATCATTACATATGGCTCATCTACACCCTGATTCCGTAATGCCTCCATGACTGCTGAGGTTTCGACTGAATCAAACGCTTTCTCGTAATCAATGAAAGCTATATATAACGGTTGGTTATATTCTGCACATTTCTCTATCACTTGATTGATAGTGTGAATATGGTCTATTGTTGAGTAGCCTTTACGGAATCCTGCCTGGTCCTTTGGTTGACAGAAGTCTAAGGTGTTCCTGATTCTATTTGCGATTACCTTAGTAAATACTTTGTAGGCAACGGACAGTAAGCTGATCGGTCTATAATTTTTCAAGTCTTTGGCGTCCCCTTTCTTATGGATTAGGATTATGTTAGCGTTCTTCCAAGATTCCGGTACGCTCGAGGTTGTGAGGCATTGCGTATACAGGGTGGCCAGTTTCTCTAGAACAATCTGACCACCATCCTTCAACAAATCTGCTGTTACCTGATCCTCCCCAGCTGCCTTCCCCCTTTGCATAGCTCCTAAGGCTTTCTTTACTTCTTCTGGCGTTACCTGTGGGATTTCGAATTCCTCTAGGCTATTCTCTCTTCCACTATCGTCGTGGGTGCCACTGGTACTGTATAAATCTCTATAGAACTCCTCAGCCACTTGAACTATCTCATCCATATTAGTAACGATATTGCCGGCTTTGTCTCTTAGCGCACACATCTGATTTTTGCCTATTCCTAGTTTCTTCTTCACTGTTTTTAGGCTTCCTCCGTTCCTGAGAGCCTGTTCAATTCTATCCATATTGTAGTTCCTGATGTCCGCTGTCTTACGCTTGTTGATTAACTTAGAAAGTTCTGCCAGTTCTATTCTAGCTGTAGGGTTAGAGGCTTTCATACATTGGCGTTTCTTGATCAGATCTTTCGTCTCCTGCGATAGCTTACTGGTTTCCTGTCTAACGGAGTTACCACTGACTTCTATTGCGCACTCCTTAATGGTTCCCATGAGATAGTCGTTCATTGCTTCAACACTAAGGTCCTCTTCCTGAGTTAAAGCCGAATACCTGTTCTGTAGCTTGATCCGGAATTCCTCTAGTTTCCCTCTTACCGCTAACTCATTGATTGGCTTCTTGGGTACCAGTTTCTTCCGTTCCCTCCTCAAGTCTAGGCTAATTCGAGTTTTTACCATCCTATGGTCACTGCAGCGTACCTTGCCGAGTACGTCTACATCTTGTATGATGCCAGGGTTCGCGCAGAGTATGAAGTCGATTTCATTTCTAGTCTCACCATTCGGGCTCCTCCACGTCCACTTTCGGCTAACCCGCTTGCGGAAAAAGGTGTTCATTATCCGCATATTATTCTGTTCTGCAAACTCTACTAATAATTCTCCTCTGCTATTCCTAGAGCCTATGCCATATTCCCCCACTGACTTGTCTCCAGCCTGCTTCTTGCCTACCCTGGCATTGAAGTCGCCCATCAGTATAGTGTATTTTGTTTTGACTTTACCCATCGCCGATTCCACGTCTTCATAAAAGCTTTCGACTTCCTGGTCATCATGACTGCATGTAGGGGCATAGACTTGTACCACCTTCAATTTGTACCTCTTATTAAGTTTCACAACAAGACCTGCCACCCTCTCGTTAATGCTATAGAATTCCTGTATGTTACCAGCTATTTCCTTATTAATCAGGAATCCGACTCCTAGTTCTCGTCTCTCCGCTAAGCCCCGGTAACACAGTACATGCCCGCTTTTTAGCACTGTATATGCTTCTTTTGTCCTCCTAACCTCACTGAGCCCTATTATATCCCATTTACTACCCTCTAATTCCTCCAATAACACTGCTAGACTCGCCTCACTAGATAGCGTTCTAACGTTAAACGTTGCCAGGTTCAGATTTCAATGGCGGCCTGTCCGGAGCCAGGTATTCTTAGCACCCTCTGCAGCGTTACAGATCTGACCGCCGCCGTGGTCAGTTGCTTCGCGGCTGCTGGGGACTGAGGGCCGGGGTTTGATTGTTGTATTCATATAGGAGGTTGTGGCCAAGTACTGCACCAGGGTGGCCAATCCTGCTCTGGTGAGAGAGTGCGTTACCGGTTCTGGTCACCGGGATCAGGCCGCACTCCAGGCCTGTTTGTGCAATTTTCTCAACACACGGTTCTTTTTTTTTTTGTATTTCCCGGTGGAGAATTGCGCGGCACCGGGATTTGAATCACGGTCCTCTTGCACTGGAGACGGATACTCTACCGTCCCCGCAGGAGTTAAATTAAAAATTGAATGATGGTGTTTTGCGTGACAAAAACCACTTTCTGATTATGCACGCCGTAGTGGAGGACTCCGAAAATTTCGACCACCTGGGGTTCTTTAACGTGCACCTAATTCTAAGTACACGGGTGTTTTCGCATTTCGCCCCCATCGAAATGCGGCCGCCGTGGCCGGGGTCCGATCCCGCGACCTCGTGCTCAGCAGTCTTAACACCGTGACCACTGAGCAACCACTGCGGGTCCCGCAGGAGTTGTACGCCTCATTTAACCTACAGTGGTGCCCTATTTGATCAGTCAAGGTGGACCAATCTGAGCTCGGTTATACCGCATGGATGGCACTCGGCTAGAGAACCTGGTATTTATGACCTGCACATGTGTGGCCACACATAATTGAGGATATATAATTTTTTTTTTAGGAGGGTTTCCGTACAGTGATAAAAGGAAGGAAAATACATTAAAAGAAAGAAAAAAAAGGAACATACATGTGATTTGAACTCGTGATCCTTCAATGTTGCCCGGAAAGGTAGCTCAGTCGGTTGGTTGTCAAGCCAACGGTTACTTTCAAGCGCCAAAGCTCCTGCTCCGAGCCTCATACTTATGTGGAAAGGGACTGATGTTGTCCGCGGCAGTCGATTTTTGCTGCCTTAAAATATTTAGACTTGAGGGGAAGCTTCGTTAACAAACTATAACACGGCAATCAGCACTCGTATACGATGAGAGAAATTATTGAGACGTGGAAAATTCCCTTGAAATAAATCTGGTTTGCGAGACAAATGCTTGTATGTATTGAATCTCTCAAAAGATGAGGGGGGAAATATGCGCTCACCGAGAGGGCATCGTCAGCACGAGACCACCACCAGGCGCCTTACTGAGATGTAGAGAGCTTCGCGGCCGGAACAAAGTCTCCCCTCTCCGCCGGCCCAGGGTGGAAAACGCGCTTTCCGATCGCTCAAGGTTGCGCGGACATTGTATAGCTCTAGCGTCTAGGAAAAAGCTTAAACAGGTGCGGGGGCGGCACGCATAGCGTGGGAAGCTAGTCGCCGGAATAGCTATCTGAAGTACTGCTGCTGGCGAGGGCGAAATACCTTCGTGTAATTATAATAACCCTAATAGGACTTCTTTCAAAGAAAAAAAAAGAGAAGAAAAAGAAAAGGGAAACTGCTCAGAAGGCTATACTACGAGAGCTATGACTGATACTTTTCTATATATATATGTATTCATCTCATCTATGGGATCGCATGCGCGCGCTGTTGGTCTTAAAGCGCAACCGTGGTAGGGAAACGGAAGGCGATATAAGCATGCGTGTCCATGATACGCACACGACGGACTGCCTTACAATATTTAGAATTGATATACATATACACACACAAAAGCCAATATAGGCTGCTCGACACTATCTCGCGCGTTTTTTAGCGAAGTACATCAGAACCGACTCGTCGTTCCACAACAACCATTTCCTGAGTGATCGCCAGATATATGCCGAATAACTTCCTGTCATTCAATAAGAATGTCTCTCTTTCATGCAGCCTACCAATTCGCGCTGTTTCGGTTTAGACAAAACAATTTATCATTCGAGGCGCACTTGCCAAGTTTGCCTCCAATATTGAGTAGCAAAAGCGATCGTTTCGTTTGTAATCACTCATTTAAAATTTAAAGCAGTTGCTGCTTTAATAGTACATTTAAACCGGCTGCAGCAATTAGGATGACAAGAACAGTAAAGACGCTGACTCTTAACTTGGTTGCTTTATACCATGCACTAGTTGAAACTACATGCGTGAACTGAATCAGGGGGATTCAAGTCATTTGATCGTCTAGTCTGAAACGACGATAAAAAACTGCCGTGCTCGGCCAACCAAGTATTGCCTAACCTGCCGGCTCAATATGGCCTGAATATTCAGTGCTTCAAACGCTTTGTACGGTCTGTTCAAGTGAAATCAGCGACTTCATTCTTATAGCTAAGCTCTCACGAACGTTTCTCGGTATGCCTGGACAATATTTTTTATCGCAGGAATCTTTAGAACTACACCAAGAACAGAGACGTTTGGATATTTTAGCGCTTAGCCAGTATGTACTACAATACGTCGCTAATAGCCACTCAGAGCTTGACACTGTAAGTTTAAAATAACATAAGGCCGCGAGAAATGAGCTTACTCCGTGGGGTCTCCATTGATCTTCTTCTTCTCAAAGCTGCACTAGCTTGCTTGCTTACTCCTTGCACCATGGCGCCTATCCACTACGGAACACGGCCAAGAGGCCGGAGTTTTAAAGGAACGGGGAAGAGAAAATTTAGAAAAAAAGGAAGGGAAGGTAAGGGTTGAATCGTAATAATATTTGGGGTTTTACGTGCCAAAACCACTTTCTGATTATGAGGCACGCCGTAGTGGAGGACTCCGGAAATTTTGACCACCTGGGGTTCTTTAACGTGCACCTAAATCTAAGCACACGGGTGTTTTCGCATTTCGCCCCCATCGAAATGCGGCCGCCGTGGCCGGGATTCGATCCCGCGACCTCGTGCTCAGCAGCCCAACACCATAGCCACTGAGCAACCACGGCGGGTAGGGTTGAATCGTACCATTAATGTGCAAGTGTACAAAATTTAGTAAGATTAAAAAAAAGTTACAACAACGTTTCACTTCCTGAACGCAGGTTACTCGCGAGCGTATTGGCGCTATTCCCGTTTTCGTGCATTGCGCGCAGATTGTATTAGAAATGCTTTGACTGTGTGAAAGTGCGGCGGTTTCTTCAAGGCTTATTTGTTATTTTGTATGTTTTATGTCCGCTTTTCGATTTTCACAAAGTGTAAGTGCCACTAGGAAAGATGGTAAGGCACTGTAAGGAAAGGCGCAGGCTTTATTATTTCAAGCAGTCTGGTAATGTACCATTCACACCATTCATTTTTCCCTTATTCTCCTTCTTCCTCTTCTGGAGTCTCCTGTGCACGCCAAGCCCGCTCCTTTTGCCGGGCTTTTTGAGCTCCTGCCCAGCGCTAGCTGATGACGCCAGGGTCGGTCGACACGCGCTCGGGTTGCCGCCGCTTGCGTAGCTTCTCCCTCCTTCTCGCTCGGCCTCTCGATCACGAGACGAACCCGGTACGTCCACAGCGCACACAGAACCCGTAGCAACTGCCGGAGGCGGTCAACCTCTAGGCTTTCCTCTACAGGTGACGTTGTTTGCCGAGCCTCAGCCCGCTCCTCCGCGCTTTGACGGGCGCGCGATTCTCTTCTCCACCTCGAGGCGCCTTCCGCCTCCGCCGCTCGCTTCCCTCGCGGCGACGCACGAAATCTCGCCGATTTCACCGGCGCGGCAAGTACGCTTGCGCATGAAAAGTGTATGATTTAATTGCGGGCAGGAAACATGGCGGTGTTGGAATGAATTCGAATTTGATTGACGATTCTGTGAAGTGAGTGAGTGAGACAACTTTATTTGAATCCGGCGATTGGGAGGCCCGGGTCTGGGTCCGCCTAGATGGCCACTGGGAGCTGTTTCTCCCGTGCGGCCTCTATGACTCGCTGGACGGCCCAAAGTTGGTCTCGGAGTTGTGTGCCGAGCAGTGCGGCCGACTACCGCGCCCGTAGATTTTCTGGAGAGACTGCCATTTTATCTTCATATATTTTACAGCCCCACAACATGTGTTGAAAGGTGGCTCTAGCAGATTTGCATAGCTTGCATATATATCGCTCTCGTTTATCTCGGTGTAGAAAGTCTTTAAGTGCACGGGGCTCGCCTAGGTTTCCGTTTGTAATCGCCTCCAAGCAACGGACTCAGCTCTTTTCAATATAGTTTGAGGCGGTAGTAATATTCCCTTCAGACTTTGATAGAATTTGGTAATATGGCTAAATCTTGATAATCTTTCTTTCTCTCTGCATATCTCCTCCTCCGCGTTCTCCTGACTGATGGAAGTCGCTCCTTGCTCAGCTCGGCGAGTGAGACCTCGAGCTTCGCGGTGTGCTACCTCGTTGGGGTTGGTAGCGGGAATGCCTGGAGTCGTATGCGCTTGGAAACAGAGCACTTGCCTGCCGTTCTTCTCTGCGTTAGCGAATTTTGCTTCGTTGACTCTGATGATGTGCCACCCCTCAGGATAAATCCTACCCGTAGCATAATTTATGATGCCACCTGATAATCGCTAATAATGTATTCAGCATTCGTGGAGACCAATGCTACTGCAGTGGCTTATCTGCTGTCTCGGAATGTTTGGTATTCACTGACACATCTGTAAGGGATTTTTGGTTGTGATCTACGACTACTGCCACGTAGCTATTTCTGTGTGGGTATTCAGCTGCGTCTACGATGGTTGCTCTGTCGTCTGAACCATTGCTTTGTATCCTTTTCTCTGCTCTACTCGTGCGTCTTCCCGTTTTGTAACCTGTACGCGTGTTCCTGGGTATATTTGGTACTAGGAGTTTGTCACGAATTTATCTCGTTATCGTCCTCTTTTCGCCGTGTAGAGTGTGGTAATTCATTCCTACTTTGCGTAGTATATGCCTTGCTGTTTTGGTTTTGGTTCGTCGTTCCACCTGAGATGTTTGTTCTGCTATGAGTTCGTCCAGTGTGTTGTGGACTCCTAACTTTAGCAAAAGATCCGTGCTCGTAATGATGGGAATCCGTAGTGCTAGTTTGTATGCCTTCTTTATCAGGTTGTTAATTTTGCTCTTTTCAGCTGCAAATCAATTGTGGAAGGCTGCTTTGTACGTGATCGACTGATTAGGAATGATTGTATCAGCCGTGTAATACTTTCGTCCTTCATACCCTGGTGCTTGTTAATAATTCCTTTGATTAATATTGACACGTGTACCTGTTTATCGGGTGGCCGCGTTTCACCGCCTAACAAATGTTCTCGCACAGCGAAGGACGCGCTTGCATGTATCGGAAGTTTCTCGAAAGTTATCGATGCTTCTATCTGCGGTCTGTTGTAGCCGAACCTTGTGTAATCTGATTGCCTGCATGCGCGACGCGAATGGCGTAGAACTTTGTGGAAGGCACGCGGGTCCCAGCGATTACTCTGGAACATTCGACGACTGATGTATAAAAGCCGACGCACTCGACCCGCTGATCAGATTTCGGCGATCGCCGGCTGTGTTCGCCGCTATCGTTGTGCTTAAATGTAACTTGCTTTTTAGGGTGCAAGTTCGCCCAATATATTTAGTTTCGCCATTTGCAGTTTTGCTACTGTGTTCGTCACAGTGGCAATATCATTGCGTTTGTTACCTTTGTGTCTGACTTCTTTATGGTTTCCCCGTTTGTACTTTTGTTCCCGCTTACTAGACCCAGCACCTTGAGCTGGTTGACTATTGGGATATTCCGCCCGTTCTTGATGTGCAGCTTGATTTCATCATGAGCCTCGTTTCTGTTGTATCCTTTGGGAGGCCTGCCCTTAAGTGCGGGGCAGTATAAGAGAACTTCTTATTTCTCTGCAGAGCATGTGAGGCCTGTTCCTATGAGGTGTTCCTCTGCCACGTTTATCGAGGTCTGGAGTCGTCGTTCTATTGATCCGTCGCTACCATCACAGACCCACATAGTAATATCGTCTGCGTAGATTGTGTGATTGAAAGACTCTATGGGATTTAGTTTTTCGGGGAGTCCCATCAAGACGAGATTGAAGAGCATAGGGGAGATGACAGTGGATTGCTGCTTGCCGCCCCCCCCCCTACGTCGACCTCGGGTGACGTGAGCAATATTTTAAGTCTAGTTTGTGAAGTGCCCAAAAATAATTTAAACTAATAATATGATGCAACAAAACCCGGTAGATTTCTAAACTACCTTTGATAGGTTAGTTTGCCCGGCGGCCTAAAGATATTTGTACTCGAAGCTTTCTACTCGAAGAGGTTTTCTGATCCGCGCAAATAAAATACCAAAACGTTATCTGCGCAGCAGCAAACTTCGCGATATCAGAATACGGACAATTTTTCTACTGTGGCGCCATCTCGTAGCAGTCGTCAGTGCACAGCCGCTCTTGCGCGGCACTACGCGTTTCTTTTCACGCTTTTACCATAACCTTTCCTCCACTTTCCTTCTCGCGCTCACTTCGCTATCGCCGCCTTTCATCCCCCGCCCCCCCCCCCCTCCTGCGCTCCGCGTTCGCTCTTTCATCCTTCGCTGTGCTCGTTCACTCGGTGACGCCGATGCTGACGCTCAACTCGGGAATGGACGCCTAAGAGCTGTGCTCTAAAGAAAAGTCACAGGGCACTAAGGAGCTCGTAACGCGAATGTTGAGACATTCGTTGTAGTGTGTGCTGGGCTTTTTCTCTCCCGATCTCGAGTCCACCGTATCGCTTGGGTGTCTGAAGGTCCTGGTTCTTCCACGACACTTGAATGTAAATTACCTTTCATAGCGTTCTAGTTTAAACTACTGCGCTCCTCTCCGATCCTTGAGCGCTCGCCGGCTTTCGAAGCATACGTTGGCTTAGCGGCTATGCTGTAGCGCTGCTAAGCACAAGGTCGCGGGATCAAATCCCTGTTGCGGTGGCCGCATTTCGATAGAGGGGATGCAAAAACTCCCGCGTCCCATGGATTTGGCACACGTTAAAGATCCCCTGATGGTAGAAATTAACCCGGAAATCCGCCACTGTGGCGTGCCTCATAGTCAAATCGTAGTTTCGGCATGTTAAACCCCATAATCCATCCGTCCGAGGGTGGTAGGATGACGACGGCATGTAGACAATGGGATGAAAATTCTGAAATGATGAGGATAGGAAACGACGACGGCTTGACGACGCCGCCACGACGACAATGGGGTGACTACGAGTGTACGACGACAACGTAATGGCGACGATTGCGTGACGAAGCAGGAATGACGTCGGTTGAACGATGAAGGTGGTATGACGACGACGACATTATTACAATGGAATGACGACGATGACGTGACGATGACTGCATGACGACGACTGTACAACGACGACTGTATGACGACAATGGCGTGAAAAAGACAGCGTGTCCACGTCTATGTGACGACGATGGCGTGGCGAAGACTGTATGACGAGTATCCCATGACGACGATATGGTGATGACGTGAAGGCGACTGTATGATGAGGACGCCGTGATGGTGGTGGCGCATACCGAGCGGCATGACGACATACTCGGTGGAACATACCCTGAAGCCTATACCTATGGAAACTGAATACGGCACATCTCCGGGATCAACCCATACTTCGAACGGCGCCACTGGCGCAGAACTAAGCTACGAGCAGGCAAGCTAATGCTTTAATATGGAGCTGTATAGGCTATGTAATGCGCAGTTGCAGAATGGATGCAGTCGAGGACGGCGGAAAATCAAGTTGTGTGATTAAATTAGGAAGTTTGCCGGCACAATTCGAAATCAGCTCAAGAAAAGGGTAATGACATGGGACAGAGCGATAGCTTGATGATGATCTTGAAGATCCACTCTTGGGCATTAGCCAGGAACCACGTAGTTCAATATACAATCGGAAATAAGATATGCAAGAAATAAGAAAATAATATGTTTAATTAGGCAGGTACGTTAGAATCAAAATAGACAAATTGGAGTGAATGATTTTATGAAAATGTATAATTCAATGTAAAACATAAAAATACCCGTCTCATTTCCTCTCTTTGCTTTTGCTTAATCTATCAGTGTCCCTCATTGTGCCAGCGTCATGCTATAATCTGGCGCTCCCTCCATTCTTCGTAGTTTTTCTTTTATTACATTTTCTGGTTGTTTTTAATATCTGCACCTGTGCGCCAGAATGCAGGCCATAAAGAGTTACTAAAGAGTTATATATATATATATATATATATATATATATATAGCTCGCGCTCGCCGGCCTGCCGGACCTCGTCGTCGTCTCTCAGTGGCTCCTGGCTCTCTTCCCCACCACGATATATATGGAGCGGCCGACGGCACGGCGCCTCCGCGGTTGTGGCTGACTAAGTGCCTAGCGCGTGTGGCATTGCACACGTCACGTCGCAGCCATCTGGCCGATTAACGTGTGGCCTAGGGCGTGCGTCATTGGGTACATGACGGCACAGCCAACGGGGAGGAGGTGGCGCCACGTCATGAGCGCATAAAATTCGCAGGTCCGCCGGAAAGGCGAAGCACCCGTTGCGATAGCAAATTAGCAGATAGCGGTACGAAGTAAAGATAATAGCTTTATGGGCCGTATAAACTGGTAAACATTCGCCTACTAACTATATTAACAGTCGTAGAATGTGTAAGTGTGGCTCAACGAGGACGTAGAGACAAACAGACACACAAAGACAATGCTGTCTTTGTGTGTCTGCTTTTTTCTATGTCCTTGTTCACTCGCGCTTACACATTCTATCGTGGATTCAAACCAACTAGCCCGTCAACGTGTTTGAACTAAATTAACCAGTACGGTGTCACGCGCGCACAGGTAAATATGAACACACATCGCTCGATGACAGCGAAGACTGTCTGTAAAAACGCTGGAGTTAGGAACCGCGGCAGCAACCACGAGCCAATTGACCTCCATGCATCTGTCGCTTCAACGCATACGAAACGTCGAAAGCACAGCGCATACGAAGCTACCGGCATTACGCGCACTCTGCAAACATCGCAGATCCCTTTGAATATTAGGCCTGCGCGGTCGCGCACTTAAACCACGTCGCAGACTGCTTTCAAGACACACGAGCCCCGGCAACGCGCCCGCACGGCGTCCGCCCAAGGCGTCTACTACGGCGTCCGCGATTCGTGTGGCCAACACCGTAGTAGACGCCGCGGTTGCCTCTACCAGCCTGCACTCTGTACGGAGCGGTGAGCGAGGAGGACATGGAGGCACCGCGCATCTGCCGGAGAAGAACGCCCCTCCATCCACGCCTCACCCTCCAGCCTCGCGCACCACAGGAGATGGCACGCATCCGGACCCCGTTCCACGCTAGCGCACGCGAGATTGAACCGCGTTCGCCGGCTCACCCTCAAACGCTTTCCCTCATACAGAACCTCACGGCGACGGCAACAGCAGAAATGCGGCTGGAGTGTCCACATAATTGCTATCGCAATAAAATGAGCTCGTTCGTGACGTTCCGAAGTCTGCAAACGGTATAACGCTTTTGCATTCCCGCGCGTAAGCAATCTTAAGTGACTCTGCCGAATCTGTTTTTCCATGTGATGCATAGACAAACTTCGTGCCATGCTCTATGACCACGCTTCTTCTTGGCTCGCGCCTTGTAAAAGCGCACGGTAAAGGATCCAGAACAAGGGGCTAATTCGCCACAGTAACGCAGTGTCCTGACCACGTTGAGTGTTCTTTACCGCAATACATTGTGTAGGCTTCACTGCATGACATCACTGTATTGCGGTAAATTTGTTTAGGAAAACGGCATTATATGTGATGGACTCTTACATTTTGCTGCTCCCACAAGCATAAGTTCGCACAAACACAAAAGAAAGATTTGAATTGACACTGGTAGATTTTCTAGCTAACATTTGCCGACTTCGACATTGTTGACACAGAAATTCGTGAAGTTTCTCACGCTTGTACCCGCTTCAAAAGGCCGCGTGACCACCTATAATTCAAGCACTGTCATAAACAGCCTGTGACATCCATCCAAATTACATAAATTTCCACAAAGCTACTGGGCAACATGATCAGCCATAGGCATAGGCCAAGTCCACTAAACACTGCACGGGCAGAATAACAACAGCCGTATACCGGGTATTTCAGCGAACACATTCAATTTTTTTTTAAACTTGCCTGTGACACAAAGCTCCATTATAGTACATGAGCTGGTCTACTCGAAGAGGCGCACATTACTTGCACAAAATATTGAACCGCACGATCGGCAAATTAACGAAAATTCCTAATTACGTTTTGAATAATTACCTTATGGCACATATTCAAATTTATAAACTCAAGTCGGGGAGTTTTCAAGGCAAGTTATCACACACACTTAAAACGAATTAATGAAGTTAATGAATGCAGTTAGCGAGTTAGTGAAGCTTAACAATTCAAAACATAAGGTGTTGGCCGTCTTCCACAAGCGTTGCAGTTCTACCTTTTCATACCAAATATAAACAATAGTGAAGTGTCGCTAACTACGGCCTACAAATATTTAGGTATTGTTATTTATAGTAATGTTTCTTGGTCGTCCCACAAAACTGCCATTTTTCCAAACGAGGATGCTTGCGTGGAAATCTTCGTAGCTCCCCAATCAGCGTTCGCAAATGAGCCTACTTAAATTTTGTACGTCCACAACTAGAATACGCCACGCCGGTTTGGTAACCTTATCTATACCATTTAATACAGACGATTGAAGCAATTCAAAACAGAGAAGCCCGTTTCACAACTAACTGCCAATGTCATTGCAGTGTTACAAAAAATTAAACGTTATGTTAGCCAACAGCCATCAGATTCCCGCCTAAGATAACTTTGCTTGTCTTGTTTCACAAGTACGTTCGATGCACACAGACATGCCATTTTGCCTTGCACACACCTGATCGCATATCGGCACGCTTCCGCAATCAGCGCAGCTGCAGCGTATTTTTGGTAGGACACGCGCGTTCAATTTGTCTGCTTTGCCACAAGCAGTCTCTCTGTGGAATGATCTTCTCGACGTGATTGCTGACGTTTCCAGCCACGATAAATTCCGGTGGCAATTGCATTCTCATTGTGCTTAGCATCATTTCATTACGCACTTCCATAAATCGATATGTATTGTGTGAGTGATCGTGTCACTTTTGAAGTTTTTTATTATTATTATTATTATTATTATTATTATTATTATTATTATTATTATTATTATTATTATTATTATTATTATTATTATTATTATTATTATTATTATCATCATCGTTGTCGTTGTTATCTTTGTTGCTATGCTGTACTTAAATGTGTGCTTGCACTGTTTGCGCTTTGTTCTACCCGTATATCTATGTTTGCCCTCCTTACCCTATGCTCCAACCAGAGCCTGTAAGGTATACTAACTGACTGATCGACTGAATGAATGAGGGAGCAATGAAATCGTACCGCTCGTTTAATGCGTGCGGTCTTGACATGGAGGGAATGTGCGCACACTCAGTGTAGCTCACTAAGCATTGACGAATAACTACGATCGCGATCAAGAAGCTCGATCATCACTGATTGAATCTGTATCGAGGAAAATCGTGGGAGGAGGTTTAAATGATTGTTCGCTACAGTAGCAAACCGCTGCTCACGTAGTTCACACTGATCGAATGCAATATGTCAAGTAGAAAGTAGAACACACACACACAGGCACACACGCCCACACACGCGCGCGCACACACACGCACACACACACACACACACACGCACAAAATTTCTGGGGTTCTACATGCCGAAACCACGATATATACGACTGCATGAGGTACTTCGAATGCGTCCGCCGCGGCTGGGATTTGATCCCTCGACCTCGTGCTTAGCAACGTAACGCCCTAGCCACTGAGCCACAGCGGTTAAAGAAAGCATACCTGCGATACACGAAGCTGTCAGCACGTGCGGCGGGCTTTTTGCGCACCAAACACTACCGCGTGTACCCGAAGATCACGTGACAAACTCGTCTAGACGGAAGCCAGGAGGGGTATATTAAACAGGTTAATTTTGAACTGAACGTAATAAGAGCCTTGAAATCTAGCTTCTCTGCAATATAGAGAGCTGTAGGGAGAAGCTAACTTTTTATTTCTATTGCGTTAGTTTGTCAGTGGTGGCCACTATGTTCGATATATCTATGTTCATTCGTAAATGAGAAACTAACATTGGTAGTGCAAAATATCGTCGCGCGTGAATATACGTAATACTCAAACGCGTGTGAGCTGATGTCGAAGATATATAAGGGCTCCCGCTGTTGTGGTACCGGCGCTCAGCCGTTTACACCTATCGAGCATCCGCCAGCCCTTGGGTAATCCATCATCTTACAATGCGTTGAGTGTTGTACTGACAACCACAGAAGGACCCGCCGGGAAATGGTGGTGTAGAGCAAACTACCAATCGTTTGTCACTTGAATGTTACCCTGACATTAGACGCTGTCCTCCACGGCATCCTTGTCTGGTGTGTCCTTCCGTGGTTGTCAGTAGCCTTCAGAGTTATTCAATATGAGCGACCACAATCAAGCCCAGTTTAGCGCTACGCTCAGCTTGAATAATCTCAAGCGTGCCTCGTTAAAGAACGCTCACTTTACACGCCTCACGCTCAAAGCTGACTCCAATGTTTAAGGGCATGGTAGCGGTGTGGCTAAGCGGATGCATCAGCTAAGCTAAGCCAGGCGGAACGCTCAGGTTCAGTGTGAGTACGCGCGCTGTGCGGAGGCTGGTTGGAAGGTAGCTGTAAGCTCAAAGGCAAATCATAAGCACACCGAAAGCAGCTCGCTTGCTGTGAAAGACGAGCCAAGAACATTCGGAGGTGAGTGCATCTATGCCTAAGGCATTTGCAAAGGTAATGCACTGTGCAATGTACTGTTCAAAGCTCGCATTAAATTGCACAGAAACTCAGCTAACTAAGCGCGAAATTTCAAACACATGATTTCCCAAATTTTTCTGCAGCTATCGTTCTAAACTTGCACATACGAAAGGCTCGTTTTTATACAGCTGCTCGCTGTGCATTTATGCGGCAATTGTCCCTGGCACAGGCACGTACCCATGGAGGGACCCGAGGAAACACTCCCCCCCCCCCCGAAATTAAGAGGCGTACCACCACCCCTCCCCGCCCACGCCACCACTTCTCACACACATTCCTAATACGCTGCCAAATCAATGTTGAGACTTGACGGCTATTCGGCGGTCAACATTTTGTTGCCTTTTTCACTACTTTTGGATGGCGGTAGTTATCGGCGTCTCCTGGGATATGAAGGTAAGTTTCCTCATCAATTCGTTGCCCGCGCGATTAACTTGAGATGCATTCAGTTGTCACCGTCTATTCAACAGTCACGCGCATCGTTGTTGATTCGTTAGTTCAACCTTCTTCGTCTAGACCGATCCAGGGACCAGGAAAGGGATTCAGTTCGTGGTCAGCTGGTCTGTATGCACGTGGAACGAGTTGCGGCCAGAGAAAATGCCAATTTCGTTTAACTTTTCTTTTTGTTTCATTATTTCCTCGAGTGACGGCTCACCTCGGCGCTGACAGATCTTCGGAACCATATACCCGTGATATGGCTTAGATAAGGCGGAAAATAAAATAATTCGAGACCGTGTCCATCATCAAACACTGCAATAACACTTAAAATTATAGGCAATGTGACTGTCACCCGTTAACTGGTCTGGTTTTTGCCTCGTTGTACAGCAATTTTCGGGCAAAATGGGCAACTGGAAAGAAGATTCTCAAGGTGTTTAGAAACTAAGCGATCTACTAAGGGAGAGGGCCGAGACAACAGCCAGACAGGAAGGAAAAGCGAAAATTAACAAATTTAGCCATCCTTTATGAACATATTTATGGATTTAAAAATGAAACAGAGAAAACGCCCCCGGAAGTGGAGGACAATTCCGTGTGTTCTGAATGATGCTTCTAAAGTTATCATTATAGCCGCCTAACGTAGCCACTTCTTTGCTGTGCTTATGTAGGTGTTTTCCTAACCTTCCGCGGTGGGCGCAGTACGCCTAGAATCGCAGCTTCCTGCGCCATACGCAGTTGTACGCGACTGGCGGTCACGCATCGTTATGTAACTTCCACAATAACAATACGAGTCGGTTCTGGCACTTGTTAGAGCAGTAAACGAGGGATCGAAAAGAACTGATTGTTCAGCAAACATATATTTCTGTATATTTCTTCCAGAGCTAATTCAAAAAACGCCACTGTAGTCGGATACAACTTAAGTCTGCAATGAAGCCCCGCCCACGCCCTCATAACCGCCAGCCACTGTTCCTCCGCGAGGTTGCAGACAGACAGACAAACAAGAAACTTTAATTTGTCCTAAGGGACTACGTTGTCGTAGTCGCGGGCCGCACCCGCGCCGGGGGCGGAAGACCGTGATCTTCAGCCCTCTCGCAGGCCCTTTAGGCTGCAAATAATTCGTAAGGCGGTAACTACAAAAATAACATTATCAGCGTGCGGTGAAGAGGAAGACGAAGAAGGCGCTCTTGTGTCGGCTGTGCGCGCGATCAGCGTTCGTCTACTGCCAGTGCAACTAGACTGTGCCTAGTGCCTTGTAATAAATCATCATATTACATTTGGTGAAAGGTGGTGCACTCCCCGACCTCACCCTGGAACTTCGCAGCCGAACTTTAACATCTGCTCCAGCCGCTACTATGAACGACGCTCCCAACAATCCGCTTGGCGCATCTGCCGCTCCTGTCATCTGCGGCGCCGTGCAACGGCAGCGGGACCCTCCTGTTTTTAGCGGATCAGGTGAGACTGACGTAGAAGATTGTCTCTCTACCTACGAGCGCATCAGTGAACACAACAAGTGGGATGACCCCACGAGGCTACGTAGCGTCATCTTCTATCTTGCTGACGTTGCGAACCTCTGGTTTCACAATCATGAACGGGAACTGCAAACCTGGTCCGCTTTCAAAACTGCATTCACGGAAGTCTTCGGTCGCCCAGCCTTGCGAAAACTCCGTGCTGAACAGCGCCTACGCCAGCGCGCTCAACAGCCCGGCGAGACTTATACTAGTTACATAGAGGATGTTGTTGATATCTGCGCCCGCGTCGATTCCACCATGACTGAAGAGGACAAGGTGAAGCACATCCTCAAGGGCATCGAGGACGACGCATTTCAAATGCTCCTGGCGCGGAACCCTACTTCTGTCGCAGCTGTCGTCACTCTTTGCCAGAGCTTCGATGAGCTGCGTCGACAAAGGGTCCTTGCGCGCAGCGCTATCGCACCTGGCGACTCTCTCGCGGGCCTCACGATTCGCTCAAACATCACGCCAGCAGCATCGCTCTCTGTTGAGATTAAGGATTTCATTTGTGAGGAGGTGGCGCGCCAATTGTCTATGCTGCCTCTCAACGATGGACCTCCCCAGCCTGACACATCTCTGGCTGCTCCCATTAGGCGGGCCATTCGCGAGGAACTTGCTGGGTCTTTACCTTTCGCCCAACCCTGCCCTCCCGTGGCTGCACCTCTGACCTATGCAGAAGTCGCCGCGCGACCTGCGCCGCCGACGTTCTCGTTTCCGGCGCCAATGCGACTTCAAGCTGCACCTCCTCCCGCGTCGCCTCCCATTCCTTCTCGACGCCCAGTTGAGACCCCTTGGCGCACACGCGACAATCGACTCCTATGCTTCGCTTGCGGAGGCGCCGGCCACGTTGCGCGCTTCTGCCATCGTCGCATGCCACCTGCTAACGCTACTGTCACACCGCCTGGATATGCCTATTCCCACGATACTACCGGGCATGCGATGTTTCCAGACCAAGAGTTTTCGCCGCCTCCTCGACGCCCTGTCGGCACCCATCGTTCGCCATCACCACGTCGTCGCTCACTTTCCCCCTTACGTCGCCGCCAGTCACCTAGCGAGGGAAACTAGTTGCTGCAGTGCCGCAGGCACGAACTGCAAGCTTCGCGACTTCTACAAGGCCTGCACAGTCGCCACGCAAATTATTGGACGTTTTGGTCGAAGGAACCGCCGCAATTGCGCTTATTGATACTAGAACTGCAGTTGCTGTTATCGACGAAAAGCTTTGTCGCAGCCTCCACAAGGTCACAACGCCGTTGTCTGGTATGCTTCTAAGTACCGCGACTGCGCAGCATATAGCCCCGCTTGCTCAATGTACTGCAAGGGTGGTCATCGACGGCATTGTCTATGTTGTTGAATTTCTCGTGTTGTCATCATGTTCACATTACATTATTCTCGGCTGGGACTTCTTGTCTCACCATCGTGCCATCATCGACTGTGCCCGGGCCGAAGTGGCGCTTTTCCCGCTTGCCGATGCCCCGCTGCCTGATCCCTCTGAACAAAAAGCCCCCAAGCTCACTATTGTGTCCGATACGGATATACCACCCGACATGTGTGTGCTTGTGCCCGTCTCTTGCTCTACCGCGCCAGACGCTACAGTACTTTTTACACCGTCACCTATTTTTCTACGTCGCAAAGCCCTACCTCTCCCATTTGCCGTCCTCACCACTGTGTCTGGATTATCCTCAATGCTTGTGTGTAACCCGTCTCACTACCCTGTGACGTTACTGCGCGGCGAATCACTAGGGCGTGTTCAGCCCCTTGACCCGCTTCACATTCTCGATGCTTCCGACGACACGGCCTGTTATGAACTCGACGCCCTCACTTCTCCCGGGATGTGCACGTCATCATCATCATTGTCGTCGTCGTCGTCAGACGTTCTTGAATCTGTCGTAGACGCAGATCTGCCGCCTCCGTATCGCCAGCAAGTCCTCGCGCTTCTTCAGAATTTTCACTCGTCGTTTGACTGTGAATAACTATCTCTGGGGCGTACGGCAACCGTCACTCACAGCGTACACACTGGTTCCCACCCTCCTTTACGCCAGCGACCATACCGCGTGTCGGCAGCCGAGCGACAGATCATTAACGAGCAGGTCGACGACATGCTGCACCGTGGCGTCATTCGCCCTTCCCACAGTCCTTGGGCGTCTCCTGTAGTATTAGTACGCAAGAAGGATAGGTCAATACGCTTCTGTGTGGATTACCGTCGACTCAATAAGATCACTAGTAAAGATGTCTATCCGCTGCCTCGGATAGATGACCCCCTCGACTCCTTGCAAGGCGCGGAGTACTTCTCATCTTTGTATCTTCGCTCCGGCTATTGGCAAGTGCCGATGGCAGATGATGACTGTGAGAAGACAGCTTTCATCACGCCCGATGGCGTGTATGAATTTACCGTAATGTCATTCGGGCTCTGCAACTCGCCCGCTACTTTCGAGCGTATGATGGACACCATCCTTCGCAACTACAAGTGGAAAACATGTCTGTGCTACCTTGATGATATCGTGGTGTTTTCGCCAGATTTCCCGACGCACCTCGTTCGCTTGCGTGAGATAAGGACCTGCCTCACCTCTGCTGGCCTCCAACTTAACATCAAAAAGTGCCGTTTTGCTGCTCGCAAGTTAACAATATTGGGTCACGTTGTATGGAAGGACGGTGTGCTTCCTGACCCAGCCAAGCTTCGCGCGGTCGCAGAGTTTCCGATGCCCTCTACTCTTAAGGCGCTCCGCAGCTTTATAGGGCTCTGCTCCTACTTTCGGCGTTCTGTGCGCAATTTTGCGACTATCATCACACCAGGGACCAATTTGCTTACCGCTACCAACGTCATCTCCGCGTGGTCAACTTCCTGTGACGAAGCCTTCCAGCAACTACGTCGCCTACTGACTTCGCCACCGATTCTTCGCCACTACAATCCCACAGCGCCTACAGAGGTACACACGGACGCCAGCGGCATCGGACTTGGTGCAGTCCTCTCACAACGGAAAGACGGCTATGGCGAGTACGTCGTCGCGTATGCGAGCCACACTTTAAAGAAGGCAGAAGCCAACTGCTCAGTAACTGAAAAGGAGTGCTTGGCCATTATTTGGGCACTCGTCAAATTTCGTCCATACCTATATGGTCGCCCTTTTGACATTGTCACCCACCACCATTCACCTTGCTGGCTGTCCTCTTTGAAGGATCCGTCAGGTCGCCTAGGCAGATGGGCACTCCGCTTACAAGAATATAACATCCACGTTGTCTACCGATCTGGCAGAAAGCACTCTGACGCCGATGCGCTTTCCCGATCGCCGCTACCTTGTGATGTGGCTTCAGTGTCTCCGCTCTTCGCATCCACGTCAGCCTTAAACGTCGCTGATATGCCGGACGAGCAGCGTAAGGATCCCCTGCTTTCAACTATGCTGAAGTTCCTCCACGACCCATCCGCCACACCCTCTTCTCGAACACTTCGTCGCCAAGCCGCTCACTTTACTGTCCGCGACAAAGTCCTTTACCGCAGAAATTATTTGTCTGATGGTCGCAAATGGCTCCTGGTGATACCACGACACATGCGTTCTGACATATGCGCTTATTTTCATGCTGCTCCTCATAATGGTCACGCCGGTGTTCTGAAAACGTATACTCGGCTAAGGCAGCGTTTCTACTGGCACGGCATGTATCACTTCGTGCGCCAGTACGTACGCGCTTGCACGGCGTGCCAACGGCGTAAAATTCCACAGCGCCCTCCTGGTGAGCTACAGCCACTGCCCTGCCCGGCTCGGCCCTTCGATCGCGTCGGCATAGACCTATATGGGCCACTTCCCTGCAGCTCCTCGGGTAACCGATGGATAATTGTAGGTGTCGACCACTTGACGCGCTACGCCGAGACTGCCGCACTCCCGGCAGCCTCTGCGCGCGAAGTTGCGTTCTTCATCTTGCGGAACTTCGTTCTTCGACATGGCGCACCACGCGAACTGCTCAGCGACAGGGTACGTGTCTTCTTGTCCGAAGTAACCCAAGCCCTTCTCGCTGCATGCAGCATCGTTCACCGCAAGTCTACAGCCTACCACCCGCAAACGAACGGCTTTACAGAGAGGTTCAACCGCACACTCGGTGACATGTTGACTATGTACGTCGCCTCGGCTCACAGTAACTGGGACACTGTTTTGCCGTTCATCACGTATGCCTATAATACGGCCACACAAGCTACCACTGGCTTTTCGCCCTTTTTTCTGCTGTATGGACGAGAGCCCTCGTGTACTATGGACACACTGCTCCCATACCGACCCAACGCTTCCGAATGCACGCCTGTGTCTGAAGCCGCCAAATACGCCGAGGACTGTAGGCAGCTCGCGCGAACCCTTACGACCGCTGCTCAAGGTCATCAAAAGCTGCGGCGTGACAGTGGCGCGCTTACACCAGTTTTCCCGACTGGTTCCCCTGTTTGGTTGTGGGTCCCGCTTCACAGCCCTGGCCTTTCGACCAAACTCCTTGCACGCTATGATGGCCCCTACCGCGTCATAGACCGTACCTCCGCTGTCACCTACGTTGTAGAACCTGTGACGCCTTCACCCGGCCATAGGCATCGCGGGCGTGACAGGGTTTATGTCAACCGACATAAGCCGTACTATGACCCCTTCATCCTACCTACGCCGTAAGTCACCAGGATGGCTCCTCTTCTCTCCTGGGGGCCATTGCGGTGAAGAGGAAGACGAAGAAGGCGCTCTTGTGTCGGCTGTGCACGCGATCAGCGTTCGTCTACTGCCAGTGCAACTAGACTGTGCCTAGTGCCTTGTAATAAATCATCCTATTACAAGCGTAATTTGTATACCTTTTCCCTCGCCTATTATAGTGGAATGGCGAACGCCTAATTCTTTATTGAACTGAAATAACATGCTTGCTTCACTCCAACTATTTGTTGTGAAGTTTCAATTCAGTTGGCAGTGAAGTTTCATGAGTAAAGCAGGTGCAGCGGTAAAATGAACTGCATCGCAGACTTTGAAGACTCCATACATCTTGTGCATGTCTGTTGCACACCTCATTGCTTCTGCCGATGAAAAGTCTCTTCAAGAACAGCAGACGCTCCGGAGGTATCAAGTGTGACGTCATTTTGAGAAGGCCGCATAACGACGATTTTGTTTGCTTCTGTGATTGGCTGGCGGAGTAACCTAACTCCGCGCGGTCCGTGTGCCTTTGTTGCCAACTGCTGTTCTTTTTAAGTTCTATTCTACTAAAGTAATCTTTATTTTATACTTTTGCTTCTTTACTTGTTCTTAGCAGTGTTCCTCCTGCGCTTCTTTCCTGCGTGAGTCCATTTCACGTGGTTCTTTGTTTGCGAAGTAAAGAAGAGCTGTATCGCACACGCACACGTGTGAAATACACCTTATTTCATTTCTGTTTTGTGGGTTTACGCATTTCTATGGCGAATTGTGGGCGTTATTCAAATTTGTACTAGTAAAAGTCCCCCCCCCCTCATTTGCATAGAAAAGTTACCTTGGTTTGCCCCCCCCCCCTTAAAAAAATCCTGGGTACGTGCATGCCCTGGCACATCCTAAACCAGTCCCAATATCTTTGCATCGTTTTGGGACACATATGACATCCTTCGGAGATATAATTTCAAAGATTGTACCGAGGGCGTCTCGAGGATACCTCATCTGGACATTGTCCGGCGCACACGTGAATATTCTCTCAGAATCCTCGTCTTTCAGTTCCCTCAGAAAAGAAATCTGATTTCTATATTTTTATTTAATTAACGTCTGCCGCTCATGTGCACACAATACATTGCGAATTCAATGAAAGAATTTAAACGTAAACTAGATCAAGGTGCCACTTGTGCCCAGTGGAAAGGAGGGGACACTGACATGTCCACGGAGTGTACCCAGCGTGTCCCCACGATGTACTTCACACACATGCAAGAGACGTCCAGAGGCGAAAAGTGCAACCAAATGATCATACAGACACATGTACTTGTCTTTCTCTGTTCACAGCATTTCATCGGCTAATAAATGTCTTATCGCGGAGCGCAAGGTGCACTTTGCTGTATCGGAAGCTTCTCGAATGTTGTCGCAGGTTTTGTCTGTTTGGCTATGTTTTTCGCAGAGCTTTGTGTAATCAGAATGCGTAAGCGACACGAATAGTGGTGTGCATTCTGGAGCTTACACCTGCACCAATCATTTCTGTGGAACGGTCAATAGGCCATGTATATATAGCCGACGCGCCGGATCCACAGATCTGATGCCGACGATCGACCGGCATGCTCACTGCTGTCCTTGTTCTGAGTGTTACTTGTTTTACTGGGTGCAGGTTCGCCCAATAAACAGTCAGTCCCGTTACTCACGTTGTGCTGCTGTGCTTGTTTACCGTCACCACAACGGGACAATACCACGAACTTTCTGTGGATGTATTCAGCACATCCAAACAATAATTATGCAGTGAAGGTCCAAAATATGTCCGCCGGATATTATTCAGGTCAGTGGTTAAATTAAATTTTGACTTTTAAGACGCAAACGGTTACAACTGCCACAACATTCTCCGCAAACGCAGCTAGTTGTTTTCAACGTTGCTCGGCAACGCGTCTTGCAATATAATTTATAATGGTATTTATGGTGGTTGCGGTGAGGATGATGACGACGACCTCGGAGACTGTGGGATATGCTTATTGCGGGCAGTCACCTATTAATCGCCTATCAATGCGTTGGCGCGAGCAAAATCAGAATATGAGAATTGCCGGGCCTCGGCTCTGCGCCATGTATTCTCTTCCCATCCCAAAAGCAGCGTGTGCCAATGAAGGTGCTTGTGGCACGCCGGGAAGAGTTCTCATTTTACGTGTGGTATATATGTGACAAGTCCTTTGAACGTGTTTCAAAGGTTATATAAAGGTTATACAAGACAGCAACTAAGCTTTACTGGGACAAACCAATATCCCTTTTGAACAGGGCAAGAGGGGGGTGGTGATAAACTTTATTGAAAGGCGGGAAGGGTAAAGGGGTACGTGGCTGAGGGATCGGGCTCAAGTAAGGCCCTGGGCCTGCTTGGCCTTCTCCGCCCAGTCCACCAGTTCAAGCTGACGGTCGACGTCCCCGGAACTGAGCCAGGCTGTCCAGTCAGTCTCGCTGCAAGAGGAGACGACAAACACGAGTGCTGAGCAGAAACGAGAGAGCGTTTGTCTCTGTTGTCTCATTTTGACCCGTTCAAGAGCGTTGTTCTTTCGCCCCATTATGTACCATCCGGTTCAAGGTAGCACTCTGTTGCAGCATTACTGCTAGCGGAAATTAGTTAAAATCGTAGTAATAGGGCCAGAGAAACACTGCTTGACCCACTCAATCTTGCAATACAGCTTTAAATATGCGATGCACTGCTTTAGCAGCACACCTCCCCAGCGCTCTGAAAGGTCCAGCCCAATATTCTGCAGAAACCTCCTGAAGTTATTGTCAGCTACAGCTTGTGTCACCATAAGTGGCCGTGCAATCTTCGAGCAAGTAGAATCGGTCCTAAATAAAATGTTTGGTGAATATATGTCAGCAACTGCCATTAAATATCGTTTCGAAGCATGCTGACGTGACGGCTCAGGTATGCGTCGGAGCCTCTGGTCGTTTCCTTCGCTGCTAATGGTGGCGTCATGTCGCTTTCAGGCGGATTTTATTTGTTACAGTTGGTGCTCCCTTTCTGCCTTTTGTTTAGCAGAGCAGCGGTGGCGTTGCAGTTTAGCACGGCGTCGTCTGCTCCGTTCGACTTCATGGGACGTGAAAGTTCGGTTTAGGCCCATTTTATTGCGTAGCATTGTATTGCTAGTCGCTCTAAAAATTATGTGCGAAGCTCGAAAACCACTTTCCCAATAAAGGGCGAAAGTTCCCATTAGATAGCTTCCATCCGGAGTACCGTAACAAATGATCCACTCATGCATTAATTACGCATTCATGCGCAGCCGTCCCCCCTCCTCTTTCTATGATGACATGCACGCGTTGGTTATGCTGCAGGGGGTATCGCGCAAACAAATTAAATGAAGCCTCTCTGAACGAGAACGGTCGAAGATATGCGTAGCATTATACGACGGTCGGCGTGGTGCCAAGTGTCTATGTTCGCCGATGTAAATATGCGCATCTCACTGCTCGTATTCCTCACCCAATATAAATAAACAACGCATACTACATCAGCATAACCCACAGAAACATCATTACCACGCATAGCACATTCCGCACCCACCCTACCACCATAAAATGCTGCGCATATCGTGGACAGTTCTCGTTCGGGGAAGTTCCGCTTAATTTTCCTTGCTTTACGTCCAACACACAATCTTGTTATTTATTTATCTGTTTATTTATTCAGGAATACCCCTGAAGACCCCGAGATTAGGGTATTACATACTCATGTTTCTGTTTTGTTTATGCTCCGGAGGGGAAACCAGTGCCGAATGACCACGCTGGCAGCTGCCGCATGTGGCCTCGATGACGTCACAGACAACTGAAGTAATTCCACTGCAAGACGAACAGCACTGGCGCTCGTGCCACGGCTGGCGCTACGTCATCGCGTGCACTGACCAATCCTGGCGTGGGGTTCTCCTCCGCACTGGCGCCACCTATGCGCTGCTCTCTCCACTCCGATCCTTCCTGTCCCTACTGCGCTGCCACTTTCCAAGCGTTTAGCGATAGCAGGCCAGAACGACGGCGAAAAAGCGGGAGAAGTACCCAAACAAACGCATCGCTTGAATATACATGTATCCTTTGATTCGAAGAAAAAAGAAAAAAAAACAGAGAAAGGCGTGTGTCGAGAAATTGTGTCGGGTAGTAACTTCCTTTACTATGTAAACCTATAATTTCTCCAACTATGTTCCCGAATAAAGAAAGAAAAAACAACCTTGTTTAGCTCAGCCCCTCCCTCACCCCCCCCCCTTTTTTTTTGTCCACGCTTCCTTCCTCTTGCTGGTGTTGTGGCATGGGCTAGTTGGTTCAGGGCGGGAAAATAAGGGGACAGCGCAAAATTCACGGAACACAACACGAAGAAAGGACGAACGCCGCGCTGAATTACAACTTATTTTATGACTATTTTTGACACGATGGCATATATATACCTTTACAGTAAAAAAAAATACATGAAGCAAAATAAGGCTATCATAAGATGATACGCTTATATCCCTATAACCTACATCATCGACTTGCTTCACAAGCACGTGCTGTGTACTCTGTGAGTAAAAAAATTGAGTTCTTTTTGTGACAAGGTCAGAGGGAAGGCCTACTAACAGAATTTTGTTTCAGACGTGCTCTTTCCGCGGCTTCAATCATTTCTCTAGTTTTTTCTTCTTCTTTTTTTTTGCTATAACGCTTGTTCCTGAAAAGAGAGGAGTGCAACTACAATCCCTGCAGTGGAGACCTAGGTACCCACTAATCGCTTTGTGTGCGTTGTAGTTATGCTCCTTTAATTTATCACTTATGCACCTACCTGTCTGTCCCACATACTTCTTTCCACGGGACAGCGGGGCCGAATAGACAACAGCCTCAATACAGGTGTTTTCATGACCTACGGAGCAGTACTGTGGCTTCCTTGCTGTTTTGTTTACTTTCAAACACATTGCGCAAAGCTTTCCTGTTTTTAGGTTTTGGCGCGTAAAACTCCATAGTTTAATTAAAGTTATTTTAGAGCAGAAAATACATTTACGTTGGAGCATTTCTTAACTTTTTTTCAAACTGTGCGCATCAATTCTTAGCTACCCTTACTTTGCACATCTTGATAGCTGACTGCATGACAAACTGCAGCTTTCGAAATTTACCAATATTTTCCGTTACGTTACTGGTTTTCTAGTAATTTATAACACTAATGATGTGGTCCTCGAACCGTTAAAGATTCAGGTTCTGGCGCGATACCGCGAATGATTTAAACCCCTCAATTTAACTTTCGAATTATATATATACATATACTAGAAAGGTGTATACATGCCTACATGTCAAAAACTATGAGTTGTAAGAAAGACAGCGCCGTGTTCATGTTTCCTTCGTCTTGTGTTCCGTCAATGTTGTGCTATCCGCCTACTTCCATCATATTTATTTTTCCATTTGGACTAAAATAATGCAGAAGATAATTTAAAAACAAATGCATTCTCGCAGTTCCGATAGGATGCTGGCGGCCTCCAACAATTCGAGCTTGTGTTTACCTTGGAGGTCGTGCTCACTGGAATATAAAAAGAAGGACAAGTTATTTGCGCTTTCCATCCGAGTTGTGTCCTATATAGGTGATGCCATGAAACCCATAAATGAGCACTGTGATTTTTCCGACAACCCATACTGCGGTGTAATCTTTCAGTTCTAGGTTCTGTCTTGGAATTGTCGTATGCTAGAAAGGAAAGGAGGCAGACGATGCCTTGCCCTGATGAACGACCGTCTATGCACAATTCTGTTTGGCTTAATCGCACTGGATTACACGGCGGAGGGGGCTGCTTTTGATGCGTCTCAGGAAGCATGTAAGGATAAAACCAAGCACGTGGTCCAATAAAATTGAGTAAATGTATTTTATTATCTCAACAACCGACAGCAGTGGCAAAAAAGAAAGGATAAAAGGTTTCCTCGAGCAGCCTAACCGACATCAGCCGCTGTTAAGGAAGTGCAACGTGCAAGTGTTTTTTTAACAGAGCACACAAGATGAACAGCACTGCGGTCACATGGCCCAAAAGCATAATCCGATACGGCAGTATATAGAGGAACGAAAATAATCTATGCAGAGACGCCTATACACATGTACAAATAAAAAAGTAAACAAAGAAAAGCACACACATCAGTACAAGGAACAGCAAGCAGATAACCAAACAGTATTGCACCTAAGTGAAGTGTGTCTGTTGCTGTTTTTTTTTTTCAGAAACGTTTATTTTACAGGGTCATAGACTTTATGGGGAAGCACCTCCTATCAGAATACCCTTACCATTCTTTTTTTACAGAAAAAATGCGTCTTATACGACGACTCATGCGGTTATTTTTCTTAGAAAAATTTGTCATCTTGATTTCACGCGAAATTTAGGCTGCTAGGTGGGCTTGAACATTAATGAGGTGTTTCCCCTAAATGTGGACGACCCTCTAGGTGACGCTTTGTTTGAAATTACTAAAGAGCAGTAGTAATACCGGACTGTTCGCTTTGCTTACCTCAAGGCAGCCGCGATCAAAGCTAGCTATTTGTGTACAAGCATAGAGTTATCATACAAAGAGAAATACTTTAAGCTGTTACTTCGCTGACGTCCTTGCAGAAAACAAATTCACTTGTAAGTACAGACCATATTGAAAATATCTGCTAAGTGAAACAAATGCGGCCGCCAGACTAAAACTTGCCAAGGGTTCACATAGCCATAATGCACTCTTCTGTGCCTCATAATACAATGTGTATTCGTTGTGTTCGTTGGTAGAGCACATAACCATTCAAGGCAAGCAAGGTTGAATATTTGGGGTAGAATGCGACCTTGCCAGCCGTGGAGCTTCTCTGTTTGCTAGGAAAGCAGTTTGTTTTGCTATTTCGCACCAAATCTTATTCCGGTTGAAATAATTTCTTCTGCATTTCTTCATCACTAGAGCTTTTTTTTTTAATAGAGCAACTAATGACGAAGCAAGGCACATTTAGCGTGAATCGAGCGATTTACTCGTGGTAGGCGGGCTCTTGAGCGTGCAATTTTCGCGGTAGCTGTTTATGTACACTGTCAACTTTGCTCCAATTCCCCAGCAACACACCGGCACAGCGAGCAAGAACAGCAAACAGCTCTTTTCTAACATGAAAGACGAACAGCCAACAAGAAACCGCAACCAAAGATTTAAAAGTGCCAACATCAGGTGTATTGCATTTGACTAGCAATAAAAAAAAACAAAAAGAACAAAGTACATATTATTAAAAATTACACAATACATCGCGGCTGAAGACGCCAGTTTTAGTGACATTATTAGCAAAACTTTCCAATGTTGCGCATTTTATAGCACCTGTGCAACACCATTGTGGCAATTATAAAGGTTAGCAGGACTTACACCATGTGCTCACTGCCCTATAGTTTGTCACCTCAGCTGTAGCTAACGTTGATAGAGCGCAAGCGGCTCATGAACGGCGTTGGTATTTAATCACCGTCGTGGCCTATGACTTACCAAAATTTTAATAAATAAATTTAGGCCGGCAACCTTGTAACAAGAAAACAGGCACCATGCATTCCGTGACAAAGAGGGGCCAGGTGTCGATCGCGAAGGTTTGAAATTATTTGAGAGCGGTCCACAGTTTAAGACATCTTTTTCTACCAGTAAGAAGTGATTTGGCTACATTATTAAAATAACATGACGCAAGAATAGCCACAGAAAAGCAAGGCATCCTTTGTACAAGCGCTTCTGAAGGTAAGTAATCGTGACGTAGTAGGTAGAAAGGCCTTTATACAGATAGACCGAGGCCAACTGAACGTAAGTCAGTGAACAGGTTGCCTCATCAGTGCGTCACAAAAATCTCCCGCACAATGCTTGGTCCAAAGTAATCGCGCATTGTTATCGGGAAATGCTCGAATGGCGACACAAGCCTGTCTTAATGGCTATCATTTAATTTATCTGTGATCTCATACAAAATATAAGCCTTTTTCGTGCAAAATATCAAAGGCACTTGATAGCTCAATGTGTTCTTAACTTAAAGTGCCCGAGTAGATTGTGATGTGAGGGTATCCATTTGGAAGTAAAGGTAGCCTGAAGCCGATGGCCTAAATTGCATTGATGTTCTGTTAGAGAGATGCACAGAATCTCTCATATTAATGTTAGCTAAGTTGGCTTCTGCTGTAGAATGCGCCACAATAGCTTAAGAATTTCGTTTCAATTTTCCTACTGGCCTCCCAAATGCCAACTCACTCCATCGTACTGCAAGATCACTTGAAAGAGAACAAATCGTATGGTAACGGGCAGCTTCGGGTCATCGTGGAAACCGCAATATGACAACCTTTTCGCAATGTCAAATAACAAAAACAAAAGCATAGCAATCGGTTGACTACGCCGAAACAATAAAACGTAGTGCTTTTTTAGCAACGACCTTCCTACTTTCTACTCAATAACAGTTCTATGCTGTCTCTATTTCTTTACATTTCTGCAGCTTGATACAACAGATTGGTGTACAAGTTTCGCTTCAGCGGTAAAATCCATTGGATGTGCTTCGTTTAGCGATCGGAGAAGATATCTTCTTTAGTATACCATTCATAGTGCCGAGAACAGATCATACGTCTCCCGTAACAGCTCGGTTATAAATAAGCGAGAACAGGACATTATGCGGCACTTTGCCCTCACAATTAACGTTCATTCCTCCTCCTCCTCCTCCTTATAGAAGTCGACGGTGCAAGTAGAGTCTAATCGATTACAGCCCGTGCAGCTATATTTATGCGAAATATGCTGCCGGAAAACGCAAGGCTAAACACCGGCTCTGCTGAATGTCAACTAGAATAAGCTAATTTTAATCTGTAAACTGTGTTTGTGAATGTTGAAAGTTAAAGCAAGGTGAGCGTTGAGGTTTCTCGGCGGCACCGTTCAATATGGCTGAGCAGAACGGCATACCTCTTGCCAGTTCACTCGGCACCGGCCGCGGACAGAGCACTGCGCGTATTACGCGATCGTTGGACGGAATCGTCAGATATGACAGCGATCGTAGGCTACGGCGTTAACGACCGCGCCGCACTTTTCGCGAAGAAACTGAGGTGACAGCTGAAGAAGCAACGAGCTGATCAACAGTGACAGCGACAAGTTCTACTCTCTGAGAAAACGCAATTTCAAAGCAGATTTCTACATTTTTTTTTCAGTCTTGAAATATTCGGCGTGTGCACAACGAAAAAAGAAAAAAAGCAAATGAAATGGCACGGAGACCAGTTTTCGGACAAAATGTGAACTAGATAACGCGCGTGGCAGTAGGCCAGTGCCGACAAGCGCCACTAAAAGAGAGTCCGAACGTGGCCCCGGTGGTGTGTAATACATCTTCATCACCACGCGAAGTAGTGCAGACACGTGCAGATGATGGCTGGGCGTGGTGCCCTTCGTCGTGCGGAGGCACCGTACTCTCCGTCGTCGCACCGTTTCTTGACCCCCCCCCCCCCCCCGTCCCCCGTCCCTTTCTTTCGCACGTGATGTTTGGTCCCGCTTTCCTGTGCAGCGCGCGCTGGTCCGCCCTCGTGGACCAAGGCGGATTTCCCCCAAGGATCTCGACCCTTGCTGCTGGATGGTCGGAGACAATCGCCACCGGAGTGAGTCGATGGCCGAGGATGTATTCCGCCTCCAGCAGCAACTGCGAAGAGAGCATAATGATGGAGTTGCTGGGCAAGTTGGTTGCTGACAATTTAGAGCACTACACGGGCCCGGCCGTCCGCAGCGTTTTCCTACGGGCCCGGGTCGGGCTCGGGCTTGAAGCCACGGGCCTGAGCCGGGCACGAGCACGCTCGTGAAAGGGCCTGAGCAGTGTCTTCGAGCACACGCGAACATTATGCATAATACATGGTCCAAGGCATTCTGTGCCAAGCTGAAGTGACATGCGCAAAGAGCTGGCTCTTAGTTACCTTAGCAAAGAAAATAGAACGACAGATGAAGTTCTAATTTTTTTTTCTTTTCCACAAGAACGAACCACTGTTGTGATTGCACTATTACAACTCACGATAATATCATGTTATTTTAGCACTAACGCCAGGGGTGTGTCTGTCTACTTGTGCGCTTATGTTATGCTGCATGCTCGTGAATTCGCCTGTTGGTATATATTATCATTATCATTATTATCGTTATCATGTATATCTTGGCATGCGAAATGACCTCATAGGACCGAATCGCACGATCAAGGTAAATGCATGCGCGCCAGCAGAAGAACAACAGCACAGGCAATGGGCCAGATCAGTGATGTTCCCATGAGAGGAACAAAAATTGTGGTCTTTTGTTGCTTATACACTGCAGCTGACAGACCCCGAGAAGGTAAGGCTGACAGATACGGTACAATCTGTAAGTAACCTTTTTTTTTACTTGCACGTCGGGATTGCTCTTGAACACACGGGCCTTGGCTAAGCTTATTAATGAACACGTGGGTGATGCTTGGGCCCGGGCTTGGAACCGCGAGCCCAGGCCGGGCAGGGCACACTCATGTACGCCCGGGCCCGGGCTTGGTATCACGGTCCCTGGCAGGGCCCGAGCTGTGTTCTAGCTGACATTAATGAAACATGGTTACAAGCGCTCAAGAAAGCAAAACACTAACACAAAACACTAGCACTAACAGATGCGCGCTGTGTTTTTCATGTAATTATTCAATCTTGCTTAAGGATGTAATCATGAAATAAATGCTCATTCTTGCTCATTTACGTCTTAGTTAAAGGCAAAAAAACGTAACTACATGCGCTAAAGGCCGCATGTGTTAGTAAAGGCCTCCTGTAGCTCAAACGGAAGTAATACAGACGTTACAATGCCTAAACGTTTGCAGACAAGGCCCCACACTGGGTGACCAAAAGGTTTATGGTTTCATGACGTCCTCTTTCTGAGCTGATATGGTGGTTGCACCAAGAGCATCATAAGCTTCAAAGTAACACAAAATTTCCTGATGATTTTCACACGACTTCTTGAGTCTTACTTACAAGGCCGCACTCCTAAGCTTTGGAATCTGTGAGTTAAGCTTTCGTGCTAGCCCTATGGGAACTTCCTGTTTTCAGCAGGACAGCATGCACGGTTCTTGTGAATTCGTTTAGTAACAAATGCTGTACGTTACGCTTTTATTTTCTGCTCGATTTATGTCGCTCTGCCAACTCAATAAATCATGGAAAAAGACGACCATGTCAATAATGCACTGCTTTGGATTTTGTTCGGCAGCATTTGTTATACCGACTTTTTTTTTCTGAATACTTATTTTTGTTTCTCGGGTTTTACGGCCAAACCCACGATCCGATTATGAGGTACGCGCTATACAGTGTCTGCCTCCTGATTAATTTTGACTACCTGGTTCATTGTCGTGCACCCTATGCACGGTACACGGGCGATTTTTCGCATTTCGCCATCATCGAAATGCGACCGCCGCGGCCATGTTTTGATCCCGCGACCTCGGTGTGGGGACACATATATGGTGTCGCGCTTCGAAGCGCGACCCCACAGCCGCTAAGCTAGCACAGCGGGTCGTGAGGAATGTCTAGATATGGCAACTTGAGTACAGTCTGCGGAGCTAGCAAAAAGAACTACAGCCACAAGGAGAGAGAGGGATTGCGAAATAGAAAGGGCGAGGATTCTAACCAGAAAAGCGCCTGCATGGTTGGCTATCCTACGCTGTGGGAAGGAAAAGGGGAAATCTAAGGAAGAGAGAGAAAAAGGAAGGAAGGGAACACGCGGTGAATGTGTGCTCGCCCGTGGACACGCCACGCTGTCAAAGACGTTCGCACAGGCCTGTGGTTATATGAAGAAGGAAAAGTGCCTGCGATGCCCTGTGGGCGGGCGAGTGGTTGGGATGATGCTTCTGAAGCGCCTGAGCGGACAGCGTCCAATCCTACGCTTGTCGCAAACTGTCGGCGAGTGCCTACAGCGGGCCGTACGATTGGTGCATGATACTTGGGACACCCTGTATAAGCAAGGCAAGAGTAAACACGGGGGTCTTTTGCTGTGCATCTGCCAAGTGGCGTGTCAGAGTCTGCTCTTACGTCGCGGCCTGCCGTAGACACGACAGTTTTAGAATAACTATCTTCAACACATTGACGCTCGCAGACATCTTATAAATGTGGCATAAGCTTGGTCTATGACGTCTAGCCCCACAAGATTACCTCATGTAACCTTTCTGCTTTCTCTGATACTAGTAGTAAACTTAGTAGCAGAATTTCGATGGGGGCGAAATGCGAAAACACCCGTGTACTTAGATTTATGTGCACGTTAAAGAACTCCAGGTGGTCGAAATTTCCGGAGACCTCCACTACGGCGTGCCTCATAATCAGAAAGTGGTTTTGGCACGTTAAACCCCATAATTTAATTGAATTTTTAAAAGAAAGAAGCGCGGGATCGCCAGACAGATACATTTGCAAGTTTGATACATTACACAGTGGTCTCCGTAGACGAGATTACGTGAAATGGTAACCGGTTATAACACGTGAATGGTAATCTACCTTCAAAACATTGGTCACATCTTATGCCGGTGTCACACGGCCGCTTTCGATCGCGATCGAGGCCGATCCGGATCGAAATTCTCGCCCACGATTGGCTCCACCTCGCAGCTTGTGCAAAAGAGCCAATCGCGACCGAGAAATTCGACACGGATCGAGCTCTATCTCGATCAAAAGTGCACCATGTGACACACTTATTACTTGCTGACATTGACACCGAGGTCGAGAAATATAGCGGGAAACGACAACTATCCAGGAACATGTTCCTATGGGTGGGCAGCGCAACCCGGACGAAGGACGAGAGGAAGTACACAACACGAGCGCAGACTAACAACTGGTTTATTATTTCAAGCAACGGACTATAATATACAGAGAATGTAAACACGTGTAAAATGACGTTTACAAGGGTGTTAGCCTATCTTGCCATTCAAAAAATCAGCTTCTTTATCCTGTAGAGTGATAGAAGGCTGGCTGACGCATGCGCCTGAGTTCACATGCATGAAGTATAAGCCTCTACAATCTCGCGGTTAGTTTGATGCATATTTTTATACAGCATTTCCGTTTGTTCAAACATGGGTTTGCATGAGCAAACTCTACAATGCGCGGCCAGATTCGAACCTGTTTCATTCCTGATCGCACCTTGGTTCTCCCTAAGGCTCTAAGGTGCGATCAGGAATGAAACAAGTTCGAATCTGGCCGCGCATTGTAGAGTTTGCTCATGCAAACCCATGTTTGAACAAACGGAAATGCTGTATAAAAATATGCATCAAACTAACCGCGAGATTGTAGAGGCCTACCTCATGCATGTGAACTCAGGCGCATGCGTCAGCCAGCCTTCTATCACTCTACAGGATAAAGAAGCTGATTTTTTTAATGGCAAGATAGGCTAACACCCTAGTAAACGTCATTTTACACGTGTTTACATTCTCTGTATATTATAGTCCGTTGCTTGAAATAATAAACCAGTTGTTAGTCTGCGCTCGTGTTGTGTACTTCCTCTCGTCCTTCGTCCGGGTTGCGCTGCCCACCCATAGGAACATGTTCAGTCACCAACTCGCCCAGCTTGCCGTCTTTATCCAGGAACAATTGAGCTGGTTTTATTGATATAAGAAGAAACACTAGCATTGTGTTGTATTCCTGTGAATTTTTTTTTGCCTATCGCTGTAGTTAAAAAGCTTTATTCAGACAAACTTTCTCAAATATAATTCTAGGTGCATGATAATTCCCTTACTTCTTATTAAGCTTGTGGAAGTCACTCTCCGCTAATGATTAATTTTCATTCTGGCGTGCGTCAATGAGAAAAAAATACTGACAAGAAATATCTGGTGCTGCTTATGGGCACTGATATGACTTCCGCATTCGAGTACGTCGAAAATGCCGCACGCGACACTGTTTGAGGCAACGCTATTCGACCGCCTACGGCTTCGCATTCAGCCATGCTCACTTACCGGACGAGCGCCCTCTTCTGTCCATCGAATTACAGGTGGACGAGGCAGAGCCCGAAGACCAGCGTTGCGACCGACAGCGCTGCACCCATGCTGGCACCCTGGCAACGGTGAATGAAAACCGCATGTTAGCATAGGTTCTGAGGTAAAACATGGAAATTCACATGCTGGCATCAATTCATTAACTCGTAAAGATAAAACGAGGCATAGATGGTGACCGGGATACAGTCGGGCACACTGTGTCAGCGAGAATCTTTCAGCGGTCAGGCTGAAGCTTCGTTACTTCGAGGTGATGTAGGTGAGAGAAAGGAAATCAATATAAAAGTAACATAGTTAAGCGCAAACCATAATTCGCAAGTCCTTTTCTTTCGGCAGGAGCGCTATGCTTCCACTAAGGGTTCACCGTAGTCTTTGCTACACTAGGCTGAATTTTTGCGCAGGTTATTGCAATCTGCGGTGAGCGAACGCGATCGTGCCCCTAGCCACTGCGTTCCACAGCCTTCCTCTCTGCTTACTGTTGACCGCGCCATCTCAATGCTGTAGTGGCACTGAACAGCGTAATAGTGCCGTTTTATAATCGTTGGTGGTGCTACGTCTCCTCTTGACTCTGCACATAACTCATGCTCATTTCAAGTAGCTAGAGCTGTTTCAATCTACAGACGCCTCGGCAAAGAAGTGTATTGAGTTGAGCGCGCCGTTTGAAAGAATAAATGGCTGGCAAGGTGCGTAAGGGATCGTTCCATACAAAACGACCTAGCCTTTCTTCAACTTTTTTCGATACCAAGTAAAAATTTATCCTGTCTTTTGGCCAGTGCGAAATGCCATATGTAATTGCTTATTCATGCAAAAAGAAAAAAAGTTGGTTTTCTGTTGTTAAAGCTTAAATGATGTGTGAAGAATACTTTTTTCTTTCTTTTTTTGCGAAGCTAAACAATACACTGGCGGCGTTGTAAAAGTGCTTACAGCACATCATGGAGTAGCCCTTAACACCGAAGTAAATTGTGTTTCAAATAAATAGGTAATGCAGCACAATCTTCTGCAGAAGCAAATGTAAACAATTACTGTTTTCGAAATCTTTTTCCAAGTTAGCGGCAGCACTATGGCAAAAAATTATCCATTTGCGCGTGAAGCCCTATAAAACAAAACGCATTTAGAAATTTTCTTACCTAACATTCTTAACCATGCTTTCTGAAACGAGCTATAAATAGCACACTTTTTTTGCAAAATACCCTCTGTTCGGAGTAAAAAATAAATTTGGAAGACTCGCATAAGGCCGGCAAACCTGTGGCGCAGTCAGAAAACGTTGGTTTTCGACCGCCATTGTGAGGAATAGACGCGGGCAGGCTGTAGTGGGCGGTTGCCTTCTCCACGGCGTTCTTGCATCTCCTGTGCTTTTTCTTGTATCTTTTCAATCTTATTGTATATTTTTCTTTTTCTTGTATCTCCTGTACTTCACAAGGATACCGCATGCCCAGCTACAGCTACGTGCAACTATCTATATGCAAGCAGTGTGTCTATATGTAGAGTTATGGCCGTACGGTAGATCAGAGCAGAAAGTTCAATATGGCGTTCCTAGCACTGAATTTAACTGTGAACTCGGCAGCTGCGTGGCTGTGCCGCCTCTTCACACGCATTTCACGCTAACTGTAACAGTTAAGTGAAGCAGATCTGATTCATGGGTTACTGAGCATGTTTAAAGAAGAATGCGCGCAGCGCACACAAGGCTGTAGTTACCCGTTTTCCTCAATGAGCTGCAGTACCATCGTAATCAGCCGCGCAATTCGAAAAAATAAAAAAGAAAGCCATGTAAGCGACACCAGTCACGTTTCTTGTGCAAAGGCTGAGACGGCAGGCATGGGAGGCTGCAACGATTTGACGCGAATAGCGTATGGCCGAATAGCGCTTGTATTGTATTTTAGTCTTCTGTGCGACCAAAGTAACTGCATCGGACACGTCACACAGCTACACCACCGGTAAAAATAAGAAGAGTAGACAATGCTCTTTCCGTTGCGATCAAATAAATGTGATAGACGTACACAAGCTTCACGATCTACGTCATACTGCCACAAAAAAAAAAGTACTCGAGCTGAAACTATAGCCACAGGGCTGGAAGCTTGTGTTGCGCTCCTCGAGATGGCGCTTCGAGGTGCTCCCGCGCGTCACCTTTCTGTGGTTAACGTCGTTTGGGGGGAGTGGGGGGTGTTATTACGCAATTGTTCACCTAGTGGGCGTTCGGATTGGCCGGACTGGAGTAAACGTCAGAAGGAGACAGGCGCTATCAGCCAATCAGCACTTTAACAGAAGACGAAATGGACGTGTTCACTAGATGGGCACTCGCAGAAAGCCCCCTCCCCCCTCCCCCCCCCCCTCCCGCCGGTCTCTTCCTAACGCAGGTGCCTACGCGCACTTGGCCACTCCCGTCGATTCATGCTGCTGGCCCAGACTTAGTGTGAAGAAGTATACTATACATAGTTTTAATTTCTCCGTGAACTTGCTAGCGTTTACGAATTATCGAGTTATCGAAACCACGGACGGTACCTATTTTTAAGGCGCCAAAAAGCAACACACAGCACACAAGAGAGGACAACGGGACAGGCGCTCTGTCCCGTTGTCTGCTCGTGTGTGTTGTGCGTTTTTTTTTTGGCGCCTTAAAAATAGGCATAATGGATCAATACCAACTTGCCCAGCAAGAAGTTCTCTTACACCATGGACAGTAGTAGCAAAGCTGGTAGCGATATCTTGGGACGCTTTGTCCAACTACAATGAATTTGAAAAAAAAATATGTCGCATGAGTGTCTTTGTCGAAGAAATAGCATAACGGGACCGCCCGTTATCGATTATGTCGCTAACAATTCTTTACGTCAGCAGTTAGGTAAAATACGGTAACTCACGAGCATTATTAGCTTCGTGTGCTGTCTGGTATCTGTACGTCACATGTCGCTACTAGCGCTGTTGCTACCGCACAACTCAAGAGTAACCCGGTGTTCAGCCAACGGTAACCCGTTTTCGGACACGCTAAAACAGAGCAGATGAACTCACGCTTGGCTTGGCCGTGGTGGTAGGCGGCGCTGCGGTCGTGGTGTTCTCGGCCACCTGGTTGTGGACCCCCGGATAGGTCCCCTTCGTGCTGCTGGTAGCCATCGTGGAGGAGGCAGTGGTTGTAGGCGCCATCGTTGTTGTCGGAGCCACCGTCGTGGTGGTCGTTGTTGTGGTCGGCGCCATCGTCGTCGGGGCTTCCGTCGTAGTAGTCGTTGTGGCCGGCATGGTCGTGGTTTCGGGGGCGACGGCTGTTGTAACAGATGGCTCGCCTGCCGATGCCAAACCCGTCACTCCAGCCTCGTGGGCCTGTAGGG